>NC_134698.1:68831320-69137986 GCF_050947455.1 Rhinoderma darwinii | reverse complement strand
CCACCAGGCAGACTAATGCAACGTCCGTGAGGCCCGCAGACATTAGAGGAGATGTAACGGATATCTTCCTGGGTGGCATTAGTAGAAATCGCTATTGTACAGCTGTCTATGACTAAAAATAAAAAGGAGGGACACATTAGGGACACTGAGACGCTCACTATCAGCAGCATAAAGAGTTTGCTGACAAAAAAAAAACTCAGGACGGGGCTCCACTTCACACGCTGAACTAGCAGCCAGCGACTAACATTTGTACAATGCATTCTGCACGGCATTTTATGGCACGGTTTTCTCTGCATGCGCCTACAAATAGACATGATCTAATTGGCCGGGCACCTAGTGAAAGATCATCCCTATCCGGTCTCAGCACGGCGTGGACACCTCCGCTTACCTTTACACAAGCCATTTTTGCAGTGGTCTTTAAGATGAGAACAGTTCTTGCCGTCGTAATCGTCCGAGCACGCACAGTAATAATCGCCTCCTACGTTGTAGCAAGGAGCTTTATTCTGACATGGGTTCGGGTCACAGAAATCAATGTCCACCTTTAAAAAGCAATGAAATCATATGTGAGCTATAATTATTTACACACGCCCATCATCTGTACCCTCATACGCAACCGCAGTTAAAGATCTTGTATGTGGAGAGGATTGATCACAAAGACGCTGGGTGACGGCCTATAACGGCATATGTTACAGTGCCTATAGGGGTTGTGCCTATACTGGTTGTCGGTTGTGCCAATCCCAGAATGACACATACTGATGGCGAACAAGGGAGAAGAAATAAAAGCAGAAGTTTCAGCCACCACCTTCAATCCATGAACCAGGAGGAGCAGGATGAACAATTAGTGTGCAAGATCCTGACATTATATATATATATATATATAAGGTCGCTGTATTCATGGCTGCACTTCTAGGTGGTCTATTGGAAGAAGTCTACAGCGCTGGCTGATAAGAAAGTATAACGCACAGGGAAGCAAATACGGGACAACAAACTAAAAAGGATTGTGCAACCTCAGATGTGTTTGTATTCTTGCAACGGCTTGCCAAAGACATTAATGCATGCCATAGCCTGCTCCACCTGCACATACAGAACCCTCCAACAGCACAATCTACTCAAAACACACGCATAGTATATTGTGGACTAGAGATGGGTACGATACATGCACACGGTGCATTCAGCGAGTACCTCTAGATTACGAGGACCACGGTTTTTGAATCGACTGTGCCTACAAAAACCGGCTTCCAAAAAAAGCAGCCTGCATTCTGCAGGGAAACAGACGGGAAGCTAAAAGTCCCTACAAGTTATGGGAATTCCTACTGTTCAACGTAGGAGTTTTCTTCTAACATATTCAGTAATTGCTATTTATGCAACTTCCCGATATATCTATGCATCACAAAGATGGAGCTTTATTACAGGATTAACAAAGACAGACCAGGAATAAGAGGGAAGGCAGGACGAGACCGAGAGAGCTGGATCCTGATAAGACATGGAAACTGGATTATAGTAGGCTTAAAAAAGCCAGACCTAAAACGAGAGGAGCCAAGCATGCCATTAACTCTACACTTTCCAAACTAGATCACATTTCACCGTAGGCTAATCTGCAAACCAACGATCCTGGCAAGAAGACGGCTTCGGATCCATCATCAGGTGCTGCACTGCAGTTCATATACAGCCGGTATAGCACCTTGTATATACATGGGTCACTTTAATGCGTCTTACAAACAGCAGAAATAATCCTCAGCAGCGTCTCCGGGCACGAAACACGTCAAAAGAAACAAACGTTAACTCGAGCACACTTTCTACAGGTTGGAAGCTCCTCTGCAGTCACTATTAGGACAAAAATGCCCAACTTAAACAAATGTTAAAACCATGTAAACCTTTAGGCAGTTCTGGCCTTTTAAGGTAGTCCTTCCCAATAAATGGCTTCGACTTGTCTTGACTGTGGTTATTCAAGCCAGACACAAATTTTTGTCATAAACCTGAAATGCAACAATTTCATCCTGAATCTAACAGTACATGTACACACACCTACCTATTTCAATGGATTGTGTGTTCATTGTATTTTAATATTAGGAGGAAATATTTGTATTTACTGCAAAATGTGTAAAATAAACAATGCTAAGGCATGAAAAATTCAGCTCTGCTACATCAGGCAAACTCAGTATTGCAATATCTAGGCTTGAGCAAGCAGCCCGGACATACAGAAGCACTGTGGCTATATACAGTAGTCATCGTACTGTTAGAATTTACTTGTGCCCTGACCAGTGCTTTACGTTGCAAAAACTTCCATCTGCACAAATGGCAGAAGTCTCGGCCAGCGATAAAACTTTAGAAATTAGTAGTCCGACCAGGGAACATTAAAACTGGGAGTTCAAAGAAAGTCGAACTAGGCACGGGAAGCCTGTCTCCCTGATGCAAAGCAGCGCCACTAAATCCACTGGTAATAATAATATTACACCCGAGGTTTACACAGGCCTGGCAGACGCTTGCCTCTTACAAACAACTGTTACAATACGGGAAGATTCAGCAACAAAAAATAAATAAAAAAAGAATATATATAAAAAAAAAAGTTTAACCCCCTTAGGGGTTGTACAGGGCAAGAAAAAAAGTGTAGCTGCTTTTTGTGAAGAAAACAGTGCCACACATGTCCGCAAGTACAGTATTGCAGCTCAGCCGCATGGACTAAAAAATAAAAATATTGTACAGATGTAGCCATCTTTATCTTGACTTCACCCATTAAATACGGTGTCAAACTTTTTCAATGGCGCTTGTAGTGTAATATGCCGCAACAGCGTCCAGATCCAGATGGCTACATCTGTACATACATTTTCTAATACTGTTCCAAATTTAAGGAAAAAATGAGTTACATTACATATAGCATGGTAGATAACATGACCACGTAAAAAAAAAAAAAAACGGCCGTGAAAAAGAAGTGCATGTCACTTCTTCAGCCGTTTTTGGAGCCGTTTTTCATAGACTAGTATTGCAGCCCAGATCCCATTACTTTGAATGGAGAGGAGACACAGCCAGCCTCCTGTCTCCATATCAGCCGTGACGGAGAAGGGGAGACCTGGACACCCAGCCCCTTCATTCACGTCACCGACATACCAGGGGGAGCTCTCTGCACCTCAGGCTGTGACGTCTTGGACCAAGTGACAGCGGGTGAATTGAGGCGTACCATAGATTTTATGAAGTTGCTTTATTTTACACTTCCGCACAACATAATATATATGTTTTTGGGTCGGGCAACCCCTTTAAAATACAAAAAAATAAAAATAAACCTACCAGTTAATCTTCCTCATTAACATCCTATAACACTTTGTTGCTTACAATGAATTGAGAAGTATCAGTTTTATATTATATAAAAATAAAAACAAAATACAAAAAACATTTTTTTCATATTGGGAGTGGTGAAAAAAAAAAAAAATTAAAAATTAAAAATTTGCAGCAACATGATTACTGATCCAAGAGACTTAATAATGCCAAGAGAGGAATGTTTCATTTGTATGAGCACGTCTGAGGATTGGAGATTGAGCGATGGAGAGGAGGAGGGAGAAAAAAAAAATGCGGAGATCAAGGACAAGGATACAGCGAGATGTCGGACAACGAAAAACGCTCAAATCCTTGCTCTAACCGAGCCGGTGAGAATACGTCCTCCTCCTTCAGATGTCCCCCTATCAGCGGCGTACACATGTTTCCTCTTGTTAGTATAAATTTCCCTTTCCAGTTCAAGTTTAATAGTATGTAGTGAGGATATAGTTAAGAGGGGACAAAACTTCCTGCAATTCATATAGTTTCTATCCTGTCTCCTTGATCTTCTACAATAAAAATCAAGCACAAAATGCCATAAAAGCCACAGAGCAAAGAATTTCTACTGCAACCTACATAAGGGTATTCCAGGCGGGTAGAGGCAGTGTCTGCTCCTTTAAATCAACGAGGCTTATGCTCAAATTCCTTGTTCACCTGCAGTCACTCTACATAAGACGTTAACACCACAAATACTTTGCTCTATTTTGTATAAATTTCTTCTACATTCATAACAAAACTCCATTCAGAAAAAAAATAAAAATTCTGTGGCCAAAAGCAAAAAACGTCAACGGAACAGTCCTCTCTCCAACGCCATAAACAAGCAGACGCTTGACAGGAGAACAAAGTATTGGGCATGTTGAAGTCCAACATGCTTGATCCTCTAACCCCCGAATTCTGCAGTCGGTGGCCCCCATACACCATAAAATTGGCCGACCCTCACGAAAATCGGCTGGGTCAGAGTTTTGTCTAATGTGTATGGGCACCTTTAATTAAGCAGCTAGGTCACATCACATGCTTGAGCAGATTAACCACAGACAAGTCCCATTTTCAATACTTTTTTTTTTTTTTTACTCAACTTCTAAAGCTGGCCATACACGTTAGATGTAAGTTAGCCAAACCAGTCATCCATTGAATGTCTATCGCGCCATCCCGACTCTCCCATCGTGTAAGAGTCGGGACACCGCCATATACACATTAATTGAATTTCAACATGTTGGATCCGTTTGTTTGTAGATAAGCCACTGCCGGAGGAGTCTGGCAGCGACTTTCTACCTTTTCCATATTGAAAACACATGCAAGTTTAGCGGAGTCAAGCATGCATGCGTATAGAGAGGTAAAGATGAATCGCTGTGGGCCGAGCGATCAGTCAGCCTCAAACTGGCCACACACTAGTTTAGATAGATGTCGGCTATGTTCACATCTGCATTGGAGCCTCCCTCACAGGTCGACAAATTTGATGGGAAAAAGAATAAAAAAATCGCAATGAACACAGCATTATTTTTCCTGTCAAAATGTCAAACAGCTCTGCGGAACCTAAAACTCCATTGTAAGGAGATGGGTCCTGTCGGGCGCTGCTGGTATCCTTCATACAATAGATCCGGCACGGTGTTGTGATTTCCACAATGCAGAAGTGAACAGCGCCTTGTGCACTCAGAAATGCTATATCGAAGGGTAGTTCATCTTTTACAAGATGTCTCCGGAACGATGCCCCAGCAAAGATGGGGCAAAAGGTTTAGGTGGTTAGGGGTGTGGTGGCCTTAATCTGCACTAGAAAGAGGGCCCCCTTTTTTTATTTATTTTTCTGCTATGGGGCCCCTTCACCTCTATGCACACCCTATAACTTGTATTGCAATACTGATATTACAATACCAATACCCGTTTACTTGCTCCTCCAACTTCTACTACAGGATTGAAGAGGACTGAGGCTTTCGTGGACTTCTGCCTGACGTTAGACAGAACGTCTGGAAGGGTTGGGTCGTATGTCTCACACAAGTAAAAATATGTTGTAAAGCTCTAAGAGCGCAGGTAGATAATTAAACTCTAAGATGCTGACTTGTCGGAGACATTTCTCCAGGGTATGAAGAAGCTACACATCTCTCTGGAATTTTAACGATCCAAAAATTCAATTTGATAATAAAACCGACAAAAAAAAACACAAAAACAACGGAAACGAGAACGCCGTGCCTCCCTAGGTTTATAGCCACTTGTTCACGGTTATACAAATTTGCTTATGCATTCAAAGTATCGCGTGGTGCCTGCATCAATATGTAATGTCCTGGTCCTTCGAGATCGCTAGTTTAATCCAGAGATAGATTTACCGGTCTTATCCATGGAAGAAAGCAAAAACAGACTTCTCGGAAACTCTTACCTCGCATGTGGTGCCAGCAAAGCCAGGGAGGCACCGGCAATGGAAACCGTTGACCAGATCGTCACAGACGCCTCCATTCTGACATGGATTGCTTGCGCACTCGTTCACTTCTATCTCACAGTTCCTGCCAATAAACCCACGAGGACAAAAGCAGCGATATCCATTTATCTTATCCTGGTGGAAACAAAATAAATGCAAGGTTTGTTTTTCCTGATCAGTTTTAGAATTCTATTCGGTAATTGGTGTCATTTGTGGGAGAGCTGGGTGACGTTACACCCATTATTCTTACAGCTCCCATAGGGGTTACTGCTCAGCTTTCCTAGACTCGCATATCAAATCTACCCCGATCCCCAGCAATACAGATCGCACTTATCACTTCAAGACAATAATCCCTTCTTAAAAAGGAGACAAGGAGGAATATCAGCTAAGTGATGCCAACTATCACAGCAACTACATATGCAAGGGCCATGAACAGGGCTTAAAGGGACAGGAAGGATCGATCCTTTTTGATCGCTTGCCTCGCAGCTAAATCGATGGCACAGGTTTGTGGCAATCGCTTATTACATATTTGCTATTTAAGACCACAAGCCAAGCTAAACATACATGTTAAAAGGAGTTTTCCCAGAAAACCAAGAGAATAGGTTATAATTTTCTGATGGCTGGGATGCCCACTGATTGCTAGGAAAGTAATCCTGAACCCCCAGATCCTCCTCACTGAGGAAGAGCTTGAATGGAGAAGCAGTTTAAAATGCGCCCACCACTCCAATCACTGTCTAAGAGAATAACGGAAACAGCCGAGCGCTGTACTCTGTAACCATCACTCTCAAACTTTAAATGGAGCGGCAGTGCGCAAGCTCAACCGCCGCTCAATTCAATGTCCTCCACACTATGGTTCTCGTGATCGATGGGGGTCCGAGCAAAACATAAAATTATCACCAATCCTATGGATAGGGGATAATTTTTGATTTTGGGAAACCCCTTAACGATGGTATTGGGACTTGATAGGTGTGAACTATCCGTTGGCTGAGATTATATAATGCTCTTTTACACGGGCTAACGATCGAACGCTCGTTCCTGATCAGCCAACAAATGAGAAAACGCATTAACGATCGTTCATCCACGTACTTGCATTCAATGCTCCATGTAAATGTAGCAGCTGAGCGCCAATGACGTTATTGTCAATCGGGACTGGTTAACCCGCAAGAAATTCTGCCAGTGTAAAACCACCCATAGCATGTAAACATAACTCACCTTGCAAATGCCACCATTCTGGCACTGACCACGGCAGTCATTGACATCTATAAAATAAAAAATAAAAAATGAGAAAAAGGCATTTTATAGAATACATGGCACAAATGCAGATTTCAGAGAGTAAATAAAAATTTAATAAATTGCCACCTAAAATAAAAAATCTCCAGTCTGGTCCTTAAGTCGTCTTCTTCAGGCCTGCTGTTTAAATTATCTGAAAATAATTTATATCTGTTGCTTGGAAAACCGGATGACAACCGGAAATAGCTGGGATTTTAGCTCCCAGCTTTCCCATTAAAAAAAATAAATCCTTTAAATTGCAAGTATTTTTTGGAGATTCCTTCTAGAAGTAGCGCCACTCGTCCATGGGCTGTGTCTGATATTTCAGCTCCGCTGCTTTCAAGTGAATAGGGCTGAGCTACAATACCAGACAAATTGCAACTTTTTCATAGTTTGTTTCTGGAGAGGGAAAAAACAAAACCTTTACCCCATCTTGGCGGAAAAAGGATGACTGAAGGACTAAGGCCTTGCTTACGAAGTTGCAGATTAATCTGTTTGTCAGAGCTATTTTGCAAACATGTGAACAAGGCCTTACATTTACTGGAGAGATTTTATTTTTCGGTGGAAAAGTTCTTCAAAAAGGAGGGTTTTAAAAATAAAAAATAAATGGTTTGGAAATCTATTCTATTTATTTCATATTTTTGGAGGTTTAGACTAAAAAGGGGATGTCCAGGATAAGAAAAAGTTCTGCTTTTTTTTCATCTTCTAGAAAACGCTTCATTCTTGTCCATGGGCTATGTCTGGTATTGCATCTCATCACCATTCAAGTCAATATGGGTTAAACTGCAATACCAGACACAGCCCATAGACAAGAGTGGCGCTGTTCTGGAAAAAGAAGCAGACCCATTTCTCTAATCTTGGACAACTCCTTTAACTCTATACCCAGACAGTGCAGAGCCAATGCATAGACAGTGTGGGAAGTAGGCAGAGTTGGCTGGGAACTAATGCCATTTGTATAAGAGTGGATAGGAAAAGTCGGCTAAGAATGAACCATTCAATACTAACTGATGTGACAGTTTTTTCCTGTCCATCCTGGAATGCAGTCACAGTAATATCCACCAATCAGATCTCTGCAAGAATAAGCATTAACACAGGGATTGCCCTCACACTCATTAGCATCTGTGAAACAAGACAAAAGAAAAAAAAAAAAATACACACCATTACAC
Organism: Rhinoderma darwinii; assembly: GCF_050947455.1. Lineage (NCBI taxonomy): Eukaryota > Metazoa > Chordata > Amphibia > Anura > Rhinodermatidae > Rhinoderma > Rhinoderma darwinii. The sequence goes on along the minus strand of NC_134698.1, from coordinate 69,129,838 downwards.
AGATTCCCAAGCACCAAGCAGTATACACCAACATATTAATAGGCTAGTTGCAAATCAAAAATAAAAATTACGTATTATGCAGATCGGACATGCCCATCTGCTGTATTAGTCATATGCAACATTTAGTAACTTCATGCCGTGTTAATATCCAAACCAAATAAAAAAAAAGTAGGAGGTTATAAATATCTACTTTGAGCTCATAGGACGAAAGTCTGGAGCAGCCATAAAGGATTTTAAATTTGTCCAAAAATAGAAAACATTTCCAGTACAGCAAAAAAAATAAAAAGGTTTGTAGATGAAGTTCTTAGGTCATTCCACCGGCCAACAATACAATCTACTATATCAATGGTCTCCAACTTGTGGCTTTCCAGCAGTGAAAAACGACAACGACTCTCAGGGCATGCTGGCGGTTGTAGTTTCCCAACAGCGGAGAGACCACAAAACTGTCACGGATTTCCCATTTGGAGGGAATTTTTTGATAGGGTGCCAAAATGTGACAACTGATGCGTGGAGCATGAAAACTGGTCAAAACAAGTGTCACTTCCCTCCGCAACAGTGAGGGGTAACAGTTATTCCAGCCTAGGGCTGAAGACTAGACCAAGCAAGAAGTCTTAAGACCAAACATGCTCTAGGTTTAAAAGAAAAAAAAAAATTTTTATTTTATCTCCACAGTAGAGGGAGGTAATTACCTTTTCCATGTGCAGAAAATATATATCTATAAAATTTTATTTCGTTTTTTTTTCCATTTATCGATCACATTCTCAAATGTTATTACGCCATACACAAAAGCCCCATCACCACATAAAACCCCATCACCATTAATACACGCTTATTAGCTTAATAAAAAAAAAAAAAAAAAAAAGATTGAGAAGCAATAACTGCATTAAGGTTTGGACTATGGAAAACCTAAATTTGACAGGGAGTTCGGCAATTTAAAATAAACTTATGAAATAAATTGTTTTGGCGATTAAAAGTGATCCCACGGTGACCTGTCAAATGCATTGTGTCAAGTGCAAACTCAATGTCACTATAGAACGTTGCTGAGAAATATTATAGCTAGGTTTCCAAGTGACTTACCCAGCTGACAGGTGGTGCCAACCCACTGTGGAGGACAAATGCACTCAAAGCCATTAATAAGGTTTTTACAAATTCCTCCACTAGCACAAGGGTTAGACGCACATTCATCAATGTCTGAAATGAGGACAGGCGGAAGGGAGGGAAGAAAAAAAAAAAATACCAAATGAGTAAAATTCATACAAACCGACAACACAGGTTTTGCCGAGATACGTGTACTTTATTTTCCCTACCCACTAAGCATATAAAACAAACATCTAAAAGTATATATATTTTTTTTAATAAAGACTTATACAAATGAAGGAAACAAAAACAAAATAAAAATCACAACCACTTCCAGAAAACAATTGCAGAGAATTTGACAATTTTGACACCCGAGAGAGTAGATCAACTAGAAACCATTTTGTTATCAGCATAGCCGGTAATTACTGGTATTAATGATAATGACCGGTCACCTGTGTCCACAGCCACGTAACTGTGGGTCATTGACTCTCACAATAGCAGAGGACTAATCTTCTAAACTGCTCGGTACCCCGGTCAACAACCAAAACAATCCCTTTGGCTAAACCTTTTAATTTTTCCACCCATTTCCCAGGCAACCAGGAGACTACGGACAACAAACGTTCTCCGACCTTAGTCAAACACGCATTAGAGGACATCTCACATTGTTTAAGTAAAACCTACCAATAGCACAGGTTGGACCGGTCCATCCTGGCGGACAATGACACTCAAAACCGGAGGAGACTTCATGACAGATGCCTTCATTTGCACATGGGTTGGAAGCACATGCGTGTTCAGCTAGAAGACATAGGTTTGGTTGGTATGCTGGTGGACCGCAAACTTTTTTTTTTCTGATACAAAATTATATTATTTTTTTTAAATGGATGGAACATTTATGGTCAAAAATTTGTAGACAATAGTGGTCACTCGTATTGGTGACCATTCTTTTGACAGCTTCAGCTCTACGGATAGGTCTGGTTTAGTAAATAATTGCATTGCCCATGAGATAACATCTTATCTTAGAACTCTATGTTGTGCTGTCCCTCTGCTATTCCTCCTAGAAATTTCTTAAAAACAAAAATTACAATTGTGTTACCAGTCAGGGGTGTGTCTCTAAACAGACCGACAATGTCCAATCAGTGGTGACAGAGTGAGGCTGGGTAGGGACACACCCCTTTAACAAGGAGAATGGCAACACCCAGTTAATTTATTCATACATTGCTAGGAGGAATAAACAGAGGAACGGCCCAATTTCTAAGAAAATACGTTCCAGGATGGTTATTTCATAGGGAAAACAATAATTAACTAAAATAGGCATGTCAGGAGAGGTGACGTTTAAATGTCAAACTTTTTATAGGTACAACTTTATGAATTCACTACAATAACATAGGTGTTAAAAATGATAATCCATAGTCCGTTTTCCAAATTTTTACTGGAGCGTAGCAGCAAAGATCCTAATCCATTCTACCTATTTCACAGTTCTTTCCAGAGTAGCCGTCAGAACAGGCACAGTGATATTTGTCAGGTTCGGTGTTCATGCAGGTACCGCCATTCAAACATGGATGATGGGTTCCACAATAGTTAAGATCTTTAATACAAAATGAAAAAACAAAAACATACGTATCAATTATAAAAGTCGTATTGAAGTAAACGTGAAAACCTTTAGACTGTCGAGGCATATTTGTAGGAACGAAATTCCTCTGAATGCTCCAGTTACACCAGGATTATCTATGGTCTTCGCCACAAGCTGCCCTGTCCCTTTAAGCTTTTTATGTGCACACAAAAGGAACAAAAAAAACGCAAAAGACAATAGGATAGTAAGGAAAGAATGACGAAAGCTCAGCATTGTTAGTCTGGAGGCTTCGAGAGGTGGAAGATAACCCACCAATGTTCCACAAGGCAACAATCTTTTTAAAGTTTGAGAACACGAGACACAATTGGTGGTGCTAAATTAACAACCACTGAACCCACCCCCCACCCCCGCACAAATAGCTGGGGGTGGGGGGGGTGACAATGAAGTTCATGATGAAGCGTGCTCTGCTAACAACGTGTATGTCCTTGACCTAACGTCTCAAGCAACACGGTCTTATGGTGATCTTCAGGAAGATCAGGTTTTATTGACGACCAACTTAAATAAAGTTAGAAGACTAGTTATATAAAAACTTAATGAAAGGTTAGAAATTCTACACATCGAAGGGACATTAGATACCTGGTTCCCTACCTGGAGAAGCAACCAAACAGACACAAGAAACAATTAACTCACTGCCTTAGGCTACAGTCACATGAGCGTGTTCGATTTAAGTGCGTAAAAAGGGCAGCGTATTTCTGCCATTTCATGTCCATGTGCCATCAGTGTGTGTTGCGTATTGGCATCAGTGCGCTTTGCGTGTGGCATGTTTCATGTCCGTGCAAACACTTTTTTTTTTTTTTTTTTTTTTTTTTAAGATTTCTCTGCATTTCTATGTCATTGATAGGTGACATCAGTGTGCTGTCTGTTTCACGCGTGTGCGGTCAGTGTTTTTCAGACAACCATAGACTTCAAAGAGCAAGCAGGTGAGCAAAAAACGCACCAATACAGGACATGCAGTGAGTTTTACGCAACGGACATTCGCTGCGTGAAAACCCATGCATGTCTGAATAGCCCCATTGAAATGCATGGGTCCGTGTGCGGTCAGTTATTTCAACGGACAGCACACGGACGAGTATTATGCTGGTCTGAATGAGCCCTTAGACTACGTCTGACTATTCAAAAATAAACCTTACAACCTTAAGAATAACCTACTATATTAAAGAAAAAATATTTCATAAAATTTTGTCTTTGGACCAAATGGCACAATGGTAAGACTTAAGGGTCAGTTTAGCAATACCGTAGCATTCGAGTAAAGGTCAATTACATGGCCCAATATGGGCCGTGAAAACAAGCGGCGATCAACAAGGCAGCCCATTGATCGGCACTAGTTTGCTACTTTTTCAGTATGTATGGGGATGAGCGATCGTTACTATGGTTGTCCCCATACGTTTCTATCATCTCAGCAGCACATCTCCCTATTTCTTGCTGAACAAACAATACAATCAGCCGATTAACGAGTGTTTTCTCGCTCACCGACTGATCGTTGCCGGTTTACAAAGGGCAATGATCGGGAACGCGCGTTCATATGAAAGCTCATTTGCCCAATCATCGACCCGTGTAAAAGAGCCCTAAGAAGATCCACCCTTGAAATTTACCTTTATCACAGAGAAGTCCACCCCAGTTGGTCTCGCAGTTACACTCCCAGGGCAAGCGGCAACTCCCATGGAGGCAGCCAGGGTATGAAAGACACTTGTTGCAATAGTCACCCTGCCAGCCATAGTGGCACCTAGGAAGAGAAGACAAGACCTAAAGTAAAAACCAAGAATATTTCAGACTGGTCAAGCAGAAATAAAAAGGTTATCAGAAATCTTCTGTCTTACTGGAGTACATTGACTGACTACCATAAACAGCAGCATGCTGACAGTTTCACTGTGCATGGGTAGCAAAATGTTGACTTCCCAATAGCGTTGGCTCCTGAAAGGAGGGAGGGGGGGTGCGCGGTCCAATATCATAATTATTAGTGTAATTGCTACATTAGCTACAGAAAAAGCATGTGGCAAATTAGGGAAACCGTAAGTAGGCAGGCTCCTTGTAGAGTAGGGCATCTGTATGATTCCCCATGGATTCTGAACTCTTAGAACCAAATATTCCAGCAAGCACCATAACTGCTGGAACCCAATGCTGGGTTCACATGGTGCGTTTTTGTTTGGTTGAGGAGCTCCCATTGAGAGACAGAAGTTCATCTTCCAAGACAAAAAAAAATAATTTAAGTTAAAAAACGCAACACAAACGCACCATGGGAACCCAGCCTAAAAAAATAAACTTGGTGTGAACATAAAATACATGTAATAGGGTCAGTACCGGAAAAATGACCATTAAAGGGGTTGTCCGAGATACCATCAGATTTTCAAAAACCCCTTTAATATATTTACATTTATAAATTACATGCATTTGTAATATACTTACATTTTCCAAAGTGGCCCCGTTTCCAGATCCTGCCGTGGGGAACTTGACTGGTGATATCACTCTCTGCGCTGGCTCTGCCGCTCTGTTGATCTTGAATTCTTTGCCGGGTATACGACACGTCACTTGTGACGTGGTGTATATAGGCTTGTTCTGTTGTAACGCACATGCGCGGCACCTGCTGTTATCTCGAACAGCAGGGACCGCGAGAACAGCAGTGACAGCGCATGCGCGTTACAGGCTGTGAAGCAGAACAAGCCGATATACACCACGTGACAAGTCGTATACCCGGCAAAGAATTCAAGATCAACAAAGCGGCCAGAGCCAGTGCAGAGAGTGACGTCACCCGTCAAGTTCCCCACGGCAGGATCTGGAAAAGGGGCCTATTTGGAAAATTTAAGTATATTACAAATGTATTTACATTTATAAATTACATGCATTAAAGGGGTTTTTTGAAAATATGATGGTATCTCGGACAACCCCTTTAAAGACATTACGGTATTCTTCACCAGGATCATTGCAAAGCACATCTGCGAATGCTTTTGGGTAGGATTGGCAAGTGGGAAGCCAATTTGTTTTTCTAAAGAGTGGAAGTGTTATTTCAAGTACTGGGGGTGGGTGAAGACACAGCTGTCCTGTCAGTTTTAACTGTAGTTATTTTAGGAAACTTTTCCATACAATGAGTGTTATGTGTTCACGCTGTGCTTTTATGTTGTACATGCCCCGATTACAGACCCCACAATTATTGCAATGTAAAATTTCATTTATTCAAATATTTTATACAAAAATAAAGAATCAGCAGAACCCAAATAAACAAAAATAAAATTGACAAACTGCAGATCGAGAACCCGCACCGCAGGTTAATTTCTGCAGTGCGTGGATGAGATTTGAGCTCATCCACTTTGCTGCAGAATTTCTGCACGGAAACCAACCGAAAACGCTATATGTGGTGATATGTTTTAATTCAGTAATCCTTACTTTTTATATATCGTTAGGAAAAATAAATAAAAAAAAAAAAAAATAAAAAAAAAGTTTCCAACAGATGTTTTTGTGCCATGTTCCATCAGATGCCGATTACAGACATATTCTTCCCTACAATTGATTAATTCCATAATACGGCACCTACAGAGCATACATGGTGGTGCAGACTGCCTGCAGCTCCATAGTACTGGTATCCGCCATGCGTATGAGGCCTATGAAAGCAACCAGGTAAAAAAGGGTCACTTCGAGATGAGCAAATCTGTTAAAAATGCTCACCTTCTCCCGGCGCTTCAATTTCCTATTCCTAAGTGTTGTTTTTTTTTCATCCGAAAGAGTGATCTCATATCGCATCAATTTATGATCGGTGAGGGTTTCACTTCCACCGATCCAGAGAAGGAGCGGTGCTGCATGGTCTACACAGCAGGTGGCTGGAAGCGGGAAGAGGCCAGAGTGCTAGACAAGCGTCGCTACCCCTTCATTCTCAGCGTTGGCTATGGTCCTGGAGGTTTGACTAATACCAATAAGAATGTTATGGTAAATCCTAGCAAATTTCCCTCGTATAGGACAATGGAGGTTGAAATAGGGATCTGTATTAAAGCCTCCATAGTCCTAGGCTGGATTCACTCTGGAAGGAAATTCAGTAGCAAAATACGCACATTTTACAAACATTGGAAAGGCAGAAATCAGACGTTTACAACCTGAGCATGCACATCTACAGCACGCTCCGATTTCCGTCTGAAAAATGTTCAGCAGCTGGGACTGTAATCCGCTATGGCTCCGTAATAAGAAAATCTCAAATTGACTCAAATTTACGGATCTAGCAGCACTCTTACAGCAGCGCAGATTTCCAGCATTCCTTAGTGTCACATTACGTGTTTTTTTATTTTTAGAGGGAACACAATGTTTATGAATCAAAAGGGTCACTACGTGTGAAGTCCGGTTGTTTTACCATTATCTAGGAAGAGTAAATGTAGATTTCCTCTAGCACAGGAAGTCTGTTGTGTCCTAATTTTACAGGTGATGGGCCAGCTTTTATTTCACTTCCTCATCGGAAACAAAGGGATCTACACGAATCCTATGTCACACTATAGACCATCAGTATAAAATATAAAGGTTTTTTTTTTGCTGTCCGCCAACATCCTATCCTTGTGGTGACGTCTTGGAACACAACGGTCTCTAAGATGCACAAAAGTAAACTTTTTTTTTTTTAACCTGACCTCAGCTTCCACTTATCGGAAACAAAGGGGATTCAGTGACCACGTTGTCAGGAACAGGTTAATTCCGGACTAGATTAAAGAATCATGGTATACAACATTCAATGTAAACATCGTGCAGACAATGTCAAAGCTCAGCTACAATCCTGAAGTCTACTGTCATAAATGGGATCTCCAAAGTGTTAGGGTATGTGTACACACACTAATTACGTCCGTAATTGACGGACGTAATTCGGCCGCAAGTACCGGACCGAACACAATGCAGGGAGCCGGGCTCCTAGCATCATAGTTATGTACGATGCTAGGAGTCCCTGCCTCGCTGCAGGACAACTGTCCCGTACTGTAATCATGTTTTCAGTAAGGGACAGTAGTTCCACGGAGAGGCAGGGACTCCTAGCATCGTACATAAGTATGATGCTAGGAGCCCGGCTCCCTGCACTGTGTTCGGTCCGGGACTTGCGGCCGAAATACGTCCGTCAATTACGGACGTAATTAGTGTGTGTGCACATACCCTTAAGTGAACGTCTGCCAAACATGAATTTAAGGTTTCTCTATGGGAAAAAAAAGTTGCAAGGACACGGCCACCATCACAAGATTTGACATGGGGGTCAGGGAGTTAAAAACGGCTTATGCTACAGGCCAACTTCATCCACCTGCAGTATTGTGCTAATCCTGCGGTGTGGGATTGTCCTGTCTAGGACTTGCATCGTGGCCACGTGAGCTGCACATTAGAACTTTAAAAAAGTTTTTCTTTTTAGGTGGCATTATTCACATTTCAAATCCTGTGATTCAAGGTTCAGGTGATCCAAAATTTCCTTTATTCAACCTTGCAACACAATTTATTCTGGCAGAAAAAAAAAAAAAAAAAAAAAAAAAAAAAGTGGAGTGATACTTAGGGCTTTTGTTCAGATTAGCGCATTTACGTCCGTTTGCTGACCGTTAAAAAAAAAACAAAAAAAAAAAAACTGCCAGCACACGGACCCATGCAATTCAATGGGGCTGTTTTAACGGACCGTGTGAAGCGCCCGTGAAAAAAATAAAATGTCATATTTTCATCCATTTTCACAGATTCTTCGATTTACTCAAGGTCTGAGGGATCCATGAAAACTGGTCCCCCACAGGTGCGACTCAGATGTGAAAAACTCGTTCTGACAGTTTTTTCCTCAAAAAAAAAAAAAAGCCACGCATGAAGGTCTATGGGAGAAAAATCACCACTAAAGGCTTCAAACATCACAAATTACAAAGCCATGCTTGCTAAGTTTTTGGAAAAACACCACTGGCCCAAAAAAAAATAAAATCACTAAATTAAAAACAAAAACGACGCAACGTTTGACGAACATCTGCCCAAAAAAAATAGATACACAAAAAGCGTGGAGCATTTCATAAAACCGCTGCGTGTGAAGCCACCCTAATTAGGCCACTAAGGTCTCATACACATTGCAGATTTGGTGAGCATTTTGAATCCAAATATATTTTAAAAAAATAAAAAAATCCGGAGTGGATGCAAAGAGGAGAAGTATAAATCTTTCTATTCTATTTCGCCAGTCCCAGTTTTGTCTTCAAGATACGGATACAAAATAATGACTAAATCTGCAACGTGTGAATGAGCCCTGAAGACATTTGTACCTTTGCCTGTAGGAAGAGCAGCGCATTATTGGTTGTTATCTTAAGAAAACGCAGGATACAGCATGGTGGACAAAAAAACAACAAACGACTTTTGCCAAAGTACATTAATAAATTATAAAACCCATAGCGGTATGGAAACACTAACAAATTGCTTGTATAGTCTGGGTAACCTGATCAGGCTCCACACGTCTGTCTGCACCAAAAGCAATTGTTAGATTTAGGATACGTCGACCTTGCTGCAGAGAGGAAGGGGCTGCGAGAGAACTTCATGGGGGTACAAAGTCATTCTTTACATCGCATCCTTAGTACCAGCTGGCACCTTGAATACAAGGAAGGTGCTGAAACAAGGGAAGGAAACTGGGCGGAATAGGGTTCCGAGGATTAAAAACAATGTGCACTATGGATTTTCTTATCTAGAATATATGACCAGGAAAAACAGTATGCATGTGATATTCGTGGCCTCTGTATATACACAAGAGCATTCTTCTGTCAGCCTCAAAAACTATTCAGCCATTTCTCCCATAGAGGTTATAACCCAGCTTTCCTTAATTCCTGAATGGCACGCTTACTTCGCTATATAGGATTCCCTGCTTCCATAGCCAACATAAATAGCACATGTCAGAAAGCATGCAGATTGACAAATGCAAGGGATGATACAAAATAGTGTATGGGGCACAAATGTGACCACCACTATGTATACTTTTCATATCAACAGTTCAGCAACAAACTGTGGCAAGACCATGGGTTGCAACTAATAAAACATTCACGGAATAGTTACCTCTAAAAAAAAAAAACAACAAAATTATATATATATATATATATATATATATATATATATATATATATATATGAGGCAGCCTTATACCCAACAGAATTATTTACACACTAATCCACTGCGAAGAATATTCTAGAAATTAAAAAAAAATTAGAAAAAAAAAAAAAAAAAAAAAAATTAACAGAGCCAAAAGCTGGCAACTCACTAAAGGTTTTGGATGGTCAAAAAGCAAAAAAAACTAACCATTTTCCACTAGCCGTCGGCCCCTTCGGTTTACATCCCACATGCTCATAAAAATACTGGCGGAAAAGATGGCTTCCATGTTGAATTTTTTGGTCATTGTCAGGTGCAGCCTTGTAGTCGTTCATGCCAAAAGAAGGGATCTGCAAGCCATCAATAGATGCCCAGACCAGGCCACCGATCGATTTGTTTTAACTCCGTCTGATCATCCAAAACTACAACCTTTGCAGATCAAACCATGAACGACAAGTCGTTCAGAAAAAGTAGTCAAACGCCTCATGTACGGCCGGCTTTAGAGCATTGCATTAAACAATTGGGTATCCTGTTGTGTCAAACATCCATCAGTGATCAAGTACACAAACATCTGCCTTGTAACAGAAGATTAAGGAGATACAGTAAACAGCTGACTTCTTCAGACCCCAGACATCTTCAGATTCCAGCTAAGATAAACATGGCCAATACTACACTTGTGGCTGCAACGGGCCAGATGTTAATCAGGTTATAGAGGAAAAACTCAATGGATCAAAGCAATGCTGACTAATATTGTCCAGAGATGTAAGACTCCGGCTCCACAGGACTGGACTCTAGATAAGCAGTCTTTGAAGAGAAAAACTGGCCAACCACTTGCATCCTCAAAGCCTTCAACAGACGAAATGAAGGTCGATCATTGTTTCAGTAAATCGTATTCAACAAAATATTGATCTCCTCCTTAATTTCAAAGATTTGAGTCAAGTGACTAGAGAAAATGAGAATATTCATGCTCTTAAAGAATGTTTATTTTTACTAGAATACAGTCGTGGACAAAATTGTTGGTACCCTTCTGTTACAGAAAAGAAAACCCACAATGGTCACTGAAATATCTTGAAACAGAAAAGTAGTAAATACATTTTAATTTACTGAAAATCAACGAATGTAAATCAGACATTGCTTTTTAATTGTGGTTCAAAAGAATAAAATAAAATAATGAAACTGCTTGGACAAAAACTATAGTACCCTTAAAGAGGCTCTGTCACCAGATTATAAGTGCTCTCTCCTACATAATATGATCGGCGCTGTAATGTAGAGAAGTGGTTTTTATTTTGAGAAACAACCAATTTTGAGCAAGTTATGAACAATTTTAGATTTATGCCAATTCTTTTCTTCATTGCCTCCAGCCAGGATGTGATAGCTATTCACACTCGCGACACTTCGGTAAAGTTTCTGTGTGACTTACTCACACAGCGTGATCTCACGAGATCACACTGTGCTGTCATTCACAGCGTGAGCTCGCGAGATCACGCTGTGCTTAGAGTAAGACCCACAGAAACTTTACCAAAGTGTCGGGAGTGTGAATAGACATCACATCCTGGCTGGAGGTGATGTCTATTCACTCTCAAGACACTTTGGCAAAGTTTCTGTGGCTGTATGTGACAGCACAGCATGATCTCGTGAGATCACGCTGTGCTGTGAATACAGATGGACATGAATGGAGGGAAGTGTAGGACGCCGATTGGTCAGCGTCATACACTTCTCTTTACAACGCCCAGTTGGTACAAAGTAAAATAAGTTGCCTATTAAATTAATTAGCAAGTCTAAAACGGTTCATAACTTGCTCAAAAATGGTTTTTCAAAATAAAAACCACTACTGTTCTCTACATTAGAGCACCGATCAGATTATGTAGGAGATAGGACACTTATTATCTGGTGACAGAGCCTCTAACTTAATATTTTGTTACACAAATTGTTTGCCGTGATTCTCAATTTTGTGCAACTCTCAATGGGAGTTCTGCAACTGTCCACAGGTATTTTGGCCTCTCCTCGTGAGGACACTGCTCCAGCTGTCTAAGGTGTGAAGGTACCTTCTTCAGACTTACAGGTTTCAGCTCCTTCCAGAGATCTATAGGATTTAGATCACGGCTCTCAGAACACCACTTCAGACTAGTCCAATGCTTTGCTCTTCGCCATTCTTGGATGTTTTTAGCTGTGTGTTTTGGAGGACCCATGACCCGCAACTCAGACCAGGCTTTCTGACCGGGCAGAATATTTCGCTCCAGAATGCCTTGATCGTCTTGCAATTTCATTTTACCCTGCGCAGATTCAAGACACCCTGTGCCAGATGCTGCAAAGCAGCCCCAAAACATAACCCAGCCTCCTCCATGTTTCACCGTAGGTACGATGTTCTTTGCATTCTTCATTTTTGTGTCTGAACGTAGAGCTGATGTCACTTGCCAAAAAGCTTGTGCTTTGTCTCAACTGTCCAAAGAACATTCTCCCAGAAGCTTTATGGCTTGTCAATATGCATTTTGGCAAATTCCAGGCTTTTTTATTTTTTATTTTAATAATTTGCTTTCAACAGTGGTTTCCTCCTCGGTCGCCTTCCGTTCAGTCCACTTAGATAAAAATGGTGATGGATGGTGCGATCTGACACTGATGTACCTTGACGTTCACCTCTAATCTCTTTGGAAGTTGTTCTGGGCTCTTTGGTTGCCATTTGTATTATCCGTCTCGGTTATGTTTTGGCAATCTGGAGCGAAATGTGCTTCCCAGTGTCAGAAAGATTGGTCTCAGTCGCAGGTCATGGGTCCTCCCAACAGGATAATAACCTAAAACACAGCTGAAAACATCCAAGAATGGCTATTATCCTGTTGGGAGGAACCATGACCTGCGACTGAGACCAAACTTTCTGACACTGGGCAGCACATTTCGCTCCAGATTGCCAAAACATAACCGAGACGGATAATACAAATGGTAACCAAGAGCCCAGAACAACTTCCAAAGAGATTAGAGGTGAACTCCAAGGTCAAGGTACATAAGTGTCAGATCGCACCATCCATCGCCATGATAGCCCTGATCTAAATCCTATAGAACATCTGTTGAAGGAGCTGAAACCTGCAGTCTGGAGAAGGTACCTTCACATTTGAGACCGCTGGAGCAGTGTCCTCGTGAGGAGAGGCCAAAACACCTGTGGACAGGTGCAGAAGTCTCATTGAGAGTCACACAAATAGTTTGTTTGCAGTGATTGTGCAACAAAATATTAAGTTAAGGGGACCATCATTTCTTTCCAGCCAGTTTCATTAGTTGTTTTTGTTTTTTCTGTTGAACCACAATTCAAAAGCAATGTCTGATTTACATTAGTTGATTTTCAGTAAGTTAGAAAAATGTATTATTACTTTTGTCAGTTATTTCAGTGACCATTGTGAGTTTTCCTTTTAATGGAAGTCTACCAACAATTTTGTCCACGACTATGTGCCCATGGGTGACAAGACTACATGAGGGGATTTCAAGTCGTTAAAGCCAAAAAAACAAATACCTGTAAATCTATACCAATAGTGGTTATAAACATACATGTGCACATGGCCAACACCTGTAAATTGGACAGAAAGACGTGGCTAAACAATATAGAAGATACGTTGCATACGGCAGAGCTTTCCTTATCAACCCCACTGGGTCAGTGCAGAGTTGAGGAGAACAGCACATTTATTGGACCTTACTTGATCAAGTTACTGCCAAATTATTTTGGAAAATTCAGAACACCGGGTGAAAAAAAAAAAAAAAAGTCAGAAGTCAACGGGCACAGTCGAATACATAAGAGTAGCCCACATGCCTTACTATAAGGGTTTACGACCAGTATACAATACAAACGTACGAGGACTATACCGCAACACAAGACGAATGAACTATACCCATCCTCATTACATTTTCAGGTTTCATCTGATAAACAAAAAGTGGCAGTGCTCCAGGAATCCATGTCAGGGGGATATGATGGAATTATAGGACTCCGGCAAAACAGAAGCATGAATCACTGTCTAGCACATCCCAGAACCAAAACGCGTCGTCCAACTCCAATGTGAAGTCATAAACAAAGAAAAACATTTTGATGTCGTAAATTTTCAAAAACGTACAACAGATATTTTTATTACATTAAATTTGGCAATTTACACCTCCAAGAGAGCGTGAACCAAAATAAAAACTATAAACTTACTTGCATTCTCCAGGAACAGAACATCCACCATGCAGTAAGTCACATCCCTGTTTGCATATTGCTGCAGAAAAAGACACTTCTATTAGATGAAAAATGTTTATATGAACAGAAGACTGAGGCATTAATACAACTAATTGAAATTAAAACAATGCTAAACCCCCATAAAAAAATAAAAATAAATAAAAAGTACAAAAACTTTATGGATCACAATCAGATTATTAGGTCAACTTTAAATGGAGGTTTTTAAGGATTAGAAAAACATTGCTGCCTTCTTCCAAAAAGTGTGCCACACCATCCACAGGTCATGTGTGGTATAGCAGGTTAACGCCATTCATTTCAATAGAGCAGAGCTGCAATACCAGCCAACCCAAGGACATGTTCGGTGCTGATTTTTTTGAAAGACAACAGCCATGTTTTTCTAATCCTGTACCACCCCTTTGAGAATCAGGTCAGTAACTCACCTTCCTTACATTCCTCCCCCATCCATCCATCCATACAGGCTTTATTTCCATTGTGGTCACAGGTGTAATGACCGTGAAAGTCATCCCTGGGGCGACATAGCTTGTTACACATAACTCCATAGTAATTTTCGTCACACTTGACTCTAATTTTAACATCAAAGTGGGCAACATGGCCATGTAAAACCAAGGGTGTCCACTGGTCGTCCGGGTTGATGACTCCAGCGTAGGGAATACGATCAATTAGAAGAGTCTCGTCTACAAGAGGGGAGAAAAAAAAAATGTAAAAAAAAAAAAACATATTCGTAAAACCTCTTATCCTTGACAACTAAATTAGATAAACGAGAAAAACAAAAACTGTATGAGCTCAAATAAATCACAATAAATAGGTGATAAGAGGTCAATAGAAATAGACCATTGTGAAGACCACACAGGTACCATATGGAAACACCATGCCCTTGAAGACGACCCATTCTAAATTGATCTTGTGCCTATTTTCATGGAACTTGCAAAGGGATTTTAGTCTACGCCAACAAAGCAAAAAGTTAGAAGAAAAAAAACAAAACAATAATTGGATGGGGGCACGACGACCTCCTGTTTCAAGTGGTTAGTAGTGTACTCAACTGAAGCAGCACCAGAAACGGGTCTAATTTGTATCTTTGTTATAGGTCTCCCGTTCTCTATGCACATCACTGGGGGCTGAGGCGCAACACCAGATGGAAAATAATTGCACCATTTCTGGGAAGAGGGGGGGGGGGGTGCAGACTGTTCTAGTTCTATACATCCAATTTAACACAGATTTTGCACAAGCTTTCCTTAAATCACCCATCACGAATCACAGTAAAGACTTATCCAAGATAAAATAATGGAATCATTTAACAACCCCTCAACACGTATTCTTGCTTGGAGTTAACAACTACTTAAAGTGTAGAATTCCGTACATAATTTTTTTTTTGCTTTTTGAAGGCATTTCCTAGTCAACAACATGAACAGGATACAGACTGTATACCTCATCCCTGCATTCTCAGACTGTTCCGTTTCCCCGACTCCCCTCCCCCATTGCACAGATGAAGTGTCAATGGCCTTATGCATTTATTATAATGTTGCCTGTTGGCACAAGAACTTGGGTCTAAAGGCATAGTTCTTAGTCAATATAAAATCAGCAGCCATAGACAAAAAACATCTGGGCGCAAACAAAGACAACCAGGGTGGGCGGCAGCCTTACATGCAAGCGCAGGTATACTTGTATTGAAAGACACAGGTAAGCAGGAAATAACGGAGCTACATTTAATACAGAATAGTTAAAATTGGAGGGGGGGGGGCATGTAAAAATAAAAATCATAATGTTACTCTACGCTCCACCTCCTGAGCCATGCAATCACAGCCCCGTCCTGGAACAGAAGGTCCTCCCACTTCATTACTTCCGCCGAATCTGGGGGTGAAGAGTAGGGCTTCCGTGTCATCCTTTGTTTGCCAATTTTATAAGGGCAAATTTCTCATGCATAAAAGGCATGGGGCAACCTGACCTGTGGCCCAGTCTCCATGTAAGACTTTCGAAGTGACAACTATAACCTGGTTGGATGCGGTGGACACCATTATATCAATTTTCCTGGTGAATAGATTTACAAAATTCTAGCTAGCACAGCGGACACAATGAGGATCTCAGAAGAGATGGCCTCAGATGAGGTTTGATAGGTCGGATGACACGACATAGGATACGACTACTTGCTCTACCCGTCTGACGACAGCAAGAGGCAAATCACTTTTAGCCAGAGGAAATAAATACAGAGGGAAAAGGCTATAAAAGCAGCAGCTTTAAAGAAATATCTAAAGATTATATATATATAGCCAGTAGCTAGGGTTACTCAAATACACTGTACATAGCTGGATCTGTTTCTGTTCCAGTTGATCTCTATTATGGTAACAAAATCTGAAGGGAGTTTACAGGCGCGACAAATTGCCATTCGCAGCGTTACCACAATCTGATTTTTACAGCGTTTATTACAGCCGTAAATAAAACACATCCATTAACACGGTGCGAATAAAATAGTAACAGGTTATGATTGGCCGGTAGACTCCTCAGTGCTTTCTTACCAAGACACCGGGGCTCCAGCCACGTTGGAAGCAGACAGACAATATAATTGAGAAAATAACATTTCGCAGACTGATAATTTAGTTCTTGTTAAATGTGACACTCACATGACAGGCTAAACTTGTACCGACGCATGTAGACTGATTCTTGATCAAATTTGACTAAAGGCAGGAAAGATGGGAGACATTGATGGGGGGAAAAAATCTGCAATAATGAACTCATCTGTAGTCCAAGATGTGGTACAGAGGAAATGCATTAGAGGGTTAATCCCACTGTCAGGTCAATCAAACGATTCGGAAGAGTCACATTCGTAGGAGTTTGGAGTCCACCATATGTCCTGCATGAAGAGTCTTGGGATGGACTTTAATGAAGAAAACCTCAAATGCGCAGCCACTCTCCAGTGAAATCAACGTGTTCCAAAAACCTCCAAGCAATGGTTCATTTTAATGGAGAGATGGCTGTTAAGCAGTCATCTCCAAATGAATTCATAACTAGGTCCCAATTGTCCTCAACATCTCTTGTAGACATGTCTCAGACACCCAAAAATACAACCCTCTTGACTGACAGGGACAACTATGTATTGCAATGTTCAAGTTTGACAAATTTTTGGTTACATAGACAATCCCATTCCATATTGTGGAAGCCGCTCAAAGACGCTAAAGACAGGTGAGTCTCTTCCCTAGACGACTCCTTCCCACCTAATCCGCTGTTTGTGGTGGGAGAACCATCACGCCGAGGTCAACAGAATATGGCAGCACACACTAAATCAATAGCGGTCTATTATTTCGACTGAGCATCCCCGTAGAGCACCAACGCCAAGATCCGCGTTGGAAGAATCTGTAATTTTTGGTAACTAGAAGTCACAATCTCCCGATCCACTTCATTTAGCGTAACCTGCCTACAAGGGGTAGTTTTCCAAAACTGAAGTAAACTAATCAGGTCAATACATACTTCTCTAGCTTAGACACAAATCTAAAGCAATTCTCAGTCGCCCCAATATACATCTGCAGACTAAACGGGAATGGAGCTCCCTTGTTATGAAGTGCCCTTGTTGCTTCCTCATGGAGCTGGCAGTAATTTTAGGGCCTGAACACCATTATGGTTAACATCGCAGACACGTAATGTCCGACATACAGAAGCTTTGGGAGCTTCTTAAAAAAAGTGAATTCAGTAAAACGAAAAAAAGTCTCACAAATACAGAATACACTTTGCCTACGTGGGGTATTGGACACGAACGCCAAAATTATTCAAACCATGTTCTTCTGGGCGACTAGTTAACAGCTTAAAAAAACGTATAAAAGACAAAAACAAAATAAAAAAAATAAATAAAAATAAATAAATCATGAAGACTGTTCACAGCAAACACTGGCAGGTGTACTATTCCCATGGAGGGCAACAAGCCGCTTAGTTACATAGAGCAATTTGGAGCAGAAAAAAAAGCGTTACAATACAAGTGTGCAAACAAGTGACACTTTTCTTTTTTCGGAAACAGCGCCACTCTTGTACATGGGCTGTATCTGGTTTCGCAGCTTAGCCCCATTACAGTAAATGCAATACCACAAACAGCCTAAGGACAATAGTGGTGCCATTTCTAAGAAAAAAAAAAAAAAACTATTTCTTATCCTGACAACCCCTTTAAGCTGATTGAAAAAAATATAAAAGGTAACAAAAAGGCAAACACACACACACACACACACACGTCTCAAAAATAAAAACGTTATATAGTTATTAAATTACTCATTTGCGCTCTCCAAATTCTATTTCACCATCCATTCTTTGAATAAAACCTATGCAACTGGTTGTGAAACTGACTCAAATGTCGACTACCACAAGAAAGGAGCTATTGTGCAACCATCCCAGTCCAAACACGAACAAGTATCAAGTAGGAGTTGAGCGTTGGGTTGAGGCAACCTCAAGCAATAAGCAGGTTGCCCTGAAGAATTCCTAGGTCAACAAGTTGTGTAATCGCACCCGCCTTCTGCCCACCAGGGCTCCTCTAAGTTGCCATGTTACAAAGGCCTCACCGGCAAATGACATATGTATTGTAAGAGTACCCATACACTAGATTATATTACGGTTCACTAATGCATGTAATGGACTGACGACCACCATTGATTTTCAACAGCATAGTTGAATTTACGAAAGCTTGATCAAAAAGTAGTTAAACTACCTAGTGTCCCCTAGAGACATCCAGTTACGGGAAAGTAGGTGTACTCCAATGTTGCGGTCGAGGTGTGGTTACCTCATTTAAATTAAAAAAAAAAAAAAAAACCATGAGAAAAGTGCTTGCCGTTTTGGGATTTGGTTCTAACCGTACCTAAACGGCTGAATACACCCTAAAAGAACAGGTTTCAACATTGCTTGATTACGTCCACACAACCATAGGTTTGAAAGGCTTAAAGAAGACCTGTCACTAGATCATAAGTTGAACTGGTTAACTGACCTGAATAGCACATTTCCCTGAATCCAGCGATTTTTTTTTTTGGCTGGACCCCTCTCCCCCATCCCTGTTTTAGAGATACAACCCACTGTTGTATTGGCTCTCTATATGATTTGCTGTAGTTAGCCAATGGGGTGGGGCTAACTTCCCTGCCTCTGATGCTGAACAATCAGACCAGGCAGCTTGTAATTTGCTGAAGTGAACATGGCTAACTACAGCAAATTAGCATATTGGGAGCCAACACAGCAGTGGGCCATATCTCTATCTGGAATAAGGGGGGGGGGTTGTCCAGGGAAAAAAAAAAGCCATGGTGGAATCAGGGAGACCACGCTATTCAGGTCAGTAAATCCGTTTAAACCTACATTTCAACAATGGTCGAATGAATTTACCTACACAAAAAAAAAAATATGCTTTTTCCATAGATTTTTATTAATAAGGGAAATTGTAGTAAGAAGCTTTATAAGATCCAGCCACATTTAGAGAGTAGTTGTTACATGCAACCAAATACAATTTCTAAAAAAAAAAAAAAAAACACAAACATTTCTGGAATAAATTTCCCAGCAGATTTCAAAATGCCTGTATTTAAATGATAGCAAGCCAGATTCATACAGCATTACAAGTAAATCATTAGCACCGTCCCCAGAGATCTTGTTAGTTGTGACTGTGATGTAAGCTTGGGAGAGGTGCTTGGCACACTGTAACATCATTACGGCGATGTCATGATTGTAAAAATTACACTCTTTAAAAGACATCACCAAAAAGTATTAATGGACAGAAAGATATTAGATATGGTATAAAATATGGGAGAGAAAAAAAAAAATAGAGAGTGAGAAAGCAAGAAAAGGAAAAACAAAGACAAAAAAAAAAATATAAAAAACACAAGAGCGAGAGACAGATTTCCTCCCTCCCCTCATCTCTATAGTTACACATACATTCTGATGAAGTGGTACTTACCAACTTTGGTGTCATTATCCCAGTCCCAAGCCTCCAAAATTAATGTGAAAGATCTCTGAAAAGTGGACAAAAAAAAAGGAAAATTAAAATGGTCACCAAAATAAAGATGCCACAATCAAGTCTGCTCCTACAGATATAAAAACAGAATAAATAGCACAAATAAATCTATAAGCCGATACATAGAAGTCCATTAAAGGTATTAATTTACTATTGTATTACTTTTATAACATGTGCTTTCTATTACTGTTACAGATGTACATGGATGACCTTGTTGCAGTAAGGTTTCTCAAAGATGGAGTACCCAAAATTAGGGGTTTTTCTTGTCACACCAGGGCATGGTAGCTTTGATACTGACACAGTTGGATAGGACAATGCACCACATTTTGGGTCATCATGCAGAGGGGAGCCACGTTTCTACAACAAAATTGAGGTTCTAGTGTGAACAGTAATAATGGTCATGCTTTAGATCATTATGGGTTTACAGGTAGAACATTGATACCTCCAAGAAAGCTGAAGAACCATAAACAGTCCTTAATATGTAACAGATCAAGGACGGCCTTCGATCTATGCACTAAAAGGAACTTGCACTTTGGTCAAGGTCCCCTGATGCAAACATGGTTTCCGCCATTGACAAGCGGCAGCATTCCGCTATAGCCGATATGACGTCGATGTCACGCCCAATTTAGAACCAACCACATACACAATTGAAGTCAACTTCACTAAAAAGGTTTTAGATTCTCATCAATGTATCGTTTATGAATCCAAGTTGTAGGTTTTTTTGGTGTGAATGCAAAAAAGGCGAAGCCGGCTCAAAATAAAACAGGCACACGGCAAGGCTCAAAAAATATTACAATAAAATATCTAGCCAGTAGACCAACTAGGAAGAGGTGTCAAGCTATAGGTTGTCTGTGTAGAGGCTTATATTTGTCTTTTTTACAGCCCTGTAGACAATGGAGGAGAACATGTCCTCTAAGGACTATTAGGTCACAGTCCTAAATATTATGCAAGGAACAAACTTTCAAAAGGAGACATTTTTGAGGTTGTGGTAGGTAGAACATGACTGCCCTACTGATGTAGAAATAGCACAAGTACTTCCCAAATGGCAAAAAGTCAGGGATGGACAATATACGGTCTATTAAAAAGCCAGTTAGGCCAAATGCACATGATGCGTATTACGCACGGATGTGCCACACAGATTTTCCTGCGGCAAATCTGCAGCGTAATACAGTACCAGCAAAGTAAACAACCCCAAGTAATCTCAGCTACACGTAAATTGATCTGCATTGCAGGACTTTAAAATCCGCTGCATGTCCTTGTCGGATACAATTCTTTATAAAAATAAATAAATAAAAAGCCGAAACAAAATCTGCAGCATAAAATTAGCACTTGTTTCACACATCGCAATGTAAAATCAGCACCTAGAAACGAGATATAAGGCCTTATTCACACAAGTGTGTCAGTTTTACGCACGCAAAATCTCCGTGTGTCATCTGTATATGGTGTGTGGCTGCGTGATTTTCGTGCAGCCGGCATCATTATGACAGCAGGTGGTGCTTTTCGGTTTTCATTCATTCCTACTGCTGTTGCGCGGCACCCGGCAGTCCTTCCGTGTGAGATTTTTATGCGCCCATTGACTTCAATGGGCGCGTGCTGCGCGAAACACGGTCAAGTATAAGACATGGTGAGTTTTACGCGGCGCACATACGCTGCGTGAAAATCACTGACAGTCTGAATGGCCCCAATCACTTATAGGTCCATGCGACGCACGTGAAAATCACACGCGTATCACACGTTCGTGTGAATAAGGGCTTAGTGTGAAGTTTACTTGCATTTATCTGCAGTGTGAACAATTAGCAGCAGCAGATTTTGTTGCTGAAACTTCTGCGACTGAAAAGCAGTTTTCATCTGAATGTGGTGGTTTCTGCAGCAGGCGCATGTTCTGCTGCAAATTCTATGCCGAGAATTAGAACTAATTTTATGCAGCAAAAACTTCTGCAACAAAATCTGCCGCTTGTGACCGCACCTTTAAGTGGCCCAATAATAAGAACTTTTTAGGGCTTATCCACACAACGGAATGGCTTAAGAAAATTACTGCAGAATTTCGATTAAAACTAGCATATATTCCTCTGCAGAAAAACTGCACCATTGCCTGCGTTTTTTACTGCAGAAAATGGTGCGGATTTTGCTGCATTATTCTAAATGTTGGGGGATGGGGACATCTCTGAACAAAAGCAGCAATTCTGTCCACTTTCCGCAGCAGGAATGGACATGCTGCGCTCCGAAAAATACTGTAGATCAATTTCGGTTCACAAATTTTACGCAGCGTGTTAATGTGATTTGTTAAATCTCATCCACTATGCAGCTACTGCATTCTGCTGCGTATGTCCTGTCCGAAATTCCAGATGGAAAATACGCAGCAATTTTGTTACGTGTAGACAAGCCCTTAGGGTTCGAAACCACGTGCTCATGACGGAGTTTCTGCTGCGTAAAGCAGCTCAGGTAAATTTAAAAAAAAAATTGTTTCTATACTTACCCCCCTCCCTCTTTTCTGCACGTAGTCCGGCTTATGGGACGACATTGCAGGCCATGTGACTGCTGCAGCCTGTGATTGGCTGCAGCGGTCACATGGGATTAAACGTCACCCCAGGAGGCTGGACTGGAGAAGCAGGGAACTCTGGGTAACCTTCTTACTTGAGATTTTTGCGGTGGAATCTGTGATTCTGCCGCATGTCGCAACGCACACACCACTTTGTTGCGGGTTTACGCACTCCACTGAGTGCAATGGGGAAAGCCCGCAACAGAAGAGCTGCGATTCCGCAGCATTAATGGACCTGCTGCGGTTGAGGAGAGCGCACCGCAGGTCGATGTGCATTTTTTTTTTCCTCCGCCGTGTGTGGATGAAATTTGTTAAAATCTGCATTATTGCTACTGTAATACGCTGCAGATTTTCCGCAACAAATCCGTTGCAGAAAAGCTGCAGTGTGTTCATACCCTTAGGGTATGTTCACACGCTTAACAAAAAACAGCTGAAAATACGGACCGGTTATCAAGGGAAACCAGCTGATTTTCAGCCAGTTTGGAATCAAACAAGCGTTTTTTTACGGCCGTATTTGGAGCGGTTTTTCTATTGAGTCAATGAAAAACTGCTCCAAAAACAGCTCACGAAGTGACATGCACTTTTTACAGGGCGTCTTTTTAAAAAGGAGGCGAAAAATAACGTCCCATCGGAACAGAACGCCGTATTTCCCATTGAAATCAATGGGCAGATGTTTGTAGCCTGAAAAATGGCTGAGCTAGCCCGTGTGGACATACCCTTAGGGAGGACTCACATTGCAAGTTTTGTTAAATAAATTTCTGTGCCGGTCCCATTGATCTGAACGAACTTACACAAATCCACGTGCAATAAACAGCCCTACTAAGAGGAATAGAACGGTTTCTCAGTCACAGACACTTCTGCAACGCGTGAATCCACCCTTACATTGTAACATTGGTTACATGCACACAGCTTCTTTTTTTTAAATGGATCGCACACAGACCAATTCATTTCTATGGCCTCGTGCACTCTACCATGGCTTCCACTGATCCATGGGGGTGCCAGCCTGCAAAACTCAGAGCAGGTCCTACTCCTATCCGTGTTTGAAGCTCGGTCTCGCTTATTCAAGCCATACGTGGAACGCAAAAAACGGACAACGGATCCCTTATTTACGAGCCGCAAAATACGAACAGTCGTGTGCATGTAACCCCACAGACATCAGTAGATAAGGGGCCATTAGCGAATCGGTTGGTGCCTCGGCTATCTGGTACCTAGTGGAGAGTTGGCAAAAAGACAGTAACAGATGTCACATTTGTACGGTAGTTGTAGAAGTTCCCCAAGAGGATAACTTTGTCGGGGGTTCCTCCATGGTAAAAAGTCTGGGAATTACTGCTCTAGGGGGATTTGTCATCCCTGCAACAAGCCCAAGATGCTACAAGAACGAACGTGCTGTGGCTTGTAGCCCCACAACAGGTCTACATAGAAGTTGTGAGATTAATCCCCATCACTCTTGAGTTCCTTTTCTCCATAACAGAATGTCCAGGAGTCATTCATATTTACAAAAATGACCGATCGGGAGAGATTGCACATACAATGATTAGAAGAACCGGAAGAGTCAGGACATTTAAGACGGAACAGACTGTACAGCAGAGAAACACGTATTGACAGCCATTATTTTCCTTCTTTCTGAAACGACAAATGAGATCTATTTATCAGAACTGAAAGCCTATTCCTATCTCCTGCCAACATGAAGAAGCTCCTTGGTGACCATTATTATACGACTATGGAGCTCATCCAAGCAGACATCCTGAATTATGGGCTTATTGACGTAAAAACACCCACTGCTACACCTGTGGGGGGGGGGGGGGGCTGAGCGTACCGGGAACCAAGAAAGCAAGAGGATCATTAGACCATAAAAATAAGCAAAATGATAGATCGATATCTCCTAAAGAACATGCACACACGTTGTACCATATTTTACGCAGCCAGGCAAGAAGATCTTCATGTATAGAGGTCTAAAGCATTCATACATATTGTACAATGTTCAAGATACGTACTTCTATTAGGCATATATACAATATGCATGGTATATGGACAGTTTTATATATAAAATATGGATCTGTAGTACCAAAAAAGGTCGCTAAAACCTAAACAAAAAAACGTGAGTGCATAAATACAAAATGTCAAAACAAAAAACAACCTATATATATATATATATATATATATATATAGAACAAATAGGCAGCACTCCATTTGTAAAGGTGAAAAAAGAGGGTACTTTTAATGTCCCATAAGAAACGTTTCAGCTCCTTCCCCTGGAGCCTTTCTCAAGCCAGGGGAAGAAAAGGCTCCAGGGGAAGGAGCGGAAACGTTGCTTATGGGACATTAAAAGTACCCTCTTTTTTCACCTTTACAAACGGAGTGCTGCCTATTTGTTCTATACACAATTGAGATTTTGGTCTAATCTCTTGGGCTTGCACCCACACCATACCGGTGCTGCTGGATGGATGTATGTATGTATGTATGTATGTATGTATGTATTGAAATAAAAAAAAAAAATATATATATAAAAAAAAAAAAATCGCAGGACCTTAAAAAATTCAAATAATTTGTGGCATGTACCTCAAGCAGTTGCTCCAATTTTGCACATGCACATATAAGCTATATATAATATTCTACAATACGTTCACAGTGCATGCTGGTTAAACGTGTGCCCTGATGTCTGTCTACATCCCACAAGTTAAAATATTCATCTTCACAACTGGATAATTCTCAAGTCACAAGAGGACAAGACGCAGAACAGAACGTGACAACTGTCTGCAGCAGCTGTGCTTCCACCCCGACACCATATCCCAATTTTCCTCTTGCCGTAGGGCCGGTCTGTCTTTGAAAACCTGCACTCAAGATGCAAGCACTTGCTTCTCCACTTACAGGTAAACTCAAGTGTTGACACAATGAAACGGTTTCTTATAAAATTATTTTTTTCAACTTTGTACAATAGGGACCAAATAGTTGGCAAGAGCAAAAGTGTGGGCAAACTCCACAGTAATCCCTTCAAGTATAAACTTGACTGAAAAGTTTGTTGAGTAAATGAAGTGTGACCAGGTCTACCTCCGAATACTTGTGGTTTCCTCAATGTGAGACTTGTACCTTACACTTCAGAAAGGAAAATTGAATACTACTACATGGGCAACCAAAGGGTAAATACGCTCTGGTCTACACGCAGGCACGTTGGCTGGAAGTAGATACCAAGGTGGTAGTTTAGTCCCGATTTAATAGGCATTTGCCATATTTCACACTTCCGAGATGGCAAGAACCAGATAATATTCAGCACATTAACATTATTGAAGCTTTTCTGTATGTATAAGTTCCAGTTAATGATGGACCTAACAAGTTGGACCATGATGGGTTACAGGAAAGTTTTGGGAAAGACTAAACCAAAAAGTATTTCTGAATCCAAATTCAACCCATTACTCCATATCCTAGGTCTAAAGCCCTACGCACATGACCGCAAGTTTGTGTCTATGCGCTATCCGAAATTTTGCGGATAGCACACGGACACATTCATTTCTATGGAGCCATGACATTCCCAGATCAGTGTGGGGGCTGCGAATCTGGTCTGCAAAAGCTCAGGAAAAGTTATCTTACTGTCCGGATTCACAGCGTGACGAACTATTGACATCAGTTCTTTTTCTTGCGGATCCGTGAATACTGGTGACACGGGTGGAATACAGAAGGTTTTCTGTGGATAAACGGCCCGCAAAACCACTACGTTCGTGTGCATTAGGCCTAAAGGTAAATTAGCACAGCAATCACCCACAGGTACCAACTACAGTCTTTGCCTCGGAAATGCAGGTAAAGAAAAAAAATACTAATAATTTGACTTTGTGAACCACAGGAGTATGCTACTGCCAGGATGTTAGAAAAAAAATCAATATAGCTCATGGAGTGGTTTATGTGGCTTCTAGAGTCTACAATATTTTGCCCATTTTTTAACATTATGAATAAAAAAAATTAATATACGATGGCCGTTCCATATTATGCTGGGTCCACATTGAGCATTTCGGTTGTGTTTTCTTAAATGCAGGAGAAAAAAAAAAAAAAAAAAAAAAAAAGAAAAAAAGAAACACAGCACATCTGAAAACCCATACATTCTTTTAAATACCCATGGGGTTTTACTTAGCGTTTCAGCTGCAACGTGGTTTTTAATTTACTAGTCATAGGTTTACAGTTGAAGCATTTCAAAAACGCACAATGTGAAGTCCAATGTGAAAATCCTAGGAAATTCGTTCAGGCAATGCACTTTAATGGTAGGTGAAGCTCGAATCTGGCGAGACTAAATCAGTAATAAAAATTTCTCTCTGAAAATGATCCATACAACGCCAACATTTCAGCCCAGACTACAGATACAGACGTGGACCATGCAACGCACCAAGTTACAGAAAATGTACCCAGCTCCCTTATGCATGCAACGCATCAGTACACGATGGACTAGGTCAATAAGGTTGGATTCAAACATGGCATACGGTATATTTCTGCTGCAGATGTTACATGTGGATTTTGATGCAGAAACGCAGCAGATTTCACTCTGCATTGCAAAGGGCGAATCCAGCGGTGAAATAACACTCCACCTGTGAATCCAGCCTCGTGTTCTCCCCCCTGCAGCCACAGTCCAAACCTATGTTTTACCTGTTACTATTAGTTTACAGAAGAGACCGCAGATAACGGATGACGGATGATGGACCACTTCTGAAAAGGAATGGGTACCCTTTTCATTTAGAGTCCACCCATTTAAGTAGGGCATTATAGGTGGACAATGCCTGACCTGTTCTCGTGTTGATCTATGGAATGACTGACCCACAACATTTTGCCTATTAACAGTTTTATCCTTTGTTTTGGTCAAGTGCAAAAAGTTCATAGATATTAAGGAGACATTATGCGAGTTGAACCCCAATTTAATTCATAGACCCAGAGTCTAAAAGGAATTCCACCATAAGAAGTCCTTTGCTCGAGAAATTGGACTGGGCAGAATACTCCAAACTTTACAGGTCAGTTGGACCACTCATGGAATAAGCGTTTAGCACGAAGAACTTTCATAGACACAAAAACATTCAATAGCATGTCTGCCAAATCCAAATTTCCAGGTGGCTCCTGGGATTCATCCAAACTTGGACTAAAACATCTCATACATTATCAAAGTTGCAGAGCAGGCATAAGTATATTACTATAGGAATAAGTAGTCAGTCTGACCAGCTCAGGAGCCAGTCTGATCATTGTTCTGTAGCCAAACAATAAGAACTTCTATAGACCTTAATCGGTAAAGCAAAAAGTTGGGTAACAAAACATTTCTAGGCGCTTGGGTCAAAAGACTCTATACGTAGGTTGGCTAGTTTTGGGGGAAAAAAAAAAAAAAAAAAACACAGTTCCCACCCTTACATACTGTCGTTCTCTTCTCCAATCAGCCCATAGGTCGGCTAAAGAACGGATCCTAAGCGGCCAAAAACCACTGTACATGTAGCGATAAGGTCTACACCCGAGATAGCGCTTTAATATGAGGCACAGTCCTTTCATGCAACACATGGATGTAGGAATCACCATTGTAAGTTATTCATATTCCTTCCAAGGATCAGTGAATCATCTTTTTACGACCAGTCAAGTGGCAGTGCCAAGTACGTAGTGAAACGATGCAACAGAACTATCCCTGTGTACAACCCCTATGTCCCATTATCTTGCTCCCCCTTTGTATGAGTATCATTGAAAGGACACGGAGAAACGTCTCATTTTGCTGACGCGGATATTTCACCAGATCATATATGTCAGGCATATTTATTTTCGCCTGCAAGGAAGCAGCATCACAGAGCGGAGAATAAAAGGCACAGCAGAACAGCGCTCCGTCTCAAGGTTAAATTGTCATTCCTACTGGTATGCGTTTCCTCGCTCTAGTTTCTAACAGCTTGCAGTCTCTAGTGTAGTTGGATCCCACCAGTATCAAATAACATTGCTTATTCCTGGCAACCTTTAGAAGAAGAAAATGACGCTTTCATGTCATACATTCACAGAGTCTCTTTGATTGCTTCACTTCAAATATTCCGGCTTATTTACACATCCCTAAATTAAAAGGGGGGGGGTGTAAAAACAGGGTCAGCGAGTTAACTAACCTTATTAGGCGCAAGTTAATGTATAAGGAGCTATTAATTATATAGTCTCACAGATCTGTGAACAGTCACTGGGGAGTAGATACCACGAGTGGGGTCTGGAACTTGCCAACACGCTGCTGTGCTTTATCTCACTAGGGGGATTGGAGGACCACTGCATAAAGTAACTTAAAGGGGTTCTCCCACCACAACAAAAGAATCACCTATCCACAGGATAGGTAATGTGTTTGACCGCTGCACGTCCCAACGATCAACAGGAGCCCTCAGGGGCCCATTGGCTGCTCTGCCACATAAGAGACTAGTATTATAAATGGCTCATTGTAGGTGTAGTGCCCTGTAATGGATCACGTATTGGGGCCACAAGAGCTTTAAACGGGTTATCCTACCACAACGACTTATTACCTATCCACAGGATAGGTGATAAGGGTCCCAATGATCAACATAATAGAGGTCCGGAGTCCACTGAATAAACCGAGTGGCAGTAGTACATGTGCGCTGCCGCTCCATTTATGCTCTATGGGAAAGCCGGAGACAGCACTCTGGCAATCCTATAGAGATGAATGGAGCCGCAGCGCACATGTACTACTGCCACTCGGTTTATTCAGTGGACTCCGGACCTCTATTATGTTGATCATTGGGACCCTTATCACCTATCCTGTGGAGAGGTAATAAGTCGTTGTGGTAGGATAGCCCGTTTAAAGCTCTTGGTGCCCCAATGAGGACCCTACACCTATAAAGAGCCATTCATAATATTGGTTTCTTATGCGGCAGAGGGACCAGTGGGCCCCTGAGGGCTCTAGGGCCAGTGTATAACTGCTCCTCTGCACCTGTATTGTTACACCCATATTATTTGGTCTATGCAGAAGAGCATGATGGGAGCGTATAAAGTTACCAGTCATCTCCCAACCATGATATATCGCCTGCAGAGCGGTAGCTGCAATTTTGTAGGATGAATCAATATTTATGAGAACACGGAGTATCAATTCAAGGCAGTATTATCTGGAGAAGTGTTTTATTGTCACGGCTTGCTCGCCATGCATAAATATTTCACACATCTCTCTGGGTTGATTAAGGTTACATCTTACAGCAAATTTACAACATGTTAGAATAGCTCCAAGACAAATACAAGGAGTACATGAGCTGGTTTATCCATGTACATTATAGAGCATTTGCACCTAAAATAAACCACCAGTTTCTTTATCTGAAGTAGTTACAAAAAAAATTGTATCATGTAGGAAGGGGTTCTCCGTTCAATCATAAAAACAATACCAATATGGTGGCCAACAAATAGTTCACGCGACGGCCGTCACACGGCTGCATGTATTTCTTTGGTGCTATTCACATGGCTGTTTTAATGGACAGCGTGAAGGGCCCGTGAAAATAATAGGACGTCCTGTTTTTGCCCGTTTTCACGGATCCCTCAATAGACTCAAGTCTACGAGGGATCAATGAAAACAGGTCCTGCACAGGTGCGAATTAGCCCTGAAAAACTGACTTTTCACACACGGTCTGAATAAAGATTTAGCGTACGGAATGAAATTTTTTGCCTAGTAATTCAGATGAAAAACTAGGCAGATATGTCTTTCAGGACACATCTATCGAACATGTAAGGCAGTGATAATTAATCCGACATATTGAGGGTACAAAATACATATAGAAGGGACAGACCACAGGCATTTAACAGAAGCTTACATCTACATAAACACAACATTTTAAGGATGGAAAAAATACCACATGGCTTCTATAATAGGGGGGCATTCGGTTATGGTGGGGAGAGGACCCAGCGCACAGTAGCACTCATGCCTTATTATCCTGGGGGTCGCAACTACACCGTACGGACGTGCCTTCACCGGTGGATGGCACATCAGGCACGAGGGCCACATGCAGCCCCCGGACATCACTGATCTAGGTGGATTGAGCAATTAGGAGCTTGGAAAAGCTTTATGACAATTTCTAGGGGTGTCATGTAATCATGCCCTGCTTTTTTGTAAACCGATGTACATGGTTTCTATTACAGCAAGAGGCACTTGGTATTTTGCCACCCCACATTTGGACACAAAGGGCATCCTACTGATTTCTGTGGAGATCCTGAACGGTTGGCAAACACACAGCAGACCGAACACAAGTGTGTGTGTGTGTAATATATATATATATATATATATATATATATATATATTTATATTTATTTTTAATTTATTTATTTCTATCTGACAAAAGAGAAATCCCCACATGACCTCGGAAATAAAATAGTGAGCGTATTATGATTGGCTCACCTACCTGACCTCGTATTAACTTGACTGTGCAAAAATAGGGCCCTGGCATGCTACAACATCTGTGATGACTCGTTTCGCAATTTCTGAGCAAGATACAAATCTATCACAAAGGAACACGAGGACATGCTGTAAAGTTTTGGGTTTGTTTTTGGGGGGGGGGGGGGGAATCAGAAGTAAAAAACAAAAAACACCTAACCTGTCAAAAACTGACTATAAAAGGAAAAACAAAAAAAATGGTTGGACACGTGTTCGTGGCATTTAGATAAAGAATACAGGAGTATAAGTGAAAGGACCTCGAATCAAGTTCTCACTGCAATGTCCTATAAATAAAAAACACCGAAAAAGGCCATACTTACAAATGGACACAGCCAGGTCTGGAACGCTGATGAAGGCGAGTGAGCAGGTGCTTTAAATAATAATAGCCACTCCCACTAGTCTTGAGGGGAGTGGTATGTGGTGCATGGGATGTGTAGTAAGAAATAATAAATGAATAGTGTATGTGCAAGTGTAATAATGTGAGTGAAATATATTTCTAGTGGGAGTGGCTATTATTATTTAAAGCACCTGCTCACTCGCCTTCATCAGCGTTCCAGACCTGGCTGTGTCCATTTGTAAGTATGGCCTTTTTCGGTGTTTTTGAATAAATGTCCTTGTTTTTATCTGTTTTGTCTGTACATCAGGAGCTTTTCGCTCCAGTTAGGGACTCGCAAGTCTGGGGATCCTTGTCGTGGATTGCGAGCTTGCGTCCTTTTGGCCAAAATGATCACTAATACCCCAGGTATTTTTCATTATTACTTATATTCGCTTCTTTTGGACACAGCCAGGTCTTTGATGCTGGGAGAGCATGGTGTGTTGTTGTTTGGCCTAGCAAGCAGGGTAGCCCGCTCTATGAATTATCAAGGCGTCACAAATAGGCTTCTACCTGGCTAGTCACGTTGCGCCTCATGACTTACACACTATTCCTCCATGTTTCACACACTTGCATCCCATTATTCATTTATTTTTTAGGCACTTCACTCATTACTGCCCCCTATATTTCACTCACATTATTACACTTGCACATACACTATTCATTTATTATTTCTTACTACACATCCCATGCACCACATACCACTCCCCTCAAGACTAGTGGGAGTGGCTATTATTATTTAAAGCACCTGCTCACTCGCCTTCATCAGCGTTCCAGACCTGGCTGTGTCCATTTGTAAGTATGGCCTTTTTCGGTGTTTTTGAATAAATGTCCTTGTTTTTATCTGTTTTGTCTGTACATCAGGAGCTTTTCGCTCCAGTTAGGGACTCGCAAGTCTGGGGATCCTTGTCGTGGATTGCGAGCTTGCGTCCTTTTGGCCAAAATGATCACTAATACCCCAGGTATTTTTCATTATTACTTATATTCGCTTCTTTTGGACACAGCCAGGTCTTTGATGCTGGGAGAGCATGGTGTGTTGTTGTTTGGCCTAGCAAGCAGGGTAGCCCGCTCTATGAATTATCAAGGCGTCACAAATAGGCTTCTACCTGGCTAGTCACGTTGCGCCTCATGACTTACACACTATTCCTCCATGTTTCACACACTTGCATCCCATTATTCATTTATTTTTTAGGCACTTCACTCATTACTGCCCCCTATATTTCACTCACATTATTACACTTGCACATACACTATTCATTTATTATTTCTTACTACACATCCCATGCACCACATACCACTCCCCTCAAGACTAGTGGGAGTGGCTATTATTATTTAAAGCACCTGCTCACTCGCCTTCATCAGCGTTCCAGACCTGGCTGTGTCCATTTGTAAGTATGGCCTTTTTCGGTGTTTTTGAATAAATGTCCTTGTTTTTATCTGTTTTGAATGTCCTATAAATAACTACGTCTTCGAGCGTGCAAGCCAGAGCGGCACCAGTCCAAAGCCAGGCCTATAAACACTAGCAAGCTGCAAAACACCTCTGTGCACTTGGTTAGATGTATTACATTCCTACGTCATGCAATGGTCAGGTTATATCTTATAACTTGCTGCATCTTAAAAGGCGTTTCCCAGGTTGGGGGCTGTTTTTTTTATATTGATGAACTATCTACAGGAAGATAAATGAGTGAGCCTTTTGCTTGCGGCGACCAGAACAGCTGATCAGTGTTGGGTCTGAGTGTCGGACCCCCACTGATCATATACTGATGACCTATTCCTGTGGATAAATCAGTATAAAAGAAAAAACAGCCCTCAACGTAGACAACCCCTTTAAGGCCATTACATTATTAGTCTAGAACCCAATGGTTAACATTCCAACCATCAAAAAAAAGTAGGCACAAGCGGGAAGTCACCAGATGGCATGGCATTTTCAGGGTCTGTAAAACAAACAAAAAACACACCACCACAAGGACCGGGAGCAACTGTCGGAAACATCCGAATAATCTATAAGAAGGTCTACGTTTGGGCCACAGTTGACCTGGACAGGGACGATCCATGAAGATTTTAACCCTGTAGGAAGACTTCACGGGGAACCATAATCCTAAACGCCAAATAAAATTAAAAAAATGTCACAAAATAGATTTTTTTATCATTCCCTTTAGTAGTGTATAGATCCGAGTCAGCCTAGTTAAAAAAAAAATAATGAAGATCTTTGCAGATTCCAAAATAAATGACACTTGGAGTAACAGCTTGTTTATATGGCCAAACGTGCGGTACGTGTTCTTGGACTACATAGGACTTCTGTATGCCGGACAGATTTCCTCAAAAAAGGGCAGACTACAAATTTGGACTCAGAAGAGCTCTAGGGTGTTTTAAACAGTGATGTATAAGTTGGGCTCATAAGTGCAAATATCACATGACTGCAAAACTTCCCAGTACATCCATCAGGTTTACTAGCCCTTTAAACATTTCTATGATGCCAGTGTACCATTTTGCATACAGACAATGCAGAAGAGCTGTAACATCAACAATACTCGCTCTGTGCACCATTCCGGAGAAACACTAATACACAATGCAATATTTATTCCTTCAGAGTCAGCAGACGTGTCGCCCGTGCAGTACTTTGGTTAACACATGTGGGTAAGGTGTAGCGGCAGCTGTCAGAGGGCCTGGGAGAGAAGCCAGCGTCTCCTATTTGAAGCAGACAATGTAAATTATGAGAATGGAGGGTTTCTTGCGGCTGATCTGCTTCCCATCAACTTGCAGTGGAGCTTTACTTATGATATTACAGCTCATCTTACATACTGGTCTCAAAAAGGGACTTGCAAAAAGGAGAAAAGTGCAGAGAATTTTTTTCAAAAACACAGACGTTCAGTTTAGAAGAGGTAGACGTCAAGTTAAAGGGGTTGTCGAGATTGGAAAACACATTGACATACCCAATTAGGGAATTCTGAGTTAAAGTGTATCCGTCAGCACGATGTATGGGTAGCATATTACATCTACAGGTCCATACACCAATTATCCAAAACACAAAATAATGTTGTCATTTGGGTAATAGGAACGATGAAAGAATATAGCGGATTTAGTTAGGAGTCTGCTGTATTCATAAGGGAACACTCCCCCCCCCCCCCCCCACCCTGCTCTGCAGTGACTGACAGACTGCTGTGTATATGTGCAAACACAGCAGTCTGACACTGCGGAGAGGTGCGGGGGGGGGGGGGGGGAGCACACCTCTCTGAAATATAACAAGCTCATAATGGAGTCCACAGAATTCTTTCATCGCTTCTTTTACCAAAGCAGAACTAAATTTTGTGCCGTTTTGGATAATAGGAGTACGGACCTGTAGCTGGTCTTACATAGGGAAGCATATTTCAGCTAGTAGATCCTCTTTCATAGAGGGGGATCAAATAGAACCACATCAGAGTATTTAAACGATAAAATGTTCATAGTTTGAGGACAGGTTTCAGCAATTTCCTAATTGCACAAACTATTCCTAGTCCAAAGATGGACAACACATTGTTTAATTTCAGAGCCAGCGTCACTTTATGGCCCGGTAATAAAAGCTTCCGTAGACTATTTGGGTTGTTTTCTTCTAGACAAGAGAAGAAATAGGCTACCTGGATCCTATCCTTCGTCTTCCATCTCCAAGGATTTAAATAATGGAAGTGAAATAATTTAGACACCAACTTAGAATGAAGGAGTATTAAAGGGGTTCTCTATTGTCAAGACCCGATTGTCCAAAGCAAACTGCTCACAAACTGTCCTTATGCTGGGGTCCTGAGCAATCAACTGTAATCTGTAGAGAAACGTGGTGGAAAGTGTTCAATTTCCCTGCAGTGCCACCCCAGGGCAAGTTAAGCATTACCCAGTGCCTATTCATTCAGATTAATGGGTTGCATGTGTATTGCAGGACAGGATTGGTCCCCCAGAGTGAAAGACACTCCACTCCGGCCAAGAGATGAGGATCCTGAACAGGGGACCCCCCCTGTATTAACTCAGGATTCCCTAATAGGATATGTTAAAATAGGTTTTCTAATCTAGAGAACCCCTTTAATGTCGTTTCTAGCAATTCATAATCTACAAGAGAAAGCATTATTACAGTCTTTGCAGCTTCCAAATCCAAGGGGTTGTCAGCTTTTGAGTAAAAAGGCCCCCTCGACAATAAGCGGATCACAAGGTCAGCCGTAAAAATCGGTGATGAAACCCAGCAGAAAGTGTTAAACTCCCCTGTAGCGCCACCACAGGGGGACGTGAATTGCACCGTTCCTATAGAAAAATCAAGAGGCTCTCCATCTAACATACGGACATGCCAGGTCCTTCAGAGGGAGATCTGCTCTTTGTAGCGGCTTTTCATTTCGGACGACAGAGAGGGGCCCTGAAAAAGAGGACACAAACCGCTACAGTTCAGAATTTCTAATCCCTATAAGGCTTCGCTCACATCTGTGTCAGGGTTCCGTTCATGGGTTCCGTCAGACTATCCCATCAGGGGAACCCATACCTTCCGTTTGCATTACCATTGATTTCAATGGTAATGCCTCCGTTGCTTAAGGTTTCCGTTTGTCTCCATTTCGTAAGGTTTCAGTTTTTTTCAGCGGAATAGCGTAGTCTACTACACTATTGATTTTGCCCAAAAAAATAAATAAAACTGAAACCTTACGGAACGGAGACAAAATGGAAACAATTAGCAGCAGAAGCATTACCATTGAAATCCATGGAAATGCAAACAGAAAGCTATGGTTTACATTCAGGGGTTCCCCTGACGGAAAGGTCTGACGGAACCCATGAACGGAGTCCCAACGCAGACGTGAATGAAGCCTTATTTGAAAGTTTCTTATTTTTGTAAGTCAGAGAACCCCATTCCAGAACTCACGTGACAAAATACAAGAGGTATCACAAGTCAACATATATCCTAGTATTTCATCGTGTCATCTAATAGAAGTTCTACATAACATTCGACTGAACAGGCCAAATTTGATCATTAAGATGTTGCTTCAAAAGGCCATTGCACTTAGGAACTGATCTGTAGTACTCCGACCACTATAAAGGAAAACGCTGTCAGCAGGGTCTAAAAATGGGACTGTACAAGTTGTATCCTTGAGTACATGAGAAATGCCAGCACTCTGGGTATGGAGACAAAACGCTACACAATAAATATAAGACCCTGATCACACCTGCGTTTTAGCTTTAGTTTATAACGGAAGTCAAAACACGGTCACGGATCCGTTGCACGGCGGACCACTAACAGCCATCGATGCAAATGTGAACAGCGCCAAACACGTTACTAAACACATGCAAGCCTTTGGTCTGTTGCTTCGAAAGTCTGGGGTATAGACACTTAAGTTTTGCCGACGTACAAGCCCTTCAGTCGTCCTCTCAGATTGTTTAGTTTCTGGGAGAGCTGGGTGACAACCAACATTGGCGCATTACTAGGCAGATATGCTATAGCAATTACAAAGGATCACTGTAAAATGACACGTACGTAAACCGCAAGGCGGTGTATGTAGTGAAACGGAACGTTTAACATAGAATTAGATACATATGTTATTATTGAGGGTTTGTGGAAAGCTGAGTGACCATCCCCATGGACACTGGAAATACAATGCAATTCTGCCAGGTATGACTGCGACCTTAGGCCGGGCTCCTAAGGATCGGATACGCCGAGTAAAAACTGCGCAGTGTATCAGACCTGGAACTGCACATTCCGTCCGGGGAAAAAAATTAATTATATATATATATATATATATATATATATATATATATATATATTTATAAATAAAATTCCACCGCAAAAGTCGCAACACTTTGCTTTCCGTTGTGGGTTTTTCATCCCTATTGAATTCAACAGGGAAAACCTGCAACAGAAAAGTAACAAAAACGCAGCATAAATGGACATGTTGCGGATTTAAATTCCACACCTGGTCAGTTTGACAAAGTTGTCAATGCATTTTTTTCCCCACCCCGTGGGCATGAGATTTTCAAAATCCCATCCACTTTGCTGCTGCTGTAAATGCTGCAGAATTTCCGCATACAATTCTGTTTCGGAAATACTGCAGGGTTTACGCTGCGCGGGAACCCGGCCTTACAGATTAAAAATACGCTGCAGAAAACTACAATGTCTGCTTATGGGGAAAAAAAAGATACAGCAATACAGAATATTTTTCCCATAGGAATACATTGTAAAAAGTTCAGTGTATTTTCACTCTGTGGAAATACAAACCAAGTATGGCACGTGTGACGGCACCCCCGTGGCCCCTACTAACAGATGTTGAATGATAACTTGGTGACCAAGAAAACAATAGAATTCTGTACCTTTAAATATTTAAGGCAATTTCCTAGGGTATGCTGTGGATGTGTAATTAGTAAGGGGTCCAACTGCTCAGACTGCCACTGATCACGAGAAAGGGACCACTGTCCTTCAGAGTTTTCCTAGATGCAGCATGTGTGTGTCCAAGTAATCCTCGTTCTCGTGATCGGTGGGATACCCAGCAGACAGACAGCGATCACACGTGGTGTTTGCAATCAACGTTTAGGAGGTAGAGAACCCCTCTAAAATGCTTCACACAAGGGCAACTCAGAACCTCCCGTCCACATTGCAGACGAACATGCTGCTGGAGCCCCCCTCCCCATCTCAAAAAAACAGGCCATTCCCAGCCTAGTCCTACCAGGTAAAACGCGTGAGAAAATAGCCTCCAAGTGTTCATTCGTGCAGAGACAGAGCAAAAAACACTAAAAGGAACAAGTTTACATAAGCTTGCAGGGTCTATTGAATTTTAATGAACCTCTTAAAAACACAAATAATGTTGTTTGAGACACTTGACCGATGCAAAAACAAAGCAGTCGGTAGGAAAACATTACTATGGTCTGTTATTAGGAGAAACTTCAAATAAAAGGAGGAACAAAAACACACAAACCACAGGAGCAAGAGTGTATGTCCCGTAAAAGACACCCATGCATCTATGGAGCCCCTCACCATTTACAAGTGATGAAAAACATAAAAAAACACATGGGGGCACCAGGACACTATTGTAGGTGGTTAGGAGTGTGGTGGTGTCAAGCAGCACCTGAATGCTGCCTTATTTTTATCATTGCTATGCCCTCCTTCCCTTACGCCAGCCATTATACTCAAAGGGTATGTTCACACGGCAGCGTCTGTTACGACTGAAATTACGGAGCCGTTTTCAGGAGGAAACAGCTCCGGAATTTCAGCCGTAATGGCAAGTGCAGGCGCTTTTCGCTGCGTCCATTACGGACGTAATTGGAGCTGTTTTTCCATGGAGTCAATGGAAAACGGCTCCAATTAAGTCTCAAGAAGTGACAGGAACTTCTTTGACGCGGGCGTCTTTTTTTAAGCGCCGTCTTTTGACAGCGGCGCGTAAAAAAAAAAAAAAAAAAAATGACCGTCGGCACAGAACATCGTAAAACCCATTCAAATGAATGGGCAGATGTTAGCCCACGCTTTGGAGCCGTATTTTCGGACGTAATTCGAGGCTAAAAAGCCCGAATTACGTCCGTAAATAGGGTGTGTGAACCCAGCCAAATAGGGCAACCGGTGGCTAACCAGGTCATTGATTGAAGCTTTTTCCCCCCCGAGCCACCAAAAGGTCACTGCGCACCTAAACAATGGAGTCGTTGCTTTCTATAATAAGTCAATACATTAGCCACTGAAAGTCACCGCTGACTACAACTTTGGTGTTTCACCACCATTGCTCGATAGACAACGCATTAACATGAATGCATAAAGAATAGCTATTTTAGATTTTAGTGCCAAGTTGCCGAAATGTCCATGCAGTCTAAAAAGGGTCATCCTGGTCAAAAAGCCAATGGCAACTACTTTCAATGCACAAGGTAGGTCGTCCATTCAGAATAGTATGGAGTACGAATAAAAGCAAAGACCGTGACTACTTCTATGCCACAACAAATCAAGGTGCACCCGTTCATTGGGCAGCAAAACCGGAATAAATGCTACGTAACGGCCCCAACTGACTACTAGAATGGGGGTCCCGAGTCACCACAATGAGGAGTTTGTATGGAGCTGCAGTCAAACACGTGAACTACCGCTCCATACAACTCTGTGGGAGTTTCCATACACGCTTGACCGGCTCCATGGCTTCTCTCACCGATGCAACGTATGGTCACCGATAGATTAGAAAGGCAATGGGAAACTGCTAGGTTGCTATGGGCAACAGCTCAATTTTTTTGCCTGCAACAAAACAAAAGCTAGCATGCAGCAATTGACGTCTATGGTATCGGTAGAAAAGAGCAATGATCAGACACCATGAATACAGATAAAGAGCGAGTCCGCTGGTCACCTAGCAACTATGGAGGCAGCCATTTTGTGGCCTGATGAGTAATACTGGGAAACCATACGAGCTAATAAATTCAACATAAAGCTGCCCCTCAAAGTAGTCACAAAATACTTGTTAATTTCACTACATATAAAACATCTACCACCTGTGTGACTACCAACTTATACAAAATGTCTGCCTCCACTGCTGGACGCCCCCTACTGCACAACTCGGAGGCCAGACGCCTTGCAAAAATAATATTATAAATAGTAAAAAAAAAAAAAAAGTGCAAATTGCATTGCGTACATGCTGCATTATATTTAGATCATAATCTGGACTTCACTAATCTTGTAAGCATTTGGTTTTTAACACTACCACCTACTCTGTTGCCTAGCAACCTTTTAATCCAATCGTCGAGGAAGTAACCTGAAGGGTATGGCCCGCCCTCTCCAATGTCAACAAGGCTGCAAGCACAAAAGCCTATAGTTATAAGGGAAGCGTTAAAATAAAAAAAGTTTTACATATTGATTAAACCCCCCCAAAAAAATGATTTTTATACACTGTACATTTAAAAAAAAAAAAAAAAGTCAATTGGCCAGTGTATTTTATATAGATTGAGAGCGTACATACGATAAGGGCGACAATACACATGTACAGCGCTGCATAATATATTGGTGCTATTTAAACAACGGAAATAATATATTTGGATTTTAACTTTATAAATTTCATACACAGGTTTATTTAGTAACCTAAATATATACACAACTTTTTATTTGCCTCTTAC
Organism: Rhinoderma darwinii; assembly: GCF_050947455.1. Classification (NCBI taxonomy): domain Eukaryota; kingdom Metazoa; phylum Chordata; class Amphibia; order Anura; family Rhinodermatidae; genus Rhinoderma; species Rhinoderma darwinii. Next base: position 69,089,554 of record NC_134698.1, on the reverse strand, counting down.
AAAGCATGATACAAAACCATCCTCAAAAACCCTACTGCTGCCCCTTATAACCGATCCAGCAGAACACGCAGCAGAGGCTGTCACTGACATACACACAATCAAATTGGTATGCAAATGGGGGCCAGCAAGTAGTCCAGAGACCTGCAGATGGTCCCAAACCAAAAAAAAGATAGTGAAATAAAATATAGGGGGAAAAATATCCAGATCAAAAACCTCTATGTACAAAAGTGCAAAAAAAAAAAAAAAAATATCTAAAAATACATAAAACTTCAACATGGCCAGGCTAATTTTTACTGCAGCTACATATTAAAAATGATATTTGAATGAATTAGAATTCTCAACAATGGTCCACAGATGGCAACTTAGCTGGAAAATAAATAAATGACAGATTCCGCTTTCCCAGAGGAGAAAAAAAAAAGTGAGAACGCTAAATATTGATTTTGTATTTATCATTGAGGAAGCGGGGGAGGGGGAGGGGGGGTGCTGCTCATTGAACTTTGTTTATAAAACTCTTACAAATCTTATCCCAGGTGAAACTTGAACAGGTGTTTAGTTTCTGAAGAGTCTGTCCACAGGGCATAAGAATTGGTGACTTATAGCCGGTTGCTAAGGAACGGCGTACTTTTCTTTAAGCTGTGAATTCAGTGTGACGGAGATTGACACTTAGCCTTGAAATCCTGTTCCTCAGCTACAGAACGGAAGATTTTTTTTGGTCATTAAGCGGCAGCCATATTTACTGATAAGAGGCATAGAAACCTTTATCTGTATAAAAATGGCGGATTACACCGGAGAGAGAGACGTAGTTATGGGGGGGGTGCAGGCATAGCAACCGCACCCGGGTCCTGTCATTGTGGAGCCCCAGCCGTAACAGGAAAGAAAAAAAGTAACAGGAAGTGCAGCCATATTGCTTGTCACCAATTTACTTCTCAGCAACTGATGGTAAAACGGTCACCAGATTATTGAGTGTACAGGCTGTCAAAATGAAAATGGATAATCAGTTCCTGGGAAACAAATTCACAAGTGATGACCAATATGGCTGTACGTCCGGTTATCACTTGTGCAAAATGGCCGCCGCAACAGAACAGAAAAATGTGCTGCATCTTTGACTTAAGATTAGCCTTTTGGGTAAAACATTTTGCCAAGTCCATGAAAGCCAATGTAGACCAGGCCTTAAAGGGGTATGGCCATCATAAGAAGAGAGAACATATGCCAGTTAACTGAAGGGGCACAAGCCCTGTTGGTTTTTACCCTGCACAGCTCCCGTCCACATAAATGGACATACCGTAGGCACAAAATGTTGTTTTCACCAGGTTTATTCAAAACCTTATAACAAAGAAATGATCCACAGTTAAAATCTATATAGACCGTTGAGTAACAATATAGATCCTTTGCTTTACTGTCCGAATTTTCTTATTAGATTAGATATTCTTCTCCATTCACATCAAAAGCTAAATTCTGTTAGCTTTCCGGTTACCTAAAAGCAGTGACTTGCGGTTCAGATGCCAGTGACAGAGCTAGACTGTTAGGCCCCATTCACCTCTATTGGCCACGGACACCTTTCCGTATCGCTACAGATGGGTGCCCGTGCCGAAGAACTGTGCCAGGAAGTATGGAGCATGTCCGTTTTTTCTGGTTTTACAGGCCGTGCTTCCCATACTTTGTATGGAAGCACAGCCCGAAAATGCAGGCGGCTGGCCATGCCCGCAATCGCAGCCCGTAACTACGGGCACGGCCGCGTGAATGGGGCCTTGGGTCACATATCTGACAACAAAGTGGATATAAACTGCAGTCTGTTTCTAAGGGCAACCAAGAGAATTTTAAAAGTGGTTATGTATAGGAATAGGGTAAATGCAAATACAGTAAAGCAATTTCCAAAATGACAGGGTTTTTTTGTACAGATTTAAATTTGTAGAAAAGAATAAAAAAAAAAAAATTGTAAATTCATAGTAAAGCATCTAAAAAAAAATAAATAAAAAAGCAAAATTCATGAAGTTTTAGAATATTCATTTTTAACCACTTCCTACCAAATAGACATCTGCGTTAGGCCTGATTCACACAAACGCTGCGCAACTCGGGCGTGAGAAACTGCAGTTTCACGTCCGAGGTGCATCCGTGCTCAGCGCTGCGGGACGCGATGTCTCGCATCCCCCATAGTTGAGAGTCTATGGAGGGATTCGTGTAAAGATAGGACATGTCAAATTATCCCACGGACCCTTCACACGGTCTGTTGAAACAACGGCTGTGTGAACGGCCACATTGAATTACATAGGTCCGTGGGACGGCCGCTGTTTCAACGGCTGTCCCATGGACGTTTAACACTTTGGTGTGAACCAAGCCTTATAGATAGAACAGGACCCAACAAAGAAAACAATAGAGATATCACCATCACCAATGAGAACTACCTTCCAGGCTATATACTGAACTGTATATAATCCTAGTATATAATTACAGGCGCTATGCTACCAAATAACAGGCCAATATATTTTAAACACATGAGAAGACAAGATCATAGATAAAAAAGCCGCTGAGCCCTCGTCCGACCGTTACCAAACCCATAATTATATCACTGATGGCTTAACGGGTCTAATATTAGTTAAGCACAAAGTCTGGAAGACGAGCACAGGCCATGGTCTACTCTGAACGTCTTCAGGACGGACGGTAAGGGTATGTTCACACGCAAACTCAAAAACGTCTCAAGATATGGAGCGGTTTTCAAGGGAAAACAGCTCCTGATTTTCAGACGTTTAAGCCACTCGCGATTTTCATGGCCGTTTTTGGAGCTTTTTTCAATGAAAAACAGTTCCAAAAACCTCCTAAGAAGTGACCTGCCCTAATTCACATAAAAAAAAACACTGTCGGAACAGAACACGGTTTCCGATTGAAATCAATGGGGAGATCTTTGGAGGCGTTCCGCTTCCGATTTTTTGGCAGTTTACGGGATGAAAAACGGCCAAAAATTGGCCGTCTGAACATACCTTAAGGCTGGATTCACAAGAGGATATTACGTCCGTAATGGATGGACGTATTTCGGCCGGAAGTCCCGGACCAGACACCCTGCAGGGAGCCGGGCTCCTAGCATCATAGTTATGTACGACGCTAGGAGTCCCTGCCTCGCTGCCGGACAACTGTCCCGTACTGAAAACATGATTACAGTACGGGACAGTTGTCCGGCAGCGAGGCAGGGACTCCTAGCGTCGTACATAAGTATGATGCTAGGAGCCCGGCTCCCTGCAGTGTGTCCGGTCCGGGACTTGCGGCTGAAATACGTCCGTCCTTTACGGACGTAATGTGTTCGTGTGAATTCAGCCTAAGAGATCAGAATAAAAAGGCAGAGGCCAAGGAAAAAGATCTTCGACTGAGACTTCGCCATGTAAGAACTTTTACCTGTAGCTCCATTAGGCTACATGCACACATTGCGTAGTTAGATGCAAAAAAATACGAATAGTGTGCATGTGGCCTTAGGGTACGTGCACACATGGCAGTTTTTGCGGTACGGTAATGACGAAGGCCCCCGTCTGGACAACTCCTGCTGAAAAAACAAAAAATGCAAGTGGCTGAAACCCTTAGAAAACGGTGGATATCGCAGAGGGAAGCTGCAGTAGCCAGAGTCCTCTGAAGAGGGAGACGCTCATTGCAACTGCTCTCTACTCTTACTAATAGAGGGGGATCCCAAGCAGAGGACCCCCTCTGACAAACATGTTCTAGTAGGGCATATGGGAAGGGGTGGTCCAGATCGGGCAACCCCCTTTAAGTAAAATAAAGCACTTACAAAGTTTCAGTAGGTCATTCACAGCTGCGCTCACAATTCTGCCTGGTTTCAGAGTTAAAATTTGCTAGCAGTCCTTGTTGGCTCGGTGTCTGTACAGAGCTTACTCATTTCTGGGAAATGTCTTTACACCAGACACTGTACAGTAATCTGAAGAAGGAAAAAACTAAAAAGGAACAGCATTTTGGGAGCTCAGATCTTAGTCAGGGTTTGTCTGTCAACCAAACGTCGACAGATTTCAACAGCAACCGGCCAAATTGTGAATGCAGCACTGCACTAGAACACAGGCTGTAACTCGTGATCCAACAATGCAATATATTTTAAAAATGTACTTAACTATTTATGCATTTGCATCCCACCGGACACTACAGTCGGTATCGCCCCAGCCCAAAATGGCTGATAACAGAGAACACCAAATTAAGAAATAATATAATTGGCTGTATCGATTTTGGTAGCCATTTCATTCACGGATTCAGATTCCTCATCAACTAATGGAACCTATAAACATTATTAGGGAACGGGCAGGTTAGGTCAAAGGACTACGGGTCTGCGGCACGGTTAGAATATAATAGGCTAATAGAATATCCAGCGCCCCCCCCCCCCCACCGTTCATTGTTGGACAGTCTTTACTCGCTTATAAATAGGTGTTGTAATCTCAGGACACGCTGGGACTTGTGGTTCCGCAATAGCTGCAGGGCCTGTTTTAGTATATCATGGCAGGACTCCAAACAATTTATAAACGGGGAACTAAAGTGTGGAACTTCACTGCCAAGCAATTAAGAGAGCTTAGTGATTTCCGATTCTGGGAAAGCTGGGTGACCAGCAATATGGACACCATTATCGCTCCCATGAGGGACGTCGTATTGCTTCCCAAGTTTTCTGAACAGCAATTTTGCCTGGTTATACAGTGATGTATCGATGGCTCGTGTAACACTGCAAAGGCAGGGAAATTTACCAGTCAGGGTTCCAGAATAGCCGGGTGTCTGTTCCACAGTAAGATCATTCAAATTTCAAAGCTTCATATATTGAGAAATATATATATATATTTTTTTTTTTATTTTTTTTCTGCAATAAACAAACATATATAAGATGAACAAAGACAAAAGCCACACGATCAGTTGTATCACTAAAAAGTACTTTAGAAAGAAAAAAAAAAAAAAAAAATGGGAGCTGCTTTTTTGCAGAAACAGCACCACTCTCATCCACAGACTGTGTCTGGTATTGCAGCTCAGTCCCATTCACTTGAATGCTGCAATACCAGACAGAGTCTATGAACAAGTTTGGTGTCGTTTCTCTGAAAAAGCAGACCCTTTTTTCTAATCTCTACCTATATCTACCACCCCCAATTTCACACGCTGGACTCATTTCCAAAATGGCTGCCCAGCGATCAACACTCATATGCAAGTGGCATTACGGGAAATGCAGACATTTTATCAACACTTGAGTGATAAATTTAGAGCAGTGGATTTTTAAAGAAGTCCAGAGACGGCATGTGATTGGCAGTGGAGTACACCTGTCTCCGTCAAAGAGGAAGGGGTGTGCGTGTGAAGGGGGGGGGGGCACGAAAGCCTGAAAGGAGGGGGGGTCAGTTATATGAGCCGCTGGTGAAACCCGTGTGTTTAATGCACTTTAATCTCACACAGAGTCAGTACTGATATGCCTCAGACTCACACTTGGATTGGGTTTCTAACAGCTAGAGGAGAACAGGAGACCGGTCATCTCGATGTACAATAATGGGCCGATGAGCGCGTGGAATGTCATTCTACAGGTCTAAAAGCCCCACAATAAATTAAAAAAATAAAAATCAATACATTGTTCAATGAAATCCATTACACATTTAGCCTCATTCACACACGCGTGTTCAATTTGAAATCGGCAAAAAATTGACTGTTTTGCGTCCATATGAATATCCGTGTGTCATACGTTTTTTTCCTCTGCAATCACTTCATTTGGGTTTTTTTTGCATTTCTTTAGCAACTGATACATGAAAAATGAACAGCACAAGGATGTTGCTTGTGCGCGGTCCGGGTTTTTTTTCCCCCACGCACCCATAGACTTCAAGGGGATAGTCTTCCGCAAAACGGTTTCTCGCAACATACACATACTCCATTCAAAAGGACAGATGTGTGAATAGCCCCATTGAATCGCATGCGTCAGCGTGCTGTCCGTTGTGAAGACGGACAAGAAGTCTGCACGTGTGAAGGAGGACTTAAGGCCGGGATCACATTTGCGTTCGGTGTTTCCGTTGATCTGCTTCGTCATAGGAGCAGAAGAAACAAGATACCGGAAACTCGGGATCCGTTGACTGACAGAAACCATCAGCGCCTGACAAAACCCATTGACTTTAATGGCTTGTGTCAGATCTGTGCCATTTTGCCGGAAATCGCGTAGCCAAAACAACAGAATCTGTGACGGAGCGTCCAACGCAGAGGTGAACAGCCCCTTACTTTTGCGGAGTACATTTTATCATAGATTTCTATGCAACATAACAGTCAATATTATCCCAATGCAACATATAAAACAAACAAAAAAAATAAATAAATAGTCATGAGAGAGAGAGAGAGAGAGAGAGATATATATCTATATCTCTATATTGGCTATCAAGATTCACCATTCCAATCCAGTAACCCCTTTGGTCATGATATCAGTCACATCAGTTTTGCAGAGCTGGAATGTGAACTGTTTAATATTAAGCTACAGCCCGTGTATAGCCGTACATGTCATGCGCTCGTGTCACAATCCTCCCATCCTCCCTTCTTTTTCAGAGCCTCACGCTGGCTCGGAGCCAACCGCGCAACACACCCCCAAGGTGACAATGCATTCCCCGGAGGAGTCCCCAGCCCCGAGCCAGCCTCTCTCCAGGCAGCGTGCTCTCCGTCTGTCTGTAATATCAGCTTAACATTTGCCAGGTAAACACATTTATCCCATTGTACAGTCACCCGCACAGCTTGGCCTCACCCCATTACACCCCCTGTGCACCAGCAACAACATCATAAGCAACCGGTTAACCACCCGCAACCTATGATCTTAAAAACGAATGCCTGACGCTCCATTAGCGTTTCCGTAAACGATGCAAAATGTCCTTTTTTAGAGGCTATATATACACACGCAGAAGGAAGACTATTACATTTTATAGATGTAGTAGAGCTGAGTTTGCAATTCGGAACCACCAATGCAATCAGTGGTTTTTACATCAGACGGATGGTAACCCTATAGTAATATCACAAACAGTGCAACCCAAAGTCAGCTCTGCTACATCGGTGTATACACACACAGATAACACGGTGAAACAACCTCAAAAAGCATAAACGCAATATTGGGAAGAGCGACGAGCCAAGCAGAAGATACTATGAGCATGGAACATGTCCTTTACAACAGGAATAGTTATTAACCCTGCAACAAGAGCCACCCTTCAGCTTGCAAAATGACAATTTCTCATAGTATATAATGTACAGTCCTGTCATACTCTCCCGGCTAACAACGTCCGCTCACTGCTGCACCCTGTGCAAATCCGTATAATCTGCAAACCGGTGTTACAACAGGACACCCAGGTGGCTTTGGTATCCATGCAAACGCAGGTCAATTCCATGCAACAATTTCCTTCCAAGTGCAAATCAACCAGCAGAGTCTACAACCGACCAAAAGAGAGGAAAAAGCCATTTACTAAGGAAGGAAAAAGATAAAACAAAAAGGCACTCGGGTGTAAACTGCATGGAAAGGGAATGCCTGGAGCATCTGCTTCTATACCAGACACGGGCGGGAATGAGAAATATATCTGACGCCGACATAGTCGACCTGCCTGGTTATTGCAAAATTGTCAGCCATCGGATATAAAAGGGCTAAAAGGAATTGCAGCACCACTAAACACCGGCAATACCTGGCGCCGGCATAGAAGAATAGCGGGACCATTGACGAACGGCGCCAATTAGAAACGGATGCTAAGAGTTGACAAGTGGTGCCGCCGTCACCCTTCACGTACATTAAAGTTAATAATATTTAGCCAGCAATCAAGAAGATCAATAAGGGAATAGCGACACCACTGGAGCAACGGTTATACCGCCCTCTACAGAAAGTAGCACAGTATAGCATCTAGCCATACAATACCGCAAGCCAAGAATATAAAATAATAAAAAGAGAACGTACCGGCCATGCAAATTGAAACGGGATAACAATCCTGCCGTTCTCTCCAGCGGCGTTTTTACCCAGTTGACTCAATTTGTTGTTCATATAGATAGTATTTCCACCCAGCACCGAAGTGTGTCCGGAGCCGTAGTTACACGGACCAGTCAGGGTGATCTTGGCCTGAAACTCCTTGAGGCACACTTTGAGATAGGTGTCACACTCGTCCTTGCTACAGTCCTGGTTCTGGGAGCTCTTCATATCATCGCAGCATTCTCCGCTCAACAATTCTCCGTTGACATTCTTCAGCGAGTTCAGCTGCAGCTCGAAATAACCCGTGGACTGGGAAACCTAAATATAACACATCAAACGGAGGGAGACATCATTATGGTGCCCTGGTGGGAGCTGCCCGTGGGTAAGGGAGGGGGAAGGAGAATAAGGGGGGGGGTAACGGGTTACATGTCACCCCCGTGGAGCAGAACAAATGCAGATTAATTGCAGATGGTCGTAAAATGTATTGATTGCATAAAGAAAATGCAAGCAGGGATCCGAGCGCACCCACATCGATCCACGAGAGGGATCACTTACAGCAGGGGAGGGCGCGTTATGGTCATAGGGAGTATGGAATAGCTGCAAGTCCCCTGGTGACTGCACATATACAATACACATCCTACATAGAAAGCAAGAACATACTACTACTTCATCATCCTCCTTTGAGCACATGCAAGCAAACTTTACTCAATGGTTACTATGCCCTTTATATACAGTACAGGCTGCCCAGATCAGACCTGGACCCTGTATACTCCATAATGCAGATCTATAGGCATGGCCTGCAAATACATTATAATCCCAAAGTATGAATTATACACAGATTATAGTCCTATATCAGAACCATAAATCGGTCTACTATTACAATCTAGTCATAGCATGCTAAAAATGAAGCGAATGTTCCCTACTGTACTCCGATCACAGCTAAAGCTGCAGCTAATATTTTGTATTTTTTTGCAATAATAGGAATTGCATAAATCTTACAACAAAAAAAAGATGCTAAAAGTTACTCGGGTGTTTAGGGATTAGGTATTTTCAGGGTGATGGGCAATGCATGGGAGGGGAGCACTGAGGTAGCATGCAAAAATAAAGGGGGTGAGTCAGGATTGGGGTGCATGCAAGAACTGGGGAGCATACCATTATCTAGAGGGGGGGTGTCCACCTTACCTGAACGCATAAAGTTAGCAGGATGAATCCCACCGCTGTCAGGTGGCGGCTGCCGCTCCCCGCTCTCTCCATGGCCAGCGAGCTCAGAGCTACCGCAGGGAATGACAGGAGGGCACAGGAGGCAGCGGCAGGCGAGCAGCCATGGAGTGAAGGCATCAGGCGGCTAGCAGCGCAGATACATGAGCTGGATGTCAGGGCAGCAGCTCCCCGGCCAACTCCTCACATCACTCTCCCCAGCTCTCCCAGCCCCGGCTAACCCACAGTGAGCTGGCTGACTGACAGCCCGGCTAGCCACTAGCGAGGAAGCTGCGCCATTCATATTCATGAGGAGGCGGCGCTCGGTGGGCGGGGCCAGGCTGCAGGTGGTGTCAGCGTCAGTGTATGGACTTCTACCACAGCGATTGTTATGGAGACGTATATATAATATAAGGGGGCATGTATGAAAGGGAATGCGCCAGAAATATCGCGCAAAGTGCGACAAGAAAGGGAGCAGCCGGCCTGCACTACACCCCCCCCCCCCTATGTATAGGGATGAGGGAATAATATCGCCCGATTCGAGTTTCGGCCGATTCACAATTCGGATTCATTGGGAGAATCAGTTTGGCGAAAATGTAAATCTCTTCTCCCATTTTTGTCTATGAAGTGACGAATCAGCCGAAACGATCTCCAATTACAGTGATATCACTGTCTCATTATGTCACTAAGAAGGGGCGTGGCTAAGGAGATATAAACGTTGCGCCATATTTATTAGAGGAAATATATATATTTTTGGTGAATAATATTCGCCGGTTAGCACCCAAGGAGGAATATGCGCCATATTTATAAGACGTCCTGCACCCGGTGGTGACCAGAAACCTGTTTTATGCAGTCGGCGACTACGACATTCATCACATTGCATTGTACAAACACCTAACTACATTAAAATTCCACGTGTAGGTGAATCGCAGCGCTAGCTAATTCCCGGTGAAATTTGGAAGGCAATAAGAACCGTCATATAACGCCACTGCCGATACGCCGCCTTGCATCAGATCCGTTGTATCGCAACGTTGTATCGTATATAATGGAGAAAATATGGCGGGAAAATGGGATCCTGTAACAGACGACATAGGAATGATTTCCGCCATTTTACGGGACCCTTACTGGTAGCTCCAGTAATTGACGCTGTTGTGGCTAGTGTGGATGGATAAACACGTGTAATGTGATACACCATTTACGTACTACACATATACAACAGACTAGAACTACCGTGATACACTTAGGCTTCGTTCACATCTGCGTCAGGCCTCCGTTCCGTCAGAGCTTTCCGTCCAAAGGTTTCCGTTTCCATCACCATTGATTTCAACGGTGACGGATCCGGTGCCAATGGTTTCCGTTTGTCTCCGTTGTGTAAGGGGTCTGTCATTTTGACGGAATCAATAGCGCAGTCGACTACGGTATTGATCCCGTCAAAACGACGGAACCCTTGCACAACTGAGACAAACGGAAACCATTGGCACCGGATCCGTCACCGTTGAAATCAATGGGGATGGAAGCGGAAACCTTTGGTTTCAGTTTGTGTCAGTCAGGGCTCCGTTCCGACGGAAAGCTCCGTCGGAACGGAGCCCTGACACAGGTGTGAACATAGCCTTAAAGGGGTTGTCCAGTTTAGAAAACCCAATGCCATACACCCTATTAGGGAATTCAGAGTTAAAGGGTAACTAAACTTTAAAAAAAACTTGATATGTCATAAGTTTTGATCGGTGGAGGTCTAAGCACTGAGACCCCACCAATTGCTAAAATGAAGCAGCTGAAACGCTCAGGTGATCGCTGTGCCGCTACTTTTCTGATCGGCTTTCCTCAGAGCGGTGTGCGGGCTCAATAGAAGTCTATGAGTCTATAAGCCGTTTAGAAACTAAGCGGTACAGCGCTCACTCGAATGCTTCTGCTGCTTCATTTTAGCGGCCGGATTCAGTGCTCAGACCACCACCCATCAATACTGTAACTATGACATGTCAGAAGTTTAGTTACACTTTAATAGTGTACACTTTAATAGAGGGGGGTCCTTTGTTCAGGATCCTCATCTTTTGGCCAGAGTGTAGAGTGGTTATGAAGAGCATCTCTCGATCTGGAGGACTTGTCTTGTATTACGCAGACAACCCATTGATATGAATGGGCATTGTGTAATGCTTAATTTCGCCTGTGGTGGCGCTGCAGGAGAATTGAACACTGACTGTCCAGTTTCCCCACAGATTACAGCTGATCGCTGGGGGTTCCAGCAGGGGACACTTTGTGATCAGCTTATTCTCAAGGGACCCTTCTAGCAAGTAGGGACAAATTGTAGGGTTTTGAGTACAGGCTGCCATTTATTCCCCTGATGGCCTCACATAGCAGTCGTAGCAAGTTTTATTTCCCCGCATGTGCCTAAGGGTACTGACAGTATACTAAGGAATTGTTATATATGCAATTCCCTAAGGGTATGTTCACACGGCCAAATTTCAGACGTATACGAGGCGTATTATGCCTCGTTTTACGTCTGAAAATATGGCTAAAATACGTTGGCAAACATCTGCCCATTCATTTGAATGGGTTTGCCGACGTACTGTGCAGACGACCTGTTATAAATACAGCCTCGTCAAAAGAAGTGCAGGACACTTCTTTGGACGTTTTTGGAGCTGTTTTCTCATAGACTCCAATGAAAACAGCTCCAAAAATGGACGTAAAAAACGCAGCGAAAACGGCGCAAAAAACGCCGCGAAAATTGCGAGTTGGTAAAAAAACGTCTGAAAAGCAGGGTCTGTTTTCCCTTGAAAACAGCTCTGGATTTTCAGACGTTTTTGTTGACTACGTGTGAACATAACCTAATACACAAGGGGTTGTTCCGTACTGTGAACTTATGCTTAAAGTCACACTTAAATGGGTATTCCCATCTTAAACAGTTATGGCATATCCACATGATATAATGGGCACACCCTTTGGGTATGTTCACACGCTAAACAAGAACCGGCTGTAAAATACGGAGCTGTTTTCAAAGGAAAACAGACCCTGATTTTCAGCCGTTTTTTATGCATCAAGCGTTTTTTGATGCGTTTGTTCCTGCCGTTTTTGGTGCTTTTTTCGTATTGACCCAATGAAAAACGGCTCAAGAAGTGACATGCGCTTCTTTTTACAAGGCGTTTTTTTTACGGGCCCTTTTTTCAAACGGCCGCGTAAAAAAACGCCCCGTGGGTACGAAACACAGTTTTTCCCATTGAAATCTATGGGCAGATGTTTGGAGGCGTTCAGCCCCCGTATTTTCAGCTGTTTTTCGGGGCGATTATAGCTTGAAAAAAATCGCTGAAAATAAGCCGTGTGAACATACCCTTTTAATGGCTGAGAGCTTTATATAATACCCGTCCATGCAGCCGCCTGGAAAAAAAACCCAGTAGAGCCGATAGGAGACAAAGTGGTGAGATTAGATATTGTTGAGAGTTGCCACCAGTCTCTTTGGTGCCATGATATTGAGTTGGTGCTTTCTGTTGCCAATTCTTCATAAAATTAGATGTGCCCTTTATACTGCCGGTGTATTTTCTTTTCCTAAACCTTTTCTTTTATGTCTGAAAACTTACCAGCCAACGATGAGTTAAGTCTTTGCCGGCACCTACCTAGGAGATGCATATTATGCTCAAATACAAAGTAGATTTCTAATCCATTGAGCTCCCTCTTCTGCTTAAATAATGCAGAACATTGTGACGAGATGCACATACAGTATTGTAGCGCCCTAGTGCTTAGTCATCCGTGCAGCGATCAGCCTGAGCGAGGTTTACAGGACACCGGACGAGGCTCAGCAACTTGTTCTAATCACGTCAAAAGTTTATTTGATAATAAAAATAAATAAATTCAGCAAAATAAAGTTTATTATGAGAAATCATTTTCAAAGTGACATGGAGCAAGACTCTGATTATTAAAGGGAACCTGTCACCAGCATTTCACCTGTTAAACCAGCAATACCTGGTGGCAGTGGGTGAAAAATCATTGTTATATAACCTATAATTGTCTTCTTAGTCGGCTCTGTAGCTTTAGTATTCAGTTTTTTAGTGTTCCTGTGCCGTATGCTAATGAGCATGACAGAGTCATATCTTCATTTGAAAAGAGTCATATCTTCATTCCTCAAGCCTTTCCGAGTTAACCCCGCCTCCTTACTTTTGATTGACAGCTCCTCGCCTCCCCCCAGCACACACAAAATCTCGCTTATTGATGTCCTGTTCTGGTGCGTGCGCACAACAGGACACGTTAGCATGTGCAGTAACTAGATTTGAGGCCTGGACGAACCAGGGAAGGGTGTCGGACCATACATCAAAGACGAGATTTCAGCAGTCAGGGCGGATCAGTTTTTGGCGGTGGGCGAGTATAAGAACAGGAATCAACGAGACTGCCGGATTATTACCATAAAAGCCAACATTTTTGCAGAGGAGGAGGAGTTTAGGAGACGGAATAACGCCAATGAACTTTTGACAGCAGCGGCCAGCGAGGGGTGAGGAGAGTTCAATAGGTGAAATGCTGGGGACAGGTTCCCTTTAATAATCACATTTCAGTCCCTTGTGCTGACAAACACAGCTCACATATCGCATGCAGAGGAACACATCACAAGCAATATTACTCCAGGGAAAATTCTGTCCATTGAACAACCACATATATGTACAAATGGGGAATAAAAAATAAAACTGCACATACCGAAAATCCAATCAATTTATTTATTTATTCAACACGTCTTATAGGCAGTTTGAAAGAGGAAGCCCTATTTCATGATATTAAATGCTATGTCCACCTTTGCAACCATTGTTTTATTGATCCATTGCATCTAAAATAAAAAATAAAGCAACTTTGAATATTGTCTCGATTAAAAATGTCCTACCGTTTTATGCATACAGCTCCTATGCAGACCTATGTGTCTCCATGTCTAGAAACAAACCCTGTGTAGTCTGATTCTGCAGTCATACTCCCTCCATCTGTCTCCCATTTCTTGATAACCTACCAAATATATATTAGCAAGAAGTAGGAGACAGATGGAAAGTCGTATGACTGCAGGATCAGACTACACAGGGTGTGCTCTATGTCAGTAATGTCAAGCTACTACTACTGTAACAGAGGTGCAACTACTGACTGCCATAAAATTGTCAGTATCTGCCGTAAGTTTGGGCAGCGAGCCACAGGATTTCTTGTGACTTTTCTTGCAATTTCCAGCGCCATATTAGTAGATAATGCCACCAGTGGAACAGAACACACAGTACCAGTCGAAGGTTTGGACAAATCCGACTGCAAAGTATGTCTTCTCTATGCTAGTGCAACATGGCGACTTCGGCGATCACACAGGTCACCCGGCCAAAGATAACCGTCTCGGCTGCCTGTATCGCAAGTAAGGAGAGTGAATGTGCCCGCAAGTTGGCCCGGCCACGACAATCACAAGAAATCTAGTAGGTTTCGATTTCTTGCGACTGTCGTGTCACGGTCGCGGGAACGTGTGAGTCGCAAGGATGCCACATTCACTTTCATCACTTGAGATGCAGGCAGCAATCTTTGGCGGTGCGATCTGTGTTGCGGCCAAAGTCACCCTGAAGTCCTAGCCTAAGTCCTACAAACTCCTTTAGTTCTATAATATCGTCTTTCATGCAGAATTTATTCCCCATGGAGAAGGTTACAAAGTACTCCCTACTCATTGTCTATGTAGCCTCAGAATAATACTTTGGTTATGTAAATTATGATGAGTGAATTGTATTAACAATATCTGCTATGCAAATTTATGAAGGAAGGCTCGATAATGAATACTTCATAGAGTTTCAGGCTCTAGGCATGTTACAAAGGCAGCTGTGCACGGCTATGTATATTCGCAGACTTTGCATGCAATATTCTAATTGTATTCATTATCAGAATTGCAGCTCATCTTCTCACATAATTAATAATTAAGCCAATATATATATCCATAAAGTAATATTTTGTATTATGATGTTACTATGTGGTACATACATCCTCCGACCTTGCTACACGTATTCAGTAACCGGAACATTTTATTATTAATGTGCCATTAAATCCATTTAATATTATAAAATGCAGTGATGATGTCACTTGTGTGGTTTAGAAACCCCATTTTCGAATACCACATTAGGGTTCTCTAAATTCAGGACCTCCATCAATTAACCAGGGTGAAGAGTCTATCACTCTGGAGGACCTGGCATGTTCTTGCTTGACAAAGACAGCCCAAAGATTTTCAAGGGCACCATGTAAATGCTTCATATCCCCTGCGAGGGCTCTGCAGAAGAACTAAACACTTGCTGCCTGGTTCCCAAGCAGATTGCTGGGGGTCCCAGCAGCTGGATACCCTGTGATCAGCTAATCAACAGGGGACCATTCTAAGAAACAGCGATTCCCCTTTAAGATATTGTTTACTGGTAACCGGCTCACATGAAAGAGCTAATTTAATAATAATATATTACATTTTTTGTTTCTTTTTGGCTCCAATTTGTATGTAGCCTTGAGGGAGTGGATCACTGGTTTAATTAAAAATATTTACAAGAGTTCTATCATATCACAAAAATACTGCCAAAAATATTTAGTGGATTCAACACAAACTTGCCTATTGTCTATAAATTCCAAGAAGAGTGCTATTCATTCTAATATCTATCTATCTATCTATCTATCTATCTATCTATCTATCTATCTATCTATCTATCTATCTATCTATCTATCTATCTATCTATCCCATATCTATCCCATATCTATCTATCTATCTATCTATCTATCTATCTATCTATCTATCTATCTATCTATCTATCTATCTATCTATCTATCTATCTATCTATCTATCTCATATCTATCTATCTATCTCATATCTATCTATCTATCTATCTATCTATCTATCTATCTATCTATCTATCTATCTATCTATCTATCTATCTATCCTCATATCTATCTATCTATCTATCTATCTATCTATCTATCTATCTATCTATCTATCTATCTATCTATCTATCTATCTATCTATCTATCCATCCATCCATCCATCCATCCATCCCCCTCTCCCTCTCTCTCTATCTATCTATCTATCTATCTATCTATCTATCTATCTATCTATCTATCATCTATCTATCTCATATCTATCTATCTCATATCTATCTATCTATCTATCTATCTATCTATCTATCTATCTATCTATCTATCTATCTATCTATCTATCTATCTATCTATCTATCTATCTATCTATCTATCTATCTATCTATCTATCTATCCTCATATCTATCCTCATATCTATCTATCTATCTATCTATCTATCTATCTATCTATCCATCCATCCATCCATCCATCCATCCATCCATCCCTCTCTCTCTCTCTCTCTCTCTCTATCTATCTATCTATCTATCTATCTATCTATCTATCTATCTATCTATCTATCTATCTATCTATCTATCTATCTATCTATCTATCTATCTATCTATCTATCTATCACACAAGAAAATGGCATCAGCACACTGCGAACACTAATGCCACCTAAGCCGCTAAATATAAATAAATATGCATTACTGCTGAATCTACTTACAATAGTGAGGCTCTTAGCGCACATTTTAATCAAATTGTGTGAGCCCACCTGCCACGACAAGGCGTCTTCTATAAGGTGGGTCCCTATGCTGCACATACACCCAGAACTGGGACTAAGCCTACATATATCTGGGGATGGTAGGAACCAGCATCAAACTAATTAAAATCACCCACTGCAGAATGGGCGGATCAAAAAATGGAGGCAGTCACTAACCCCACATATATGCAATACATATAAAACACAAACGTTTGAACAGCACATTCCAGCAAAATGAAACAAAACGTGTATACAGTTGCAAGAACGCCTGTGACTGCAAATTTATACAGCACACAAGAAAATGGCATCAGCACACTGCGAACACTAATGTCACCTAAACACTATATATAAATAAATATGCATTACTGCTGAATCTACTTACAATAGTGAGGTTCTTAGCGCACATTTTGATCAAATTGTGTGAGCCCACCTGCCACGACAAGGCAACCTCTGAAGTGGGAACCTACACTGCACATACACACAAAACTGGGACTAAGCCTTCATATATCTGGGGATGGTAGGAACCAGCATGAAACTAATGAAATTCACCCAGGACAGGATGGAAGGAGTGCAAGAACAAAAATGGAGGCAGTCACCCAACCCCACATATCTATCTATTCTCTCTCTCTCGTTTTCCTGTCCTGCGTTTTTTCTTATTCAAGTCATTAGACACTTTTTGTGCCTACCTTGACGTGCACCACACATACATGTACGCCAGCCATGAGAGGGCATTAGAAAGAGGGCATTAGGAAGAGAAATGTGTCTAACATGCCTAGCAAGGTATACCTCTAGAGATAGGAGTCCTGTACAGGGCCACGCTACATAGGTGCAAAGATGACGGGACTAGGCCCCGTAGCAGGCACATGGTCTGTCTCTATCTACCTAGAGCAAGCATTCATGTTATATATCTACATCTCTACGCCAATGAGGACCATGTTTTCTTCCATAGACCACACTGACACTGATACCATGTTATTGTTTCTTATTTATTCAACATGTTTGCTTATGAATCAAGGTACCAGCAGAACTTTTCCCTAAATACCTGTATAGGACACAAGCTCCATTCTTCAGATCTGACAAATACCTGGATATCATGTTATGACTTTCATTAGTGAACACAACAGAAAGGGAGGTATCTGCTGCCCTACATGATGCAGTATTGATTATTTTTGCTGTAATACACCATATTATATACGCATGCATTCCCCTATCTGAACATATTGTTTTGGATCTGAACATATTGTAATGGATCTGAACATATTGTAATGGATTATGAGGGTAATGTATCTAGAGCTTACATTCCAGTTAAGAGAGTCCAGTCTAGACAGAAAAGCAGGGAGAACAGTCACCTGAGTTAAAGCTCCTTTCATTATATTTAACTAGGCTCTGAGTAAGATAAAAATATGGGTCGGTCACTAACTTCCCTGCCACCTCTCATGACATGTCTATATTAGTATATTAGTAAATACTTGTATTTCGCATAAAATCCTAATTCTGGAGAATTCCTCTGTTATTCCTCCTAGAAAGTTATAAATAAATTGACAACTGGGTGTTACCATTCCCCTTGTCAAAAGGGGCGTTTCCGTACACAGGATGAGACTGTTAGCACTGATTGGACAGTGTCAGATTGTGTAGGGACACACACCTAACTGGTAACACCCAGTTGTCAATTTATTCGTAAATTTGGAGGAGGAATAACAGAGGTACAATACAATACAGAGTTCCAAGAAAAGATTCTCTAGAATTGTTATTTTATGGGGAATTCAAGTATTTGCTAAAATAGACAGGAGAGGTAACAGGTCCTCTTTAATATGAGTGTGTGGTCATTAACTAAACAGAGTGGAGAAGGAACTATGCAGATGTAGCAGAGCTGAGCTTGTCACTTAACACAAATGATGTGCTATCAGTGGGTTGCAAGTAAACCTATACATCCCAAGGGTTCCCCATTATAAAGGGATACAAGGGCGTACATACCATAGAGGCAGATCATGCGGCTGCTACGACCCCTTTTGGAGAGAATGGGCCAAGCCATCATTGTTGCTCCTGGGTGGCGAGAACATGTGCAGGACTCCCATTTCCAGAGCAAGGGCAAACAGAGGGTGGTAATTGGGCCCATTAAAAGTGTGTTCAGGGGGAAACAAACACCCATTTTGACATTTACTATGGGGATCCCTCTCTTCTATATATGTCACTAAAGGGACAGTCCGATCTTTTGACATATTCCCCCCTGCTATATGTGATCTGGCCAACATATCCCACTTTTATCAACTATATAAATGTCTATTCCCCATCATTTATAACGATTATCACAAAACACAGCACCTGTCATGAAGATCAGATATTTTATGTATTACATGTTATTGAGTACTTGCTGACACACAACATATTATATGTTTACAGTGTTTTTTTTTATTACCCTTATGCTGTTTATGTATTTATCCATTGGTATGTGTCACGGTCTGTGGGTATGTGGACCCACTAGGCCGCACCGCCGTAGCGGGGTGGCAGCTGGCTAAGCAACAGAGCACCCAATCAGATACAAAGTCCCACACTAGGGTACCTGAATAGTCCAGACAGTGGCCGAGGCTTTAGCACGCATGGAGGTAGGTGCAGCAGGTTGCGCCAGACGTGGTGGATGACACTGGACGTGGCTGATGAAACTGGATGTGGCAGATGACGCGGGACGTGGCAGAAGACAGCAGGTGCAGTAGGACACGACTCCAACACTAACAGGCTCAGGAACAAAGACAACGCACGGGATACAGGATACAGGTAGCAGGGCATGGGAAACAACGGGAACAGGACAACACCAAGGGACCATTTGCAAGACTGACATGGGAATACTAACAACGCTCAGGCAATGAGCAAAGGGGCAGGGCCCTTCTTATAGTCCAGGGGAATCATGGGCTAATTGATAATGGTGATTCCCATGTGCGCGCTCTGGCCCTTTAAGGCCGGGCACAAGCGTGTGCACGCACCCTACGGGAGACAGCGGATCGGAGCGGAAGTTGGCGCTGGCCTCTCTTGGGTAGGAGATACGAGCCAGCGCTCACAGATTAATTACTGCGGCCGCCGGGGGGTGAGTAATCCGCAGACATGGACGCTACAGTATGGTTCTACATCAAGGATATACTCTTTCACTGGAGCCGAGATGTGGTGTTTGTTGAATGACTATAAATTTAGATTTACATACTCTCATCACCTTGGAGAATTTAGTTTTTTTTTCCCCAGAAATTTATTATTAACCATTATTGTGTTTTTGCATCATTATGAATAATCATAACTTTATGGAACAATTGGTTTTATTTTAAGGCGTTTTCCCACCGCTAGGATATGTTATATATTCCAGAATGATGGGGGTCTGAGTGCCAGGACCACCACTAATCCTCACAGATTTTCCTGCCCAGTGGCACTCCCGTCCACCTGCTGAATGGAGTGTGAATGGAGCTGCACATTGGGTGGACAACTGAAAAAACGAAAGAGGCTTCTGCTTCTCCGTTCAAGTGATAAGAGTAAATCCAGTCAAAAACATCTTCATATATATTATAGATACATCATGTGAGAAGGTAACATTGGAGAAGTCTATGATCTCGGACAACCACTGTTTCCAGAATGATAATGAACTCTAAAGAGCCACTACTAAGAGATTTATGTTACTAAAACCTTGACACAACATTGTAAGCAAATGGACGTTCAAATCAATGGTACTTTTAATGTTTAGTCAGATTTCCAGTATCAGAAATATGTAAGCAGGGGTTTAACCCCTTCTTGCACCACCCCGTACTGTTACGACACAGGGATGTGGACTCAGAAACTGTGTCTGCTCCATCTGCAGCAGGTGTCAGCTGTAACATACAGCTGACACCCTGCTGCAACAGCGGGATCGGAGTTGAATCCGATCCTGGTCGTTTAGCCTATCAGATGCTGTGGTCAATACTGAGCACAGCACTTAAGTCAGAGGAGGCTCACAAGGTGCCGATGGGTTCCATAGTAGTGGGGAAGCCTAACAACGCCACACAGGCGTAATAAACTGCAATACTGAGAGATAAAAGGATCGCAGGGTCAAGTTCCCTAGTGGGACCAAAAAATTGTGTAAAGAAAAGTAAAATAAAGTCTACAGGTAAAAAAATAAAAAAATTCTGTTTATTCCCTTACACAACGTTTAATTACGCACACCGTATCAATCCTCACTAGACAATTACCACTTCACGGTGCACAAAAAATTATTGTGCCTTTAATTCCCTAACTAGGCTGCGTCCTTAAAGCGGTTTTAGAGGGATAAATAAAAAATAAAATGCCCAAAATACCATAATAATAAAATTCTTAATGTAATGACAGGGGGGTAGGGAAACAGACAGTGAGCCCTAATCTATCCACCACTCAGTCCCTGCCTACTTGCAACGACCCGCCCTAGGCGACGGGGTACAACTGGGCGACGGTCCCTACGCTCAGTAGGTGCACGACAGACAAACGGACAAGGGGACACAAGCAAAGGGAAATGGGGCAGTTGCCCACGGCAACACCGTGAGCAACAAGAGAGGTGAACAAGCCGAGTCAAACCAGGAATGTACGAGGTACCAAACGCAGAGCAGGAGAATAGTCAGAAAGCCGGGGTCAGTATGAAGCAAGGTCAAATAGCTAGGAGCTGCAGCAAGGCCAGGAAACCACACGAGAAGAATCACAAGCAAAGGAGGAACAGGAAAGGCAGGTATAAATAGACAGAGGGCGGAACTAGCTCCGTCTGGCCAGGCTGCGATAGGCTCTCCCACTCCTAAGCCTGCCATCCTGAGTGGTGGAAGATGGAGTCAGTCTCAGAGACATAGAACCAGGTGCAGACTGATTACCCATGGGCGTATACACAGAAGTGCCTGGCAGATCCTTTACACTTAATATATGTATTTTTAGGGTTCTTCACCGTTTTCTCACCCCCGCCCTTCAGATCCGCTGCTGAATCGGTTTACACTCCTGCATGATGACCTGTCATGTAAGTGGGCCGGCCAATCACAGCTGTCGCAGTAACATATCAATCATAGTGACAACACGAGTGGCCTGTGACTGACTGGCCCTCTCATAATAAGTCATCACACAGGAATGTAAATAGAGTGATATCGGTAGTGACGGTATGGAGAGGAATTCTAAAGATGAACATAATGAGAATTTTACTATTTTTGCATTTTGGGCAAATATTTTTACCCCCAGAAAACACCTTGAAAGGGCTTGTATGAGACTACAAAAAACATGGCTGCTTTCTTCCAGAAACAGCGCCACTCCCGTTCAGGGTTGCCAACTGTCTCTAAATTCCTAGACAGTCCATAAAAATATGGGACTTTTTCCAGTGTCTGCAAACAAAAATTTATGTGTCCATGATTCTTTATGATCTTGGAGGAGCGTGTTCAGATTTTTGGGCTTGTAATTATCCTTTTAGAGGTTATGGTACATGCTGCTAATGTGTTCATATGAGTATTTAATGGGTTCATATGAGTATTGTGAGCTATAGACATATATTACTTATACTCTACATGGTTCATTATGGTTTTCCAATTTGTATGTAAAAAAAAAGTTGGCTGTCCATGATTTTTCAATAAATCGTCCTGAAAAAAATAAACCTCAAGTTGCCAACCGTTCTGTTCATAGCCTATGTCGGGTATTGCAGCTCAGCAAAAAACTTTAATGAGGCTGATCTGCTAAACCACACACAGCCTTTTCTCATACAATCTCTTTTTTAGCGCTCTATAGAGCCCAGTTTCATTCTATGACCTTTTCACGTATATCTATGACATATCTGAAGATTTTAACTGTATTTACCCTTTAACAATCACCCAAACGATTATTTGTAATAACGCCACCAATTATAATGATCAATCACAATTCAAATAATAAATACATTAAATGATAACTAAACTTTTATTGATCGGTGGGGATCCGAGCACTGAGATCCCCACTGATCACTAAAATCAAGCGATCCCCACTGAGATCCCCACTGATCACTAAAATATTGAGCCCGTACACCGCTCCGAGGATAGACGATCAGAAACGAAGCGGCACAGCGCTCACCTGAGCGCTTCTACCACTTCATTTTTGCGATCGGTGGGAGTCTCGGTGCTCGCACCCCCACCGACCAAAACTTCTGACATGTCACTATGACATGTCAAAAGTTTTTTAAAAGTTTCGTTACACTTTAAGTAAATGAACAAATTTGTTACTCAGTCAATTCTTCCTGGTCTACGCAACATTTCACAGACCTATGTAGTGGACTGGACAGCAGTCATTTAACAAGCACAATAAGCAAGCAGTGTTCAACCTAATATGGCAACCGGGAGCCAGTGTTTACATGCAATAATTTACAGGGCTTTGTCACGGTATAGAAGTAAAGGTGATTTATGTTCGAACAATTTAGGTAAATCTCTTACCAAAAATACGCGTCTCAGTTGTTAAAAGCTAGAGCAGTCCAGGAAATGGTAAGATAAATGTATGAAGGGTGGTCAGTAAGACAGACTTGGCCCACACAGCGGTTTTATTATTTATGTCTGTTTAAATGTCCAGTAGGTATAAGATCCTGGACAGTTTCTTTAACTCTGTGATTACAAGGCAAGGAGTCAGTTAGTACAGTTACACACATAGGCGTAGAAAAAGGGGTGCACAGGTAACAGTTACATCTGGGCCGTGGTTCCTGAGGGGAGGGATCAAAGGCCCCTCTATTACATTAAAAGACACCAGTATTATAAATGGTACTGTAGGTGAGGGGCCTCAATTTTGCATTGTGAACCCCAGAGTTTCAAGTTACACCTCTGGTAATAGAGCTCCAGAGTAAAACCAGTGGTCTCCAATCTGTGGCTCTCCAGCTGTTACAAAACCGCATCTCCCAGGATGACTTGACAACCGCTCACAATTTATCATATGCATGTATAGTTACATATTTTGAAAAAAGGCGCATGTCCATCAAGTACAACCATTCTCACTCAGTTACACGTCATTCATTGCTAGATTAGCTATAACCCTCAATGCCATTTGTCAGTAAATAATCAACTAGCCTTTCTTTATATGCTGACATAGTATCTGCCATTACTACCTCTTGGGGTAGGGCATTCCATTGTTTGACTACTCTAACTGTAAAGAACCCTTTCCTATATTGATGTCTAGAAACGTCTTTCTTCCAAACATCTTTGTATTGACCACACATATACTTATACATTTTAATAAGATCCTTTCTAAGGCGTTTTTTTCCAACCTGTACAGGCCCAATTTCTCTAGCCTGTCATTGTAAGCGACACCTCCCATCCCATTTAATAATCTGCCCTCTCCAGTTCTCTTATATTTTTTTTTGCAATTTGGAGCCCAAAACTGATTTCCATATTCAAGATGTGGCCTTATAAGGGATTTATAGACAGGGTAATATTACATTTGAATCACAGTTTTTAACTCTCTTTTTATACACCCTAAAATCCTATTTGCTTTTGCAGCTGCTGCTTGACATTGAGTACTGCTGCTTAGCTTATTTGTAATCAGAATACCCAGGTCCTTCTCTTGTTCCGTTATCCCCAGTTTTATTAAATTAAACAAACAACTAGGTCCATATAGCCATGGTCCCTCGGACCAGAACTTGGGGACCAAATAGAAAAATAGGCTTGACATACGCTTCAGATAGCTGGCAGCCAATTGAACATGTTTATTGCCATAGGGGGATATAGCGCTGCAAGACACATCTGGTGCCGCTGAGCTAAGTACCCCCTTACTCAAGCAAATTACATCAAAATACTCCCATGGCTATGATGATACACTGTAAACATGTAACCCCGAGGGTACAAATACCACAATTGGATTGTCGGTCATACCTGTAAAAATTGGAGGGTACTCCTAATGATCGTCTAATGCAGGGGTCTCAAGCACGCGGCCCACGGCCCCCAGAGCCGGAGTCCCGTGCAGAGCGCTAGTACAGGCTCTGCTCCGGGACTCTGTGGAATTCCCTGACATCGCTGTCCATATATGGACAGTGTGTCAGGGTCTTCCCCAGAGCGGAGTCCCAGGCAGAGCGCTAGTATCGGCTCTACTCCGGGACTCTGTCGAATTCCCTGACATCGGTGTCCATGTTTGGACACATGATGTCTGGGGCTTCCCCAGAGCCGGAGTCCAGTGCAGAGCGCTAGTATAGGCTCTGCTCTGGAACTCTGTGGAATTCCCTGACATCACTGTCCATACATCGACAATGATGTCAGGGGCTTCCCCAGAGCAGGAGTCCCAGTGATGTCAGGAGCACAGCTGGAGTCCCAGGAAGAGCCTACTAGCGCTCTGCCTGGGACTCCAGCTCTGGGGTTGCCCCTGACATCTCTGTCCATATATGGACAGTGATGTCAGGAGCAGAGGCTGGAATCCCAGGCAGAGCGCTAGAAGTGGCTGTGCTCTGGGACTCCAGCTCTGGGCAAGCCCCTGACATCACTGTGGCAGCATCTGCGGAGGGCACTGTGGCAGCATCTGCGGAGGGCACTGTGGCAGCATCTGCGGAGGGCACTGTGGCAGCATCTACTGAGGGCACTGTGGCAGCATCTACAGAGGGCCCTGTGGCAGCATCTACAGAGGGAACTGTGGCAGCATCTACAGAGGACACTGTGGCTGCATCTACAGAGGGCACTGTGGCAGCATCTACAGAGGGTACTGTTGCAGCATCTACAGAGGGCACTGTGGCATTATCTAGGGGTTTGTTGCATTATCTACAGAGGGCACTGTGGCATTATCTACAGAGGGCACTGTGGCAGCATCTACAGAGGACTCTGTGGCAGCAACTACAGAGGACTCTGTGGCAGCATCTACAGAGGACTCTGCGGCAGCATCAACAGAGGGCAATGCGGCACTATCTAAAAAGGGGCTGCCCAATCTTAACATGTGTGTCTGCCAAACGCTGCTAACTGAGCCGTCGGACTGCATTTAGCGACACTTAAACTGGAAAACTGGATTGTTAAAATAAGCACGTGGAGAAATATCTCAAATTTTAAACCTAGCGGTATTATTATAGTAATGTAGTGTTATAGTAGTTCAAATAAGTAATTTATTAACAATAATTTTGTATTGTATCAAATTCGAAAGTAATGCGGCCCGTCAACTTCCCATTTTTTCTATATGCGGCCAACTTACCCTGCTGAGTTTGAGAACCCTGGTCTAATGTATATGGCCAGGAATACAATGCTCAGTGTGAACATATAGAGTGCTCTGTTAAATGCAGTGTATAGTAATCTGGAGAACCCCTCTTACCGGCATGTCTACAACTTTCAACAATATATACAATATTGGCCGTGGAAGGGTTAAATTGCATTATTTACAACTGCACATACCGGATGTCAAATGGATCTGCAGACAACATTATAGACATTAATAATTTACATGCTGTTTTGCTGCAAGTTTCCAATACAGGCCTTAGAAAAATCTTAAAAAATGTTCAGATAATTAAGACATGTGTCCTGGATCTGTAAGGGTATGTTCACACAATGTGTTTTCAGACGTAATTCGGGCCATTTACGCCTCGAAATACGCCAGAAAAAACGGCACCATTAAGCCTCCAAACATCTGGCCACTGCTTGCAATGGGACTTACGGTGTTCTGTTCCCACGAGGCGTAATTTTACGCGTAAAAAGATACCGCGTAAAAAGAATTGCAGGTCATTTCATGGGACGTTTTTGGAGCCGTTTTTCATTGACTCCATTGAAAAACAGCTAAAAAAACGGCCGTAAAATACACAGCGAAAAACGCAGTTGCTACAAAAACGTCTGAAAATCAGGAGCTGTTTTTGCTTCAAAACAGCTCCGTATTTTCAGACGTATTTTGCTAAGCCGTGTGAACATACCCTAAGAGTTCCTGCAGAATATAGTTCTAATATTTTCCCTTACTGTCATGTGTTCAGGTCATCCTCACCGTATGTCTTGTCCTAGATGAGATTAGGCAGAAAAGAAGAATATCTGGGTCAAGTACCAAGATCAGTCTTATTATGTTCCTAAATAGTTCAAAAACAAGAATTGTCTGAGCAGTGGTATAAATAGACTCAAAGCCACGATTTCAGTGTAATATATAGAATAGGGAATGTGAGGAATGACATTATATAAGGGTGATAGGAGGTATTAGTATTACAGCAGTCAGTATTTGTTGAGCTGTTAAAGAGGAGCAGTCCCAGGGATATACAGGAAATGTATTCAATCATGAAGATTGTATTTTCATGACTCTGAACAACTTAAAGGGGTTGTCCGAGATAAAATGACTGTGTTAATGCTTATAATTTATAAATGTAAATACATTTGTAATATACTTAAATTTTCCAAAGTGGGCCCGTTTCCAGATCCTGCCGTGGCGTACTTGACGGGTGACGTCACTCTCTGGCCGCTGTGTTCATCTTCAACTCTTTTCTGGGTAGACGACACGTCACTTGTGACGTGTCCGGTATGGGCTGTTCTGTTGTAACACGCATGCGCGGTCCCTGCTGTTGTCTCGAGAAGAGCAGGGACCGCGCATGCGCGTTACGGGCTGTGCTGCAGAACAGCCCATACACGGCACGTCACATGTGACGTGTCGTATACCTGGAAAAGAATTGGAAATCAACACAGCAGCCAGAGCCAGTGCAGAGAGTGACGTCACCCGTCAAGTACCCCACGGCAGAATCTGGAAACGGGCCCACTTTGGAAAATTTAAGTATATTACAAATCTATTTACATTTATAAATTAAAAGCATTAACACAAAGTCATTTAATCTCGGACAACCCCTTTAAGGGTGTAATGACGGGGTAGGGAGACAGACAGGTGAGCCCTAATCTACCCACCACTCAGTCCCTGCCTACTTGCAACGACCCGCCCTAGGCGACGGCCTACAACTGAGCGACGGTCCCTACGCTCAATAGGTGCACGACAGACAAACAGACAAGGATACACAGAAGCTAAGGGAAATGGGGCAGTTGCCCACGGCAACACAGTGAGCAACAAGAGTAGTGAATGAGCCGAGTCAAACCAGGAGTGTACGAGGTACCAAACGCAGAGCAGGAGAGTAGTCAGTAAAGCCAGGGTCAAAAATGAAGCAAGGTCAATAATGATAGCAGGAGCAGCAGAGCCAGGAAACAGAAAAGAATCACAGGCAAAGGAGGAGCAGGAAATGCAGGTATAAATAGACAGAGGGTGGGAGCTAGCTCCGTCTGGCCAGGCTGTGATAGGCTCTCCCACTCCTCAGCCTCCCAGCCTGACTGGTAGAAGATCGTGTCACTCTCTCAGACTTAGGAGCAGGTGGAGACTGATTACCCACGGACGTCGACACAGAAGCTGTGTCTGGCAGATCCTTTACAAAGGGGGTTTTACACTGGGCGATTACCGGGCAGACAAGCGTTCATAGAACGTTCATTGCCGATAATTGCCCTGTGTAAACAGGGGAACGATCAGCAGATGAACGAGCAAACGCTCAATCATCTGCTGATCGTATTGTTTTAAAAAAGTTAAATATTATCGTTGTCGGCAGCCCATCCCCCTGTGTAAACAGGGAGACACGCTGCTGTCACGATAATAATGTATGGGGACGAGCGATCGGAGTAACGACCGCTCGTCCCCATCCATAGCTCCGTGTGACCAGAGCAAACGAGCGCCGATCAACGATGTCTCGTTGATCGGTGCTCGCTGCACCGGCCGGTGTAAAAGGGCCTTTAGAGAGCTCCTAAGAAAAGGTGCAGCACAAGAGAAGTCTTGGTGAAATGCAAACATATTAGTGAGGGATTGAGAAGAAATAAATTAGCGAGGACAGATAAGAATTGAATTTGAAGCTTTTACTATATTCTATGTGTAGCAGTGGTGTGTCCTTTTGCTGAGTCCATAATGTTCTGGGGTGGTGACAGTCTATTCACATAGGACACATATTGAAAAACCGGAGACGTTAAAGTGGAATCATGGAAAGATTAAACAGTAATACATTTGAACAATACTGTGTCATTTGATAACAGTTTCCATTATTTCCATTGTAAATATTCCCAAACTACTCAGTAAATCTAAGTACAGTCTCCACAATGGACCAGAAGGACACTGGAAGTTATACACTCACTTATATATCGGCTCTTTAGAGATAAAGATTTAAAAGGGTTATTTAGTTCCATATAAACATGTCTCAAATGACAGAGAACATGTAGTGATCATACTTGTTTATATGATCTTATAAGTTAAGATATCGTCCCCAAAAGATAATTTTTGGGGCCTTGTTGGTGATGGGTAAATCTGTTTACTTATATACCACTAGTCCATACAGACGATATGTGGAATATGTCAATAGAAATGATCGGAAGCAATAAATGTATCCCATTAATATTAATCACCTCCACTATGGAAAAGCCTGTAAAAAAAAAAAAAACACAATGCCCCGCCCCTGCTTAGTGTCTTTTTATGTTAGGTCTTAAATTTTGGCTCTATCTATATTAAAAAATTAATCCTGAAATATTTCGATATTCACACTGAGTACATACAATAGGATGACACTACTTTTTTTGTACAGATGATTTTTCATCTTGTGCTGTGTACACTGGGGCAGTGTCAGTAGTCACCTCATTATCATCCGCCGGCAGGATTACAATAAAAAATAATGCCTCAGCTTCATAAACTTAAATGTGATTGATAATTGTTGGATCCTGCATGTCCGAGACAAACCGGACCAGTGTTCACCGAAGCCGTCAGTTCTGCAGACCTGACGGATTTGGCTTAGACGGCAAACATATCTCAAAAAGTAAAGAATTTTTAAAATTTAAATTTAAAAGTTGTTCACATCACAAAATACACAGTTGTATTAAAGAAATTGTTTGGACTTCAAAGGTTTACATAGCCTTTAAGCCCAACAGATGTAGTATATTCTTTTTAACATATGCATTACAGTGTTTTGGATGTTTTCAACTCAGATGCTGCCATGCATATTTCCGTCCTGTATCATACCATATCCTAATTCGTAAATATGTCTAATTATTTTTAATACAAACACAACATATCTTTCATAACTGAGTATCCAGAATAAGAGTTTTGTATGTTTGTCTTAAAACCCATAATATCTTAATTTTATAGAATGCAAACGCTCCTACTTTCTTACAGATGTTTCTTCATTTTTTGTCTCTGCATGACCACTATTTGGATGGCTACTTAAGTATATATTAGTAAAATAAAGTGTTTATGTATGGTGATAGGTTACATAGAATAAGTAGGCACAGTGCAGAAGTGCAGTGTTGTGTAGTGATTTATTGTCCGAGGCTTTCTGGTCAAAAAAAAAAAAAAGAAGAAAGATTAAAGATTATGCTTCCTCAGTAATCCCTCCGGCTGGCATCTGTCCTTGTTTTCTTTAGAACATATACAAATGTGCTGATAATAGTTAAGGAAATAGGATCTACGATTCTCCTGCGTTTTTACAAGAAAAGTGACACTTTACCTTTTATGGGGTGTTTCAAGGTTTCTGCCACTTTTACATGTTCAACCATGTAAACCATGTTAAACCATCTTAAACTACAACTTGATCTATTTTATGTCTGAGCACTAAACGCCACATGCAGTCCGGAACAATAAATACATTTTTTTAGACTTTACATTTGGTTTTTTTCATGTAAATGGAATACTTGTATGTTTTTAACTTTCTACAAAAACAGAAACTTTAGACCCAAAATAGATTCTAAATTCTGCGAGAAGAGAACATGGTTTCCTAATTTATAACTGTCTTAAAGTTCTTAAATTGCAAAAAATCAGGGTAGATTTTAAAGTGGTTCTGTACAGTTTATCCCCTTACGGACCAGTGCATTTTTCAACTTTAAGGAGTTGTCATCCATGTGCCATATTAGGGCATATGGACATCATAGACGGGGTCCCCAGCTATGTTCCCTCTTCTATTAGCCGCTCACAAAGGATTTCAATGGCCAGATTGTAATACTACATTTCCCTTGTAGCGGCCATATAACAAATCTGTTTTGTACTATGACACCAATTAAAATCTATGAGCCTATTCTATACAAGCTAGTGATGTATGCACCCAATAAATTGAACCCTACGTTCTCCAAAGGGGGTAAAAATGTATCTTGTACCATTTACAACGTGCCTTATCGTCCTTTCAAACAGTCAGAAGCTCAAGAGAGCACTCAAGAAAGATACCATGAGTCTAAGCACTTCATGTGAATGGACCCTGTATATGGCATACGGAAGCATACAGAGATTTTTTTCTCATGGATTCATAAATGGTTAATTACGAAGAATATGTTCCCATTCAGACGCCCCATACAGACACACGTGCACGTAATACAGACCATTAGGGACTCGCCATCCACGGCGAGTTTATATGGCTTCACCATGTGCATGAGGCCTTAGTCTGATGGTATCTCACTTGAGTGCTCTCTGTGCTTCTGATTCTTTTAAAGGACTTATTGGGACTTTGGGGTGCTGTTTATTGGGTGTATACATAGCTACTAGCTTGTATCTATTTGGGCATCTTGAAGATGCAGTAATTTAAAGGGGTCTGTTTAAAAGATATCAAATATCAGACATTTATAAACATGTATATCTACATTTTAAATAAATTCAACTAAGGTTTGTGTAAAGGGGACACCAGAGATTCGTTTTATTTATTGTATTCAATTTTTATTGTTTTTTATTTTTCCTATGTAATCCTATAGTATACGTTCCAGATCTCAAGACATGTAACAGTGGGTGAGATCACGTTTCACACTACAGCAACTGTTAATTTTAGGAGATCAAACGGAGGGGACATTGTTTTTCCACCTGCAGGTCAAACACAATTCTCCATTTCCAATGCATGTTGTTTTTCTAGACTATAAAGAGACGGTATGGCTTCAATTACTGCCATGTGCACTATTCCAAGAATCAGTGTTTATTTCTTGGAAATGTTATTGGATGTCCAATTCTAAAGCAATGCGCTAATAACAATGTCAACAAATCAGAAATCAGATACTGCAGGGGTCACATATAAAATTGTCGGTGTAATGCATGGACATGCTGGGTCCTCTTTGTAGCCGCTCTCCATTCTGGCTTTTGAATGAGGGTCCTAAACAGGGAACCCTCTCTATTATTTCAGAATTTCCTAATTTTCCAAACCATTCAACCTCTTATCTACGCCTCTACTCAAGAACATGGGTACGTGCATAATTCTTAGTATTTTCCAATTTCATAGGATATAGCATTTATACCTGTTAAGGATCTGCCAGGCACAGCTTCTGCATCTACGCCCATAGGTAATCAGTCTGGACCTGCTTCTATGTCTGTGAGACTGACTCCATCTTCCACCACTCAGGATGGCAGGCTTAGGAGTGGGAGAGCCTATCACAGCCTGGCCAGACGGAGCTAGCTCCCGCCCTCTGTCTATTTATACCTGCCTTTCCTGTTCCTCCTTGTTTGTGATTCTTCTCGTTTGGTTTTCCTGGCCTTGCTGCAGCTTCTCGAACTATTTGACCCTGCTTCATATTGACCCTGGCTTACTGACTACTCTCCTGCTCTGCGTTTGGTACCTTGTACACTCCTGGTTTGACTCGGCTCGTTCACCACTCTTGTTGCTCACGGTGTTGCCGTGGGCAACTGCCCCTTTTCCCTTGCTTCTGTGTACCCTTGTCTGTTTGTCTGTCGTGCACTTATTGAGCGTAGGGACCGTCGCCCAGTTGTACCCCGTCGCCTAGGGCGGGTCGTTGCAAGTAGGCAGGGACTGAGTGGCGGGTAGATTAGGGCTCACTTGTCTGTTTCCTTACCCCCATCATTACAATACCAAAAGTAAACAGAGAATGACAGATGTGGCTTCAGTTTAGAGGAAGGCAATCAAAGCTAGGCAAGAAATTTCTCAAAAATCAACCAGCGTTTGTGTATGGTATATGGTCACTAATTTATTTAGGGGGTTCTCCGAGACATTGGATACTGGGGCTACTTTGTTTATATGGAGTGTGTCTATGGACTAGGGATCTATATACACATCTCATGTAAACTGGCAGAGCATATCTTATAGCTGTGGTCACTATCCCCGAAACCAGAAATTAGGGACTATATTACAGCACATAGTAGAATACAAATTGTGAACCTGACCTGTGGTTGTATTTTACTCCCAATCAAGTCCAAAATACTAACAACAATTTACATTTTTACTTCCCGTTTGTGTTCCTTTAAAACACAATCATGGGGTAAAAGTATCTATTTCTGTTTGTTGTTGTTATTGTTGTTGTTTTTGTATTTTTCAATGTGTGTTGTAAACATTATTTATTTTATTTGTATTTCATTTTATATTTGTTTATATGTTTTACTATTGGAAATCAAATCTTCATGCTCCACATTGTAATCTTATGTAATCTTACACACACTTTAGGATGGGGACATGATCCATAATTTGCTGCGGGGAGTGTATCATCATAAGATGTATGAAATAATTAAAGTTAAATAATTTTTCTGGATTATTTCATTACATACTGTACACTGAGAAGGAAATGGGAATACAACTACTATCAAAGTGGCTCCTACATTTGTGAATATGTGATGACAACTAGGTAGATTCTGCACACCATACTCTAGCCCTTGTTGGTATTACTATTTGGGTAGGATCACTTCTATTCAATTTAATTAGGCTTGTACACAGCAGCCAATCTGAGGAAGCTGAGCTGCAGTGTAAAGCACTAACGATGGACAGAACAGCAATCTGAGCCACTGATGAGACAGGAAGTGTATTTCAGACTTCCTGAAACTTGCTTTGATGCTCATACAGCTGCAGTCAGAGATTATAGCTCTGTCCTGATAGGACATAGGCTATGACGGATGCCTAAGAGTGCCATATATCACTCATAGAGACTAATATGGGATACTTTAAACAAATACGTTGTGAACTCCAATGACCATTTCCATGACGTACTCTTTAAACAGATACCAATGTAGCCTATGAATGACGGATGACACTGTTAGGCATCCATCACAGGCCTCCACCACCTAGAGGCTATAATGGCATCCATTTTAATGTATATGTCATGAATATATATTGAAACGTCCATAACGTATACATTAAACTGATGACTGTAATATATGCCATGCAGTGGCACAAGTCACCAATTGGCTACTTCCTTTTTGCGGGATATTATTGTATGGAATAACGTAGCCTGCTATGCTATTCCATACTTTAAAAAAAGGTATACTGATGTACAGCTGCCCGAAGGAGGCCAAATCTACACTCTTATGGCCTCGGTCGGGCTAATGGAGACCTATGGACACGCTAACAGTAGGGCCAAAACGTGATGTGAACAGAGAGTAAGACTACACCTGGAAATCTGTTTTAATCCTAAAAAAAAAAAAAAAAATGAATAAAAAATGTAATTAAAAATCATATTAAAACATCTCTATTTCAACAAGCATAGTAGTAAAAACACAAATTCTGTTCCCTAAATATCTAATAACCAGCCCAATTTGGTATTTATGAATTAATTATAATTAATTAATTAATAAATTGATTAACACTATAATAACAACACATGTGTCACACATCAAATAAAAAAGATCCAGATGGGCTTTGTGTGTGTATGAAAGTTAATGGAATATATGGTCTTAACCACTATAGGATTTATTTTTTTTATCCAGCAGCTGCCAACGCTGTTTTTGTAAGCTCAAGTAGCAAACCACTTGCTTTCAACTAACACGTTTGATAGCGATGAACCCCTGTTTATTTAGTGAGGTGTGTGAGCACTGCGGGCTGCGTATGTTGCTATAAAAAGTTTACACAGACATCTAGAAAATTCAATCAGTACTACTCGTGTGTCACGTGGACATTGATTCCCCTCCTGGAAGTTTATTTTTTTTTTCAGTAATACAGTATGTCTGCCACTCAACCTAAATATAGACGTAGAGGAGCACATTCTGACATCTCCTGTTACAGATTCACACACACGATTATGGGACCTTCCAACATAGTACAACCAAAAGGCCCATTTCTTTCATTGCTGCACAGCTAAATAGCTGAGTAATCCTTGATGTACTATTGTTGCAAAACAAATAAAATCTTATATCTACAATGTACACCTTGTCTGACCGGGCATAGGCTGTCCGTCAGTTTTTAGACCCAGAAAACATTGCTGGGTGTCAACTAATTGGGTCGTAGCTGTAGGGGTTGCAGTGGTAGCAGTCACACCCTGGCCCTGGTTCCTGAGGGGTCCCGAAGGCCTCTCTGACACATTAAAAGACACCAGTATTAAAAATAGAATGTTAGGTGGGGGAGGGGCACTGCTAAAGATTTTGCATGAGGATGCAGTAGATTCTAGTTATTCCTCTATCAACCAAATCTGTGTTCCTGGGCTTTGCGTGTCCCTAAAGACATACTTCAAGACCCATGTCTTCATTGCAAAATCTTGAACAGGGCCCCCCACCTACCAGGTCATTTGCCCAGGGCAAGCGTCAGCACCCGGAAAGGTTAGGAAGATCCCGGAGCCCACTGCTTTTCTCTGAATTTACGTGTCCAGTTATATCACACAGTAGAGCAGAACAAACTCCACAGGACTGCTGCGTTACTAAGTTCTGTGTAGATTCTCCTTACATTTGAGGAAGGGTCTTCCCAGGACTCTGACAGTGCTGGGGGAATGCTTCTATATATTCACCTATTATTCAACAATTGCAAAAAAATATCAGAAACATCACTCATACAGCTTCATGTTGATGTTAAATTAAAAAAGTAATGTCTGTTATGGCTATGAATGTAGGAAAGATCAAACAAAAACATTTTTCTGGCTATCTTAGAAGTACAGCACCCACATTTTCCAGCAATAAAAGGGTTAAACCACAAACTTTGCAGCATACAGTTGCTACTTTCAATGCTTAGGGTATGTTCACACCTCACATTTTTTTTCTTTTTGCCGTTGTTTGGTAAAAAGACAGGAAAATAAATTTATGTTATTTGTACCGAAAACCACACACGCAAAAATGCAGCAAAAACCACGACAAAAATGTCACGGTCAAAATTATTGTTATATAGTATACCGGGTGAATGAAAAAAGTTGAGCATATGGATGAATCCGCAAATCCAAAGGAATTTAGAGTACAATGCAAGTGCAATGGGGTTTTGAAAAATGGTGGGAAAAATCCACACGGAAAAACGAGCATGCTGCAGATTTGAACATCCACAGCCTGCTCATTATGTTGCAGAAATGCAGTGGATTTTCACTGCGGATTTCACACATTCAATGTATAGGGTAAAATCCACAGTGAATCCGTGGCACAATTCGAAGCACAATCCGTGACAAAGTCTGCATGATACTGTAAAGGATCTGCCAGGCACAGCTTCTGTGTCAACGCCCATAGGTAATCAGTCTGCACCTGCTTCTATGTCTGTGAGACTGACTCCATCTTCCACCACTCAGGATGGCAGGCTTAGGAGTGGGAGAGCCTATCACAGCCTGGCCAGACGGAGCTAGCTCCCGCCCTCTGTCTATTTATACCTGCCTTTCCTGTTCCTCCTTGCTTGTGATTCTTCTCGTTTGGTTTCCTGGCCCTGCTGCAGCTTCTGAACTATTTGACCCTGCTTCATTCTGACCCTGGCTTACTGACTACTCTCCTGCTCTGCATTTGGTACCTCGTACACTCCTGGTTTGACTCGGCTTGTTCACTACTCTCCTGCTCTGCGTTTGGTACCTCGTACACTCCTGGTTTGACTCGGCTCGTTCACCACTCTTGTTGCTCACGGTGCTGCCGTGGGCAACTGCCCCTTTTCCCTTAGCTTCTGTGTACCCTTGTCTGTTTGTCTGTCGTGCACTTACTGAGCGTAGGGACCGTCGCCCAGTTGTACCCCGTCGCCTAGGGCGGGTCGTTGCAAGTAGGCAGGGACTGAGTGGCGGGTAGATTAGGGCTCACTTGTCTGTTTCCCTATCCCCCATCGTTACAGATACATTTTGTGATTTTGCCGGATTTGCCTCAAAATCTGAGGTGGAATATTTACACTTTGTCTCTATAGCCCGCGGGCCTACCTAAGCCTGAGCCGGCCTTGCATGTGCCATTTATAATACTAGTGTCTCCTTATGTGGCAGAGGGGCCTTTGGGCCTATTTAGGCACCAGGGACTGGATGCGACTGCATCACCTCCAGCTACGCCCATGCATATCCCATTGCAAGTCATTTCTGCACATTGGTCCTATAGAAATTAATGTCTGTCAATCATTCATGCGGTCACAAAGTCATCTAACCCTGGAAAACCTGCTCCGTGCAGTTGTCTAAAAAACGTCACGTAAAAACTAGATCTAGAACTCCACTGGACCTGTGACTCATGCTGCCTCAATATAAGAGGTTGGAGGATATATTTTAAGTAGACAGAAGTAGTTGTTAAAAAGAAAGTTGCCTGTAGAAGAGGGTTGACTTGAAGTTTATGGGCCCCAGTGCAAAAAACATTATTGGGCTCACCACATAAGAGGGAGAATACCTCTGCAATACAGTGTCTGAAGGAGCATGCCCTGTGTATTTTCTACCGGATTACAATGGAGTCTGACATAGAAAATATATATCCGTATACCTAAGACTGCTATGGATGTCCATGTATGAAACGTTATTGCGCTGCCCATATAACAAGCTCTGGCAGGCAACCACTGTGCCGACCTTATGGGAATGACGTGGAATTTAAAAGTTAAGTATAGTATTAGTGATTTGGAGCAGATTGGGGCTTATGGATGGGTCAGTAAAAGCCTTTAAGAAATATCATTTGTAATTCTCAAAATTATCCGTTATCATCATTTAAGTTCTATCACTTTAATGATTGATCGCTCAATTACAAAATATTCAAAAACAAAAATGCTACATCTTTTCTTCAGCATATTCAGTAAATTCAACTACGGCTCATTGACCTGATATATTTATGTTCTATGTCTATACACGAGGGGTAGAGAACAATGACTTTGATATTAGGGGGCAATCACTGGCATGGCTGTTTTTTCAAAACCTTGTCTTATTATGCAAAACACTTGTTTTGAAATAACTTAACCTTGTTGCTTTGCCAAGTGGAATTGAAAAACTGTTATTTTAGAAAAGGGGCCTTTGTATGTTCAGGAAGCGTGACACCAAGATCCTAAACTATTACCATTGAAACATTCCTTTGTCAAATAAAAGGAAAAAAAATACAGGAAAAAATGTAACAATACTCTGAATAAATCAATGCATTTTTGAAATAATTCCTAATAACAATAGACATAGATGTAAGAGAACTCACTCATAATTTAACTTAAGAAAAATGTTACATTTCCCATAGTGGCAATGGAAAGAAACGACACGAGACAAGATCAGGCTACGTGTTGCGCCAAGGGTTATATATGGTGCCGTCACAGGGCAGCTGTGTTGGTTTCACTTGTGGCCGCAGATCGCAAAGATCTTAAAGTTTAGCAGTAACAGCATTCCTTATTGATAGGCTTTTTTTCCTTTATCCTCTGCATTATGTGTAAGCTAAAACCCCTGGTCTTAGATTACCGTTATTGAGTTTCAACCTAAGGGACATGTTGTCGGGAAAGGTTTAACATGGTGATGCTATATAACTCGTGTTCTAAAACGACGTGTAACCGATCAGTGGAGGAAGGCGGCCTGCTGTCAAAGCAGAAGTTCTGACATTCAAGTTATGGTAGGAAAATATCCAATGGGGAAATATAAATTATATTTTAGAGTGTTCTCCAAATATAAAAAAAACAAAAACAAAACCATGGTGATCACTTGCCTGGGACCAGAGATATCAGCTCTAGAAGATCTTTGTAGATGCACCATTCTTAAGGCCTTTTACAGGGGCCAATTATCGGGCAAACACTCGTTCACAGAACGCTTGTTGCCGATCATTGTTCTGTGTAAACAGGGCAGCGATCAGCAGATGAACGAGCAAACGCTCGTTCATCTGCTGACCGTATCGTCTTAAAAATTAAAAATATTATCTTTGTCGGCAGCCCATCCCCCTGTGTAAATAGACGGGCTGCCGACATGATAATAATGCATGGGGACAAACGATTGAAATAACGAGCGCTCGTCCCCATACTATCTTTTTGTGAAAGGAGCAAACGAGCACTGCTCAAGAAGCTGTCTTGTTGATCAGCGCTCGTTTACACGGGCAGTGTAAGAGAACCCTTAATCTGGATGTGATAACAACTCATCTGTGTCACGATGCGGGGTGTGGACCCACTGGACCGTACCGCGTAGCGGAACGGCAGCTGACCAAACAGGTAAGTACAGAGTCTATAGTCCAGAGAGGGTACCTGTGGCAACTTGGACAGCAGCAAGGCAGGCTCGGCTGGGACCAGGCGGCAGGTAGACGTCAGGCATGGCGTAGCAGAACAGGCGTGGTATGCAGCACAACACGACAACAGCTCAGCACGGTACTAGATCTGGATAGCACGGGAAACAGGATACAGGAACAGGGAAAAGTTGGAAACTGGGAGACACTAGGGGACCATTAGCAAGACAAACTTTGGGTAACGAACAATGCTCAGGCAAAGAAAAAGAGGGCAGGGCCCTTTTTATAGCCCAGTAGCATTCTGGGCTCGATTGCACACTTCCTGCAATTATGCGCACACTGGCCCTTTAAGACTGTGCACGTGCGGGCGCGGGCGCCCTCCGGGAGACAGTCTCGATACCAGGAAGTGAGTGCCGTCGCCTCACTGGGGGACGACGCAGCAGTGGCGAGCCGTGACCATAGACATAACAATCTGGTTCTCAGGATGAATATCAAGATCCACAAAATGCCTCGTATGACAACGCATACATAGCTCCTTGTGAAAGGAACAAACGAGAGCCGATCTCATTGATCGGCGCTCGTTGTTAGGGCCAAAATGGGCCAGTGTAAAAGGACTCTATTTCTCTGCCTATGACAAAACTGAAAATTGGAAGTTGAGGACATGAAGAGTTGTCATTAGGACCAGAAGGGCTTTGCTACCACAGGGATCCTTGATCTTTAAAACCTTGGGTACCAGCCAAGCAATTTGGAACATATTTCAGATTCCCTATTGCCCATTTGCAATTTCTTATAAGGCTTTGACTTGGTTATTAAATATTCGACACGGCGGTTAGTTATAGCTACTTGGAAAGGTAAGCACCAATATACCTACCATTATAGCTTAGGCTAAGTTTACATCAGGCTCTGCCTCTTTATTCCGTGTATACACTGGGAAATTCTCCCGACAAATACTTCTAAAGTGGCCATAGACTATCATTAGATAAACATATGCCAAAGAAAGTGTTCTTGGCATGCCTTTGTCTCGACTGTATAGAGAAGCATAGGTCACCAAGATGTATATATGTTTTTTTTAATAGAAGTCAATGGCATACATACCTTTAGGCACACATTTGCATTTACCTGAGACATACGTTGGGAAGAAATGGTCACTCCAAATACCCAGATGTGATGTGAACTTACACAAGTGTTGTCACACAACTTTCCTGGACTTCTAAATAGCAAATCTTCCTTGTTAGGTAGTGATACATCCCCCTTTTCCATATAGTTTCAGATTTGCCATTCGGTACTCTTGTAAAGCAACTTTTGTATAGGTTTAATAGTGGCCATATCAGTTATCTCCGAGAGTTCCCACAAAGAGATATAACTAAGGCCCTGTTCATATCTTGTTTTTTCCTTCATGCAAGACATGTCCATAGCACGCAATTAGTCTGACGGAGGCAACAAGAGTGTCCTTTTGGCCTCTGTCAGGCTGATACATTATATGACAGTATACTTTTTTTTTTTAGGTATGGAAAATCATAGTATACTACGCTATTCCATCCTACGTGACCCTGGAGACAAACATCTGCATGGGAGCCTATAGGTGACGAATATGCCACTGTATGACTTATGTCACAGGCATCTGTTAAACGTATCCATCATGGGCTTTTCAAAAGCTATTCATGACATATATGTTAAACGGATAAAATAATAGTCTATGGGTAATAGATGCCTGTGTCGGGTGCCTAACAGTGCCATCCGTCACCCTTAGGCTATAACGGTATCCATTTAACGTATCTATCATAAAAAGCAGAGAGAATTCATGACGTATAAGTTTAACGTATACCATTTTAGTCTATGGTTGACGGATGCCACTGTTAGGCATCTGTCAGCTTACGTTTAACGTAACCTCGGGAGCTCCTCCTAGCGTACAAGGCGAGATGTGAGAAAACGCTTTACCCACTGATATTTTTTTTATATTAGGGGGAATATCACTTTTAGAAAAACCCAGGCTTGCTTCCCTCTGCAGGCACGCCTCAAGCACCTTCTTGTAAGTATTTAACTTTGTCAAACGCCACGATGGGTATATAATTCCTGGATGACCTTGATCAAAAGCAAACAAGGGCCACATGCAGGAGCAGGTGCAATAGATATGATACTATGATAACATTCGGGCATAACAAAACCTTTAATTTTGATTCCAGCAGAGGTTTTTTTGCCAACTGGCTTTGAATGGGGCTAGGTGTGGTCTAAGGAGATCTATGACTCTTTGTCCTTCTTTACAATGTGAAATAGAGTATTACAAATAGGTCATTTGTAACCAGGATGAATGGGATTGAAGTAACGAGTCCTGCGCCACAACACATACGGTAAACAGAATGCTACGATTTAGCAACATGGGGCGTCCATGATGTAGCATTACTTCTGAAGCAGTCATTGCAGACCAGTGGTGACCAACTAGAAGGATTATGGGTCCTCATGTGAGGTCCCAATGTCACCAAGGGGCTACACACTTTACTTTTTGTTAAATCAGCTGTACAGAATGCAACTTGGAAGTCTTACCCGATTTTTTCAGACAAACATAAACATTTTGGAGGCGCTCGAAAAATGACGGGGCTTGATAAATTTGGCGTACAGCATGAAGTTACCTGTAGCACGAAGAAAATAAAAAAAACATGAGTATAACTAGTTGTATAACCTCAATTTAATATAATATAAAGTCAGCTCCCACACCTACAAGCTATAGAGCTTTAAGGCCCTGTTCACACGGAATCGCGGCAAAATTCTGCCTCAAATTCATTTCAAGTCAGACACTGCTCGATCTGAGGGTGGATTTTGCCCGAACCACCCACTGAGGGCAACTGGAGGAGGAATCTTCCGTGGCAGATTTTGTGGCAGGACCCGCCACGCAAAATCCGCTGTGTGAACTGACCCTTATACTTTATATCTCTAAACATTAGCAAAGTGGT
Source organism: Rhinoderma darwinii (assembly GCF_050947455.1). Classification (NCBI taxonomy): domain Eukaryota; kingdom Metazoa; phylum Chordata; class Amphibia; order Anura; family Rhinodermatidae; genus Rhinoderma; species Rhinoderma darwinii. Next base: position 69,047,745 of record NC_134698.1, on the reverse strand, counting down.
ATTATTCTTTATTCCAGTCCATGGGACTTATGTGAGCTGCATGGGACCCCTAGGCCACCAGTTAGTCCTCAAAGTGTACCGTGGGTTTTGGAGGACAATTAAGGAACTGCTATCAGCAATAGGCATGTTTCACAAGTGCTTATTACAGATCGTGCATGCATTAGCCATATATTTAGAGCTTCCCTGATCTCACAGGATGGGATCCGATCTCGTCCTTGGCTGTAAATGTACGGTCAATGCATGGAATCGAAATAGACTTGCGTGAGACCATCCATATCCTCATATAACATCAGCAACAGAATAAATCCTGCTGCAAGCAAATCCCCTACATATACATAGAGTTAAACTAACAAATTCTACCTGCTGCAGCCACCACTAGGGGGCGTTTAAGAGTTTACTGCATACTGTTTATACATTGAACTCAGTATGTAGTAAGTTCCTATACTCCTTCAAGAATTTTATTGTTTGACTCTATGGCTATGCAGGGGATTTGGAGCTCTGTATCAGAAAAAAAGGAGCTCTGACCGCTATACAGATATATTAATAAATTAACCAGCACAGAATGTTGGACCTAAAACTACATGGTGGAAAAAGATGGGCATTCCCTTTAAAAAGGGGTCAGTGGTCAGTCTCAGTACAAATCCTTCTGTTCCCTAACAACAAGGGCACAGCACTCACCTGAGTTCTTCTGACCACCGATCGAAACTTCCGACATGTCAAAAGTTTGTATAAAAGTTTAGTTGCCCTTTAACGATGCATTTTTCAATTTTGTTCAGTTACACTTTAATTTTAGCCCATTCCTGAAAAAAACCCGACGTGTTTGATACGCCATAGTTGGGGGGGGGGGGATGTATGGAGCCCGCTCCATACGCTGCATGTGTCGGCTGTGTTTTACAGCCGACACCCGGGACTAACTGCCAGGAACAGCGATCGCACAATTTTTTTTTTTAACAAAAACTTGTTTTTCTTTAAAAGTAGTAAAATATAAAAAAAAAACTATATCAATTTGGTATCACCGTAATTATATTGAGCTGCAGAATAAAAGTTAAGTTGTCATTTTTACCGCACGGTGAAAGCCGTAAAAACGAAACCCAAATCTCAGTTTTTTCCAATTTCAGCCCGCAAAGAATTTCTTTTCAGTTTCCCAGTATATTATATGTTACTTTAAATGCTACCAATATAAACTACAACTCCTCTCGCAAAAAAAAGAAGCCCTCACACCACTCTATTGACGAAAAAATAAAAAAGCTATGGCTCTTGGTAGGCGGGGAGGAAAAAATGAAAATCTGAAAAATGGCTGTGGCGGTAAGAGGATAATGATTTCTAGTATTTTTATGCATAAATTGATCATTTTTAAAATCATGTGTTTTATATAAGCAACAGGGAATAATAATAGTAATAATAATATAATTCTACATTGTTAAATATTAATGCTTCATTGGAATACAGTAAAATTTCATCCCTAGTCTGTCCATTAATTGCATTTGCTCTAAATCACCGTCTCACATAGCAACTTTTCACAGCAAACTTACAAGTAACTTTGGTAAAGTCTTTGCCAAGTACGGCTTTACACTATATCCTTTTATGGTCAATGTTATAAAGTCTTATTGATCCTTATGTCAATGTTAAGGATAGCCGTTAAGTGTCATATTGCCAGACGCTGGAGGCCGCCTGACTTTTGGAAACATGCCAGATGTCCAGAGATGGGTCAAACTCTATTAACTGACAAGTAAACCCCAAGAAAAAAACATCCAGCACTTGACAGGACTCGTACGCACTGTCGTATGATATGCTTCACCAAATCCTTGTTTAAACAGTCTTGCAATTACTAGTGGCACAACTGCACAGGCTGTGTATAGAGGCCAGGTTAACAGAGGTCAGCTCTGGCAGGCGGCACGGTCTGCTGTCAAACCTAAACACTTTATAAAATTGTAAAAGTTAAATAAAGGGTTTAAACGACATAAAAGCAGACAGACATAAAAAGAGATCTATGTGTTTAATATTTACATTACACTGTTTAGAGGGATTGCTGCCTGTGTGGGGTACCCTATAATTTGGAGGGGAAGGCGTGGATGTAGGACATGTGATTGACATTACATGTATTGTGATGACCCCATAAGCAATATTCCATAGTATATACCAGTGTTGATGTATATACAGGCTGCAACCATGTGCATTCTTAGTTTCCTCATTTTGCCTTGTTCTGTTAGATCCCTTTCTGTACTATGTGACATCTGACGGCTACAGCATAAAATGCAGCGACTAGAGCATGTCTGTATGCAAAATCTGAAGTTAAGGGGATTTTATGAGATCAGAAAAAAGGGGAAAGCAAATGCCATAAAACAATAAAAGACTCATTACTCACCTGACAGATCTCCTGGCATTTTAGTGCAACTGCTCCTGTGCTTCCCATCGCTCTTTGTTGACAGTGCTGCAGCGATGATGTGCCCGTATACCCAGGTGATCGCTGCAGCCAATCACTGTCCTTAGGGGTGTATGGCACAAGGCTGCTAAGGTCAATGATTGGCTGCAGTGATCACGTGGGTATACAGGCACATCAATACTGTAGCACAGTCAACAACAAAAATGACTGGAGCGGCTGCACTGGAGCGGCTGCACTGGAATGCTGGTGGATCTGTCAGATGAGTAATGAGTCTTATATTGTTTTATAACATTTTCCCCATTCTTTATTCAGATTTCAGAAAACCCCTTTAAGGATCTAGGCCCAATGCAATATTAAAAAGTAAAGCGGGTTGCAATGTTCTGTTTGGGTGCTGTGCAGACTCAGCATAAAAAAAAATATCTCCATATACCACAGTATGCATGACCCTATTGAAATGCATTACCACCATACTCCTGATCCATGTGAATGAGGCTTAACTAGGGTAAAGAAAGTCGACAAAGTAAACGCTTTGAAATTTGTTGTCGGAGACTACTTTGGATTAGAATAAGGCAAGGAATGTAAAAACAAGTTATTCATGTAGTTTACTTATGGGGTTCCAGACAAATTACTCTACAAAGTCAATTACAGTAAAATTACAATAATCCAGAACCTAATTGTTCAAAAATCTACCCAATCCAATGTGTGAAAAATAGTCTCATGCCAGATGAGCAAGAAGTTAGTTGATGTCAGGCACTTGACTCCTTCAATGACAGGTCCATTGGATCCCAAATAGCAAGTCCTCGAGAGCTCTGTTTCCATTCCTCTTACACATGCTTGCATTGATATATACATACACCAGTGCGGATGTGGAAACTCGAAAGTAACAAGATTTGCAAACATCAATGTTAGCACTAATACGTCAATGTACTGAAAAATACATGGACCTGCCACCGGAAAGCCAGAACACCAAGAGTGTAAGAATGACATCTAAAAACTTGCTCTTTGCCCCAGTTTTGGTAAAAAAAAAAAAAAAATCACAAGTACTGTCATTTTTATGGTTTTTTCTTATGGTTGGACCATGAAACAGTGAAAATCTATAGAAACAGCTCTAGGGACATTTTCTAGAACTGCATAATTAATATAAAAAAAGAAAAGACACAGACAATCTTTGGCACGTCTTAGATGCAGTAGTAGTGAAACTGTCTGCCGCACCGCCACTGGGAAATGTGAGCTTACCCTTATATCAACCTTCATACAATAATTTGGGCACCATTTTTGTATGTAATTATTTAGGCTTTGCTTATACAACCTGGGTTCTTGGTTACAGTGATAACGTTATCAGTCTACCATAGTTGCCAACATTTTAAAGTAATTTCCAGGAACATTTTACCACGGTGCCAATGTCTAAAAACCAAACAAGTATGACGCTTTTTTTTATAGATTTGTAATTTGTATTTGTAGACCCATGTCTTATTTGCCTAACTAGGGAAAGCTGTGCTAATGGTTTCCAGTAGCCTGTTTTTATGCAGTGGCACCAGCAACAGAACCCTGCACTGAATTTAGGGGGACCAGCAAACTTACAAGATTGTTTAAAGGGGTTGTCCAGGCACAAAACGTTTTTTTTTTTATACTAATGACCTATCCACAAAATAGGTCATCAGTATATAAATAGTGTGGGCCTGACACCCGAACTCCGCACCCATCAGCTGTTTTGGCTTCCTCCGGACACTAGATGTTATACAGCGGTCGTTGCCGGAAGCAGATGGCTCTGTACACTATATAGGTGACCGGAGCCATCTGCTTCCGGGATGGACATCCGGTGCCTCAAGGCAGCTGATCGGTGCAGGGTCAGGGTGTCGGGTATCTCGTAGATAGGTCATCAGTATGAAAAAACGTTCAGTGCCCGGACAACCCCTTTAAAATTATACCAGAATACTGAAAATGGGTTCCAGTGATCCAGAAATTTATTCTGATTGTCATATTTGGAGTCAAGAAGGAATTTGTGTCCCATAAAATGAGGGAAATTGTGTCTATTCCTTCATAGGGGTTGTTTTGCCTTCTTCTGGATCAACACTGCAGGATTATAGGTTGAACTAAACTTACTACACTGAATTGAAGTCTTTTTCCAACCTTACTATGTTATTATGTTACAAAGCAGACAATACCATTAATGCTGGTAATTTATGTATTGATATATGAAAATCTCCAGCAGCCCCATAGTAAGTGGATGGAGTCGTGGCCGAGCATGCACAGCCCCGCTTCATGTACATAAGGCACTCTGGGACCAGTGGTTGGACCCCCACTGAGCAGACATTTATCACCTATCCTGTGGAAAGGTGATTAATTATTATAATACGGAAACCCATTTAATTTTACATAAGACAATACATTCGGTTATTTGGATGTCGGCTTGTTATTCAACGTAAAGGTTAATTCTGTATAGTTTACTTGAGGAAGTAATTATCTAGAACACAGATAAGGAATGATTGCAGTTTTACCCGTTGTTTAGCTACTGAATGTCTTCATGTTGTCATAATGCTCCGCCACTCCTGAGACAGAGCCATGTATCTCTGATTAGGCTGAGATGGACATTATGTGAATTACTGGGAAGGAATCAAGGGATCATGTGTTGACAACTCCATATTACAAAAAATGACTTACATTTGATAAGTAGAAAGGATATCTGCATGTTTTGTTACATATGTGCCAAATACAACATTATTTATCGATTAAACCTTGTCCATATTCTCTTTTAGGCATATGAGCATCATAGATGGGAAGCCTCCGCTCAAGACTCTGTAGGCCATTGTGGAGAGCCACTAAGTAAGAGCAGCTCCCACTTTGGTGAACTTGGTCTGGCCATGAATTACATGCAGGGGTGGGAACCGGCCAGCATATACAGGGGGCACTATCTACAGGGGACGCTACATGGGGAACTATCTACAGGGGGACCTATCTACAGAGGGCACTATCTACAGGGGACGCTACAGGGGGCACTATCTACAGGGGGCCCTGTCTACAAGGAACGCTGCAGGGGGCCCTATCTACATGGGACGCTACAGGGGGCACTGTTTGCAGCCTGTAGACTACAGGGGTCACTATCAACAGGGGCCACTAATTACAGGGGCCACTATTTACAGGGGTCTCTGGAAGGCACTATCTACATGGGACTCTGAGGAGCACTATCTACAGAAGGCTCTTTTGGGAGCACTATCTACAGAGGGCTCTATGGGGGGGCACTATCTACAAAGGGCTCTGTGAGGGGCACTAGCTGCAGTGGGCTCTATGAGGGCCACTATGTACAGGGGGCTCTATAAGGGCCACTATACACAGGGGGCATTGTGAGTGGCACTATCTACAGGGCGCACTGTGTGTGCATGTGTATGTGTGTGTGTGTGTGTGGTGCATTAGTTTACAGTGTTTGACACAATTTTATTCATGGGCACAGTGTATGGTACTATCAAAATTCAGGAGCACAGTGTGTAGCACTATTATATTCAGGGGCACAGTGTGAAGCACTATTATATTCAGGGGCACAGTGTATGATACTATTATATTCAGGGACATAGAGTGTGGCACCATGAGAATTTTATCTTCATTTATACATTAGGTGCGAAAATGTTGGAAAAGTGAGCTTCTGAAGACATCTGAGTGGCAAACTCAGCAGAAATGTGTCGTGGCCAGGAGGTGTCATCATGGAGGTCTGGACTGGATGGAAAAGAAAAGAGAAAAGCAACAATTCCAATCCAAGATGATGTCACCTGTGAGTTACTAAATGTTCTGGTGATGTATTTATATGCTGAGCTTGGTTCTGGAGTTGTATATATGTACTGAGCTTCTCTTTGGTGCTGTATATACATATTGAGCTTGGTTCTGGAGTTGTATATATGTTCTGCGTGTAACGTCTATGGCCGCGGCCCGTCGTTCTGACTTACCTTCTGACGGCCGCGGCCATGGACATGTGAGTTCTCGGCGACATCTCTCTCCTGGGAGACGCCGGCACTCACTTCCTGCTTCTGAGACTGTCTCCCACATGGCGCCCGCGCACAATTGCAATTAAAGGGCCAGTGCGCGCGCAATTGCAGGAGACCTGCAATCTGTCCAGAATGCTGCTGGACTATAAAAAGGGCTCTGCCCTCTTGATCATTGCCTGAGCGTTGTTGTATACCTAAAGTTTGTCTTGCAAATGGTCTCCTAGTGTTTTCCAGTTCCCAGTGTTACCCGTTCCTGCTGCCTGTACCCTGTATCCTGTGCTATCGTGCCTCTATGCCGTCTAGAGTTGAAGTCGAGCTGTGTCTTCCTCTGCATATACTGTGTAACACCCACCGGGTGACTGCCGGCTGCCGGAGCCTTATCTTAAGCCTGAATCACCGCTACTGTCTACATTGCCACAGGTACCCTTTCTGGGCTATAGACATTGTATTGTACCTGGTTGGCCAGCTGTCTATCCGCTACGCGGTAGGGCCAAGTGGGTCCACACCTCACACCGTGACAGTACGCTCAGGCCATGGATCCCGCTGGTCAATTCAAAGGTCTGTCACCCTCCCAAGCCATGCAGGCGGACCTGCAGGATCTGCGATCACGACAGGATCAACTTCTTGTGGCAGTAGATTCCATGGCACAGCAGCTTGGGGCGCTAGCTGCTTCCTTCTCTGTTCCTGTTCAAGTTCCTGCGATTGAACCTCCTGCTACACCTCCTGGCAGCTCCGGTTCTGATCCTCGGTTCTCGCTGCTACTGCCACCTCGTTTCCATGGAGAGGAGACGCAAGCGCGTGCAGGGGATTTCTTAACCAGTATCATGTCCACTTCACCCTGCACGCCAGAAAATTTCCTTCAGACGGAGCCAGGATTGCCTTCATCATCTCCTTACTTGCCGGCAAGGCCCTGGCGTGGGCGAACCCAATCTGGGAACGACAGGGACCCGAGACCCAAGACTTCCAGGGGTTCATGCAGTTATTTTGTAAGGTGTTCGAGGAGCCTGGACGAGTCTCGTCGGCAGCCACTAATTTGCTGAACCTTCGCCAGGGAGACGCCTACGTGGGCAAGTACACCATCCAGTTCTGGACCCTGGCAGGAGAACTGTCCTGGAACAATGAGGCGTTAGTAGCTTCCTTCTGGCATGGCCTATCACCCGAGTTCAAGGATGAACTTACTGCCCGGGATCTACCATCTACCTTGGACAACCTGATTCTACTTGCCACTCGAGTAGATATAAGGCTCAAGGAAAGATCTCAAGAGGTTCGACAAGAGAGACGGCTTCCTAGACTGGCGCCCAACTTCCAGCAACCCCTCTTGCCTGCTTCTACTGCTCCACTCGAGGTTCCTATGCAGGTGGACCGGATTAAACTGTCAGTCCAGGAGAAGCAGCGGAGGCGCACCTCTGAACTCTGCCTGTATTGCGGCCTCGCTGGCCATGTCGTGCGTCTGTGTCTCCAGAAGCCAAAAAACCCAGACGCCTAGGATTGGTTGGAGAGACAACCCTGGGCGATACAGCATTTAATAGAGAACTCTCCTCCAAACTGTTCATTCCTGTGACCATTGTCGTTGGCAAGAGTCCCCATCCGGTCTCTGCCTACCTAGACTCTGGCACTGAAGCCAATTTCATCTGCAAAGACATTGTGGATCTTCTTCAGTTGCCCACTGTTCTGCTGGAAAGGCCGTTGATCGTTTCCTCGGTAGATGGACTGCCGCTGCCTGACCCAATTTTGTCTGTGACCAAGCCGTTGAGGCTTCAAGTGGGAGCCGTTCACTCGAAGCTTATCTCCCTGTTTGTCCTGCCCAAGGCCGTCAACCCCGTGCTGCTGGGTTTGCCTTGGCTCCGTCTACACGCCCCTGTCCTGGATTGGAACTCCGGTGAAGTTCTCAAGTAGGGTCCCAAGTGTCTCAACCGCTGTCTGGGGCATACCCATCCGCCTCAGTCTCCTCCGCATCAGTAATTGGCAGGGGTGCCTCCTTGTTACTATCTGTTCTCAGACGTCTTCGACAAGAAGGAAGCAGAGACGATGCCACCACATCGAGCGAATGATTGTCCTATCGACTTGGTTCCTGATTCGTCCCCTCCTCGAGGTAGAGTATACTCTCTCTTCTTACCTGAAACCCAGTCTATGTCGGCCTACATTAAGGAGAATCTGGAGAGGGGCTTCATACGTAAATCCTCCTCCCCGGCCGGAGCCGGGTTTTTCTTTGTCAAGAAAAAAGACGGATCCCTCCGACCCTGCATTGACTACCGGGGCCTCAACCAGATCACGGTGAAGAACAGGTACCCATTGCCTTTGATTGCATATGGGGGCATTTTTTTTTTCTAAACTAGACTTGCGGGGGGCCTACAATCTAATCCGGATTCGTCAAGGTGACGAGTGGAATACTGCATTTAATACACGTGATGGGCACTACGAATACCTGGTCATGCCTTTCGGCCTGTGTAATGCCCCCGCGGTGTTTCAAGAATTTGTCAATGACATTTTTCGTGATCTCCTCTATGTCTGTGTTGTGGTGTATTTCGATGACATTTTGATTTTTTTCCCCAGATCCTGTAACTCATCAGAGTCATGTCCGCCAGGTTTTGCATCAATTAAGGGAGAATCATTTTTATGCCAAGCTGGAGAAGTGCATGTTTGAAAAAAAGTCTCTACCCTTCCTGGGCTATATCATTTCCGATCAGGGCCTCAAAATGGACTCTCAGAAGGTAAAGGCTGTCCTGGAATGGCCACGCCCCCAAGGCTTAAGGGCCATACAACGCTTCCTGGGATTCGCCAAATTTTACTGGCTGTTCATTCCCAACTTCTCTTCATTGACGGCTCCCATCTCTACCCTCGCCAAAAAGGGCATGAATCCCAGGGAGTGGACTCCAGAAGCAGAAGCCGCATTTAAAATCTTAAAAAAGGCCTTCACGTCAGCCTCTATTCTTCATCACCCTGATGTATCCCTACAGTTTTCGTTAGAGGTGGACGCTTCCTCTGTTGGTGCTGGTGCACTTTTGTTCCAGAGATTTTCGAAAGGCAAGACTGTGGTCTGTGGCTACTATTCTAAACTGTTTTCTCCCGCAGAGCGCAACTACTCGATTTGAGATTGGGAGTTACTGGCCATCAAACTGGCCCTGCAGGAGTGGAGACACCTACTAGAAGGCGCAGCTCATCCTATCCTGGTCTTCACGGACCACAAGAACCTGACCTATCTTCAGATGGCTCAGCGTCAAGCCAGGTGGTCGCTGTTCTTTGCTCGGTTCCGGTTCGAACTCCACTACCGACCTGCCAACAAGAATGTGAGGGCCGATGCCTTGTCTAGGTCATTTGAGACAGAGGACACTGTGGAGTCCCCACAGAATATTATTGATCCTTCCTGCATCTTCTCTGTCAATCCTCTGCAAGTTAGAGACATTCCTCCGGGAAGGACTTTTGTACGTCTGGCAGACAGAGGAAGAATCCTTCGCTGGGGTCACAGTTCCAAGCTGGCAGGTCATGCGGGGGCCCATAAGACCCGAGACCTAATTACCCGTCAGTTCTGGTGGCCCACGCTGCCCAAAGACGTCATGGACTTTGTCTCCTCCTGTACGGTATGCGCAGCAAATAAAGTTGCCCACTCCAGACCAGCTGGTCTGCTCCAACCACTGTCTGTGCCCGAAGCCCCCTGGCAACATATTGCAATGGACTTCGTCACAGATCTGCCTCTATCTGCTGGATGCAGTGTGATCTGGGTGGTGGTGGATCGCTTTTCCAAAATGGCTCATTGTGTTTCCGTGACTGGCCTGCCTTCTGCTGCTCGACTGGCCGATCTCTTCTTTCAACACATCTTCCATCTGCACGGCTTGCCTCTGCATATTGTCTCGGATTGAGGGGTCCAGTTCACCTCGAAGTTCTTGAGAGCACTCTGCGGTCTCCTCGGTGTAAAGCTGGACTTTTCCTCGCCCTATTATCCCCAGTCCAATGGTCAAGTCGAGAGGGTTAACCAGATTATGGAGAACTATCTGCAGCACTTTGTCTCCAGACGGCATGATGACTTGGTGCAGCTGCTCCCGTGGGCTGAGTTCTCCTATAATAACCATACTAGTGAGTCCACCACCTCCAGTCCATACTTCATCGTCTACGGCCAACATCCTCGAATACCTCTTCCTGTCTCTACTATGTCCCAGGTGCCTGCAGCCGACTCTACCTTCAGGGATTTTCTGCAGATATGGCAACAGACCCAATCTTCTATTCTGTTGGCGGTGGACCGCATGAAGAGAAAGGCAGACACTAGAAGACGAGAGCCTCCCCAGTTTCTTCCAGGTACGAAGGTCTGGCTGTCTTCCAGGAATATCCGGCTGAGGGTGCCGTCTTGCAAATTTGCTCCCAGGTTCCTCGGACCCTTCGAGATTCTGCTACAAATTAAGCCTGTGTCTTACAAACTTCGGCTGCCTCCTACCCTCGAGATCCCTAACTCCTTCCATGTCTCCCTGCTGAAGCCTGTGGTTCTGAACCGCTACTCCAGGACTCCTAGTTCCGCAGTGGCTCCTGGCGGCTCGTCGGGTACTTTCGAAGTAAGGGAGATCCTGGCCACCAAGAAAGTGGGAGGAAGGACGTTTTATCTGGTGGATTGGAGGGGATTTGGTCCAGAAGAGAGGTCTTGGGAGCCAGAGGAGAACATCGATGCACCTATCCTCGTGAAGAAGTTTCTCTCCCGCTCTGGTTCCAAGAAGAGGGGGTGTAAGAGGGGGATACTGTAACGTCTATGGCCGCGGCCCGTCGTTCTGACTTACCCTCTGATTGCCGCGGCCATGGGCATGTGAGTTCTCGGCGGCATCTCCCTAGTTGGAGACGCCAGCACTCACTTCCTGCTTCTGAGACTGTCTCCTGCAGGGCGGGCACACCCGTGCGTGCATGGCCTTAAAGGAGCACAATTGCAGGAGATCTGCAAACAGTCCAGAATGCTGCTGGCCTATAAAAAGGGCTCTGCCCTCTTGATCATTGCCTGAGCGTTGTTGTATACCTAAAGTTTCTCTTGCAAATGGTCTCCTAGTGTTTTCCAGTTACCAGTGTTACCCTTTAATGCTGCCTGTACCCTGTATCCTGTGCTACCGTGCCTCTGTGCCGTCTAGTGTTGAAGTCGAGCTGTGTCTTCCGCTGCATCTACTGTGTTACACCCACCGGGTGTCTGCCAGCTGCCGAAGCCTTATCTTAAAGGGAATGTGTTGCTAGCAAAAAAATTTTTATTTTTTTTTAGTTAAACAATTAGTGTGTAGGTGATTAAACATTGTTCTAATTTTTTTTATTTTTTTCACGAGTCAGGAAATATTATAAATTAGATTCTAATTTATAATATTTCCCAGCACTGGTCACTAGATGGAGCAATTCCCAAAATTGCAGCATTGCATGTGGTAAAGCAACCACATTGCTTTATGCTGCAAAATTGGAAAAAAATCCCTCGCTCTAGTGAGCTCTCAGAATCCCCCCCTCCTTTATCCTGGCTAGTGCCGGGAGAAACGAGGGGATTGAACGGTCAAACCTCCTACACTGTGTGTCGCCATTTTTTGAGCTAACACACAGTGTAGAAGGTTTACATACACTAGTAAACACACAGTAAAACACGAACATACATAGAAATCACTTACCTGCTCCAGTCGCCGCCGCTCCCTCCGGTTCGTCCGCTCCGTCTGCTGCCGCTGCTCCAAGTGCACAAGTCCGGAAGCCGCGACCGGAAGTAGTAATCTTACTGTCCGGCCGCGACTTCCGGTCTACAGGAAAATGGCGCCGGACGGCGCTCAGTTCAACTTGGACTGTGTGGGAGCGGCGCATGCGCCGTTCCCACACAGACGGCGTACACCATAGTGGATGGAACGGGCCCCGTTCGCATTCACTATGGGACTGTAGCTGCCGTATTCCATGTCTGTATGTGTCGTTAATCGACACATACAGAAATGGAAAAAAAAATGGCAGCCCCCATAGGGAAGAAAAAGTTAAAAAATAAAAAAAAGTAACACACAAACACACAAATAAATACAAAAGTTTTTAATAAAACACTAACATCAAACTGATATAAAAAATTTTTTTTGGGTGACACTGTTCCTTTAAGCCTGAATCACCGCTACTGTCTACATTGCCGCAGGTACCATTTCTGGACTATAGACATTGTATTGTACCTGGTTGGCCAGCTGCCTATCCGCTACGCGGTATGGCCCAGTGGGTCCACACCCTGCACTGTGACACTGCGCTTGGTTCTGGTGTTGTATTTATGTACTGAGCTTAGTTCTGGCACTGTATAGATGTACTGAGCTTGGTTCTGGTGTTGTATTTATGTACTGTGCTAGGTTCTTGTGCTGTATTTATGTATTGAGCTAAGTTCTGGTGCTGTATAGATGTACTGAGCTTGGTTCTGGTGCTGTATTTACATACCGAGCTTGTTTCTTGCATTGAATATATGTACTGAGCTTAGTTCTGGTGCTGAATATATGTAATGAGCTTGGTTGTGGCGTTGTATATATGTACTGAGCTTGGTTCTGGCATTGTATATATGTACTGAGCTTGGTTCTGGCATTGTATGTATGTACTGAGCTTGGTTCTGGCGTTGTATATATGTACTGAGCTTGGTTCTGGCACCATATCTGTGCAATAACTGGGAGATTTGTTGCGGTTTACTGCGCACGCCGCACTGACCTCCACCCTTCTTCACAGTGCACAGTGTAACTAAATGGGCTGAGCACACTTAGGATATTGAATGTCCACATATAGGTCTATACATAAAGGGTGAGTTTAATATAATGTGTGGGTAGGTATGTACTCTTATGTAAATATACATAGTGTGGACATTTTTTTAATTTAGAGTACACTTTAATATAGGTTATATTTGGAATATTGTAATTGTGTTATTTGATTATGAGAATAATTTTCCATGTTACGATACACCGCAAAACACTGCGTAACCGCACCACCCCCTATCTATCTATATATCTATCTTTCTCATATCTATTTATCTAGCTATCTTTCTATCTAATATCTATCTTATATATAATATATTAAGATATTTACAAATAAAAATAACCCTTATTGCCATTTATACAATGACAAAATTCAGAACCTTGGTGCCTTGTGGCAACATATACAATTTTAATAGTGTAGGCAGAATCTCCATGTAATATCCACTCTGAGTAATACAACGCCCCAAACCTGTCCGATTGCAATATGTAACTTAAACTAACAGGTGGAAAGACTTTCTCTTTAAGTAGAATTATAGGATATTTCATATGAACAATAGTTAAAGCTATTTAAATATCGTCTTTCTTTATCAACATTTATATTTTATTTCAATGACAAAACCCCATAAAAGTTTGATGACCAAACATTATAAAATGAAAGTCGTGCAGTTGGTAGACGGAATAAGATGCTGCCAAATATCATTTTATGACACCGAATAGCTCTGCCTGCTGCCATCTCACCAGATGCTGTTGTGAGCAACCTCAATAGCTCTTTATTGTGAGGGAGGGATGTTACACTGTCGTGGATCTGAATAATAGGGCTGGTTCAAAAACAGGTTATGGACGATGGAGGAAATTATTTGGGGAAACTGACACAGATCTCATTCTTCATCGTATTGCGGTACATTTGATATCCTATTACAATGAGTTATTCCGTACTGGAATACATTGCATACTATAATATATACAGAGCTGCCCATTGGATTTCTGGGTCTCCTGACAAAAAATGTGATTTCCCCACTTCTGCAGTCAGAGGTGCATACAGAAATATAACCTAATAAGGTACAGGAGCCTATTGACTACACTTACTAACTATTTAGCTTGAAAGATAAAGGGGTGGAAAATGTTATATGGGTGATGGTCTGACCATTAGGACCAAAGTCCCCCATCTGTCCCCACGGGCACGTCCACGGTGGGGGTAGCGCTGTATGGAATGGTGGACGAGCACATGCGCTGCGTCATAAAACCCTATGGAATGTATGTGATTTGGACACAGGCGCTGGTTGCTAATGGTCATTGCGCCAGGCAGAAGGCATATACTGTATATGGGTTTAAGTAGACATTGTTTTAATCAGCAAAATTAATAGACTTTTTGGCAATGGTCTTATGTTACACCACATACATGCATAGTATTTATAGTGGTGCAGTGTCCATGCAGTGGACTGATCAGTGGCATACATAGAAGACTGGGTAGAGGGGCCATAGTAAAGTTCCCTGGCAACTATTAAGGGCTGGGCCCCCTCTCTCCCAGAGCCCCATAGCAGGTGCATGGTCTGTCTCTATAGTATATAGGTCCTTGGGACTGATTATGGTGAATATTGAACTATGTCCTTATTTGTCATAAATTTTACATAATGGATTTCATAAATTACCATTTTGTGAATTCCAAATTTCTTTTGGCCTCTGAGAGAGCAGATTTCGGGGGGCCATGGCTATTAGGATGGTGCATCCACCATATCCATGCATATACTCGGAGGTGGAAAAAATATCAATACATTAAAAAATTACAATATATTCAGAATTAAAACGTGTGTATACACACATTTTCATGTTTTAATTCTGAATATTTTCAGAATTATTAATATATTGTTGTTTTTTTTTTATACATATGTGGCTTTTTGGCACAGTAGTTGTAAGAATGTATTTGTTGTTCGTTTCTTTTTATCCCTTAATTGATTTAAATACATGCAAATTAGAATATAGAATTATTTCTTCTTAATGTGCTCCCTTGACTCATTAAAATATATGAATATGTAGATTTACTTTTTAATTGCTTTAAAACTAAGAATTGTTATATAAAAGGATATGCAAATGATTACTTTTTTTCTCTCGGAATTACGTTTTTGTTTCATGTGTCACAGTGTTTCATCATTAACATTCTTGTGTAGACTGTATGTTTATATGTAGGGTTTCTGCACAGGGCAGAATTGTCTCTCCAAGCTTGTTTTATGGTTGTCATTGTACAATGTTAACCAGAAATTCTGTTAGTGGGTTTGGCTCGCCCAGCGTTCCCCTTTCCTCACACAAGCAGGTGGAGCAGCTGCGGATTTGAAGACAGACAGTTGGATTTCATCCTCTCCCGTGGAGAGAGCGTGCACAGGGGCCAGGACACTATCAAAGCAGCCCAGCTAGATGGAAAACAACTGGTTTCGAAAGACAGCCGAGACAAAGTGCCGTGCACCTGCCAGAGGTTCTGGAGTGGTTTTGAAGATGGCAGATTGTGCTCCTCACCTCCGAGTCACTAATGGCATATTTGGAGCTGTCTGACACATTAATTTACAACTATGACAAAACTTTACTAAACTACAAACTGCTCCTTACAATATAGTATAGATGATCTATCTATCTATCTATCTATCTATCTATCTATCTATCTATCTATCTATCTATCTATCTATCTATCTATCTCATATCTATCCATCTCATATCTATCTATCTCATATCTATCTATCTCATATCTATCTATCTATCTATCTATCTATCTATCTATCTATCTATCTATCTATCTATCTATCTATCTATCTATCTATCTATCTATCTATCTATCTATCTATCTATCTATCATCTATCCATCTCATATCTATCCATCTCATATCTATCTATCTATCTATCTATCTATCTATCTATCTATCTATCTATCTATCTATCTATCTATCTATCTATCTATCTATCTATCTATCTATCTATCTATCATCTATCCATCTCATATCTATCCATCTCATATCTATCTATCTATCTATCTATCTATCTATCTATCTATCTATCTATCTATCTATCTATCTATCTATCTATCTATCTAGTCGTCCAAAGATAGGCAGCACTCCAAGTTTTAGTGAAAAAATGGCTTTTATTTAGCCCTTGTGCACAAGGGCTAAATATATTTGGATTTGGAGCAGTGATCAAGCTCCCAGGGCGCTTACCCATCCACAAGTTTAACTGGTGATGCTGGATCGTGGACTTTATATCTATCTATCTATCTATCTCATATCTATCATTCTATCTAGGATGGGTTTAAGGCAGCTAAATGGTTGTCAGCATTTGTGACATCATACGTAGGTTTCAGACATGTAACATGCTGTGACATCACAAATGTGTATCACTCAGGTTCCCTTCTGTGACATCACAACTAGTTTTAGTTAGGTAAACTACTGTGTATCAATCAGATAAGCAGCATAAGTGTGTTTTAGTCAGTGATATCTAATCTATCTATCTATCTATCTATCTATCTATCTATCTATCTATCTATCTATCTATCTATCTATCTATCTATCTATCTATCTATCTATCTATCTATCTATCTATCAACTATTTATAATTCATATAATATCTATCTCCTATATCTATTTTTTTAATTTATTAAATCAGGTTCTTAGCATGGACTCTACTTAAAGAAATATATGTATAAAAATACAACAGAATGCGTCACGCATCGAAGCCTAACATTTTAAGTCCAAATTTCAGGCCTGTTTGCACCCTCTTAGGGTATGTTCACACGCAGACATTTCAGGCGTATTTTAGGGCTTAAACGGGCATAAATGCCTTGAAAAACGCTAGTTAAACGCCTACAAACATCTGCCCATTGAATTCAATGGGAAAAACTGCATTTAGTTCAGACGGGTCGTTTTTATACGCCGCGGTTTTAAAAAACGGCGCGTAAAAAGATGCCCCGTAAAAAGAAGGAGCATGTCACTTCATGAGCCGTGAGGGATTTTTTATTGTGTCATTAAAAACAGCTCCGTCATTTTCAGCCGTTTTTGACTTTGCGTGTGAACATACCCTAAGGTTTCTTCCCACCCTAACCACTAACCCCCTAACAAAAAACAACACTTTTTCAAATTACAGTATGTGCCCGTTGTATGAGCAGATTCAATTTTCTAATAATACACATGGTGATCGGCGCATCTCATGCATTGGCTCTATTTATTTCTATCGGAAGAAGACTGGCTGGCTGCATAGACCTGTTGTGAGTACGTGAGCTTGGTTCAGCTGTTACACATGAAAGAGAAGGTGTATTCATCCATGCACCCATGAGATGTCCTATTGTTCTACAATGGCAAATGATCTCTTGTGACAATGCAGAGCTGCCGAGAGCCTCTCCGATACACCTGCGCTGATTATATATGAAAATATCTGCACAAAAATATGGTTAAATAGGTACTAATTCCATCCATGACATAGTGACCAGTCTGTGCACTTCTTGCAATGTATACTTGTTGCAGATAATGAGTCTCACTTTAATTCTGCACGAGACAGTGAGATCTATAGCCTGTGCTGGGTTGACATTTGAGCCCTTGATGCTATGTTTATCATTTTAATCTCATTAAAATAGCTAGTCGCACTGTTTTTTGCAAGGTCTCTATAAGCAACCATAAGATCACAGCTGGAATTTGTTCCTTTCCACAATACGTCATTTGTGCTATTTCTGAAACAGAAGATGAGTCTGAATACACTATTTTGCAGGTTTTAAATGGATCTCATCTCTGTCACACTTTAGTCCAAGGCTCATAATGCACTTATTAAAATTTATAGGGGCTCCATAATCCCTCGCCACGGGAGGCTTGCTAAACAGGATAATCCCGGATCTGTTTTTTTTAACTACTTTGGAGAAGACAGATAATAAGAAATAGAAGAAATAATTGATTTATTAATGTTTTTACAGATACATGATGAATAATAATGAAAAAAAAAATAGGCATAATTTTCCTCTAAAGGGGAATACATACTATAAAGGAACCCTTAAAAAAAGCATGCAATAATATATAACTGCATTATAAAGATGATGATTTTTATTATTCGCATTTTTATTATTCTTGTTTTTGACTATTGGTGACTGGGTGTAACTTGAAGCTCCTGGGTCCCAATGCAAAATCTGTAACGGGGCCCCCACCCACCATGTGTCATTTATAACACTGGTGTCTCCCACTTGCTGAAGAGTCATCAAACATCATTCCCTTGACAGTTTTGGTCTGAACCCATACATCTGTGATAGCAACTTGTGAAACTTACGAAAAATTTGCGTTTCCCTTGATCGGAGGTCCATGCAGTTGAAGTTTATCCAGTGGTGTACACAAAGCAGAGGGACCGCAATGGCTAAAATTAAATGGGGTCCTCTTTTGGTGCTAGTTCATGCTATCAATGCAGCATAAACCTATGGGTATTTGTTTGACAGCATTGCTCTAACTAGAGACGTAACTTGAAGTTCCTGGTCCCCAGTGCAAAACCTGTACCAGGACCCCCTACCTACTATGTGACAATTATAACACTAGTGTCTTCTAATGTGGTAGAGGGCGTTTTGGGTTCCCCATGCACCAAAGCCAGGGTGCATCCACTACTTCTGCACCCCCCCCCCCTTAGTTTTTTGGTGTCACATTAGTGTAGTCATCGTTTCTCTGGTTGTCTCCATCCAGGTTGCCGCTCAACTCTTGTTCTTTGTTCTAAACACTTTCAAGCTTTGTTATATTAAAGGCACCGTTCACACTTGCTTCATGGCTTCTGTTATAAAAGAAGCCATGATGATTATGACGGATCTGTTGTGTAACCGATCCTGATGGCTCTATTGAATTATGATGGGTCCATCAGCTTTCCACTTTTATTTACGCATGGTTCACAAGATCTGTTATTGCTGTCAGTAAATGGGAACCTTCACTGTTCACTTGCAGAGGATGAAAATCAGTACCGGACATATGATGATACGTGTATGGCTTATTACAAGACAGAGCTCTGATAACTGTGCTGTAACTGTAACAAGCTGTGCACCTATTTGATCTTTACATGACCCGAACAGGTTGTTATCCTCTAGAATTGTCTTTGGCTGGTAGGATCTGCCTGTATGTACCTTGCATAAGGTGAGGTTGTTTGGGTTTTTTATTATTAGCAACACAGTCAGATATTTGCTAATTTTAAGTAATAAAAAAAGTTCAGTGGTTGAACACAGGAAGGTAAGAGAAAGAACAAAGCCTTGCTATGCAATCTCTCATATGTACACAGAGATATAGTATCACACGCCTGAAGACTTTTCTTCCTATCCAGCTCCTTACACGCTTTGTGTACAAAATAACCATACAAAACTATTAGCACATAGACTCAGCAACTGTTATTAACAGCCCTTTGTAAAATCCCCATTTTGCATGTTCTATGTATCCTGGCAATGGCGTAGCTCCAAATCCCTTGTATAGCCATAGAGTTAAATTATACAATTCTGGCTGCCTACAGCAACCACTTGAGGGAGCTTACTACATACTGTATTACATAGTTAGTACGGTTGAAAAAAGACACATGTCCATCAAGTTCCACCAAGGGATGAGAAGAAGGCAAGGGATGAAACAAAATTTCTACACATTCACATAGGAGCTGATATTTTTTCGTTCTAGGAAATGATCTATGCCTTTTTTAAAGCCATCTACTGTTCCTGCTGTGACCGGCTCCTGTGGTAGACCATTCCATAGATTCACAGTTCTCAGTTGTCGCCTCTGCAGATTGAACCTTTTTTTTTCCAGATGGAGGGAGTGCCCCCTTGTCTTTTGAGGGGGTTTTACATAGAACAGGTTTTCACTATATTTCTTGTATGGGCCATTCATATAATTAGCGCGACCCGCTCCGAGGACAGTGGCAGGTTGGGAGTTTTGTCTGGGCGGTGTTAGGAGAACGCCTTTTCCCTTAAGATCACCATGACTACTGTTCTAGCTTCTGGGCGATTCTGGTTTTACTTTGAGCCTATCCCTTTTCTCTGTCCTTCTGCATATCTGGCGTAGGGTTAGTATTTATACCTGGCTTCCTCCACCTGTTCTTTGCTTGTGAATTTCCTGTCTGCATGTGTTTTGATCAAGCTACTTACCTACACCCTTTACCTCTGACTTCTGGACTTCTTGGAAATTGACCTGGGTGTGTATTTGGATAACTCTTTGTTTACCGATTTTGATTATCTGCTCCTGGCTGGTTCTGACCTCTGCTTTACCTGATATCCACTTGCTTACTGTTTTGGACGTTCTATTTACCCTCTGGCTGTCTGGTTCCTGTTCAGGTTTGCCTGCATTGCACCTCTTATCCAACACTGAGCTCTGCTAAGACAACCTAGGTTCTATGCAGCAAAAAACACCCTGCCTTGCGGTCGGCTCTGGCGAAGACCTTAAAGTAGTGTTAGACTCTGTCGATCAGAGCTGTGACGGATTTGAGGTTGCACTTTTTTTTTTTCCATTTGATTGCATTCAGATTTTCTTTTGTCAGTACCTGCCTGGCATTACACAGCAGCAGACATGCTCAGATACATAACTAATGACACGATAAAATAGCAGCGTCCTAGAATGACATGACACGTTGTATAATAAAGAACCTTTGGTCAGTGGAACAGGAAACAACATTTGCTAACATTGACAGCTGTTGATTTGAATTTATGAGAAATGCATGACAGGATCTTGCTTGACACAGTGGTCAGGCTGAGTGTAAAAAAAAAAAGAGCCATTGTCCTATTGCTGAGGCTTATCGCGGCATTTTCCCTTTTTAAACCAGATGCTTTTTATCTTCTGTCTGGCATGCAAAGTAGAATTATCTAATAGTAAAAGTTTCCAATGACGTTTAATACATTGGAAGAAAAGGGAACGAAGCAGGTTTACACTATAACTATTTAATGTCATGCATAACAGGTCTATTAAGGCGATGATGCTTTTATCGTATGGTAAAGATGCCAACTCTTCTTTGTGGAGACATCTTAAGGATCACTTCCGATCTCCTCTTCCCCACCCAAATAGTAAAACCTGACATGTGCAAACGAATGTTCTGGTTTTCTTAGTGTGCACAGCACTTTATTTGTTGGAGCAGCAATGCTGAGGCAAAAAGATGCAGCTACAGCCTGATATTTTGGAGGCTATGGACAACAGCATTTGCTAACCCAAACTCACCTTTTCTCAAAGTTGAACTTATGTTTTCCTTCAATACCCCTGTACATTCAGTGCCTACTTACGCCTCATGCACACGACCGTGTGTGCCGTCAGTGATGGAGGAAAGATAGGACATTTTCTATCTTTGGTCGGATCGGAGACTTGGACCATTTTCACGGACCCGATTCTCCCGTGAAAGTGAATGGGTTCGGAAGATTATCGGGTGCCACTCGGATGCCGTCAAAAACAGCCCGAGTGGCACAACGGTCGTGTGCAAGAGACCTTAGCGTAGTACACAAATAAAGGCACTACACTGGCATGGAGAGGGCCTCATGACAGCTCACATGCACCCCGGAAACTAGGAATAAAAACTCTTGCAAAGGATTAAATTATCCCCAACAGGGATGTTATTATTGATCCATAATCAACTTTAGACCACCAGGAATATTATGTATTGACCATTAAACCCCTTAGTGACCAGCCTATTTTAGGCCTTAATTACCAAGTTATTTTTTACTTTTTTCCATCGTTGCAGTCCAAGAGCTATAACTTATTTGTTTTTCCATTGACATAGCTGTAAGGACTTGTTTTTTGCATGGACAAGTTGTATTTTTTTAATAACACTATTTTGGGGTACATATAATTCATTGATTAACTTTTATTAACTTTTTTTGGGGAGGGGATAGAAAAAAACACTGCAATTTCGCCATTCTTTTTTTGCGTCTTAAATTTATACTATTTACCGTATGGTATAAATTACATAATAACTTTATTCAGCAGGTCGAGTACTATTACGACGATACCAAATTTAAATACTTTTTTTTATATTTTACTACTTTTACACAGTAAAAATACTTTTTTAGTTTCAAAATTATTTGTTTTTGTGTCGCCAATTTTTAAGAGCCATAACGTTTTTATTTTTCTACTGACATAGCTGTATGAGAATTCATTTTTTTGCGGGACAACTTGTAGGTTTTATTGGTACCATTGTGGAGTACATAACACCTTTTGCTCACTTTTTATAAAAAAAATGTTTTAACAGAAAACAGCAATTCTGCCATTGTTTTTTTATTTATTTTTTTACGGCGTTTACCGTGCGGGTTAAATAATGCAATTGTTTTATAATTGGGCTCGTTACGGATGCGGCGATACCAAATTTGTGTAACTTTTTTTGTTTTTTCATAATATAGCATTTTGTAAGGGGAAAAAGTGTGTTTTTCATTTTTTTATTTAGTCCCACTAGGAGACTTTACTATGCAATCTGCAATTCTTCTGTATTGCAGCGTATTATTGCCTGTGTAAAACGGACAAGCATCTGTTAGGCCATGCGTCTTGCGTTCACTAAAGGCAGACCTGGGGGCCTTTGTTAGGCCCCCGGCTGCCATAAAAACATCAGCCCCCCACAATCGCATTACAGGTGCACCGATGGGGTCAGAGAGGGACCCCCCCCTTCCTCCAAAGCCACTGTGATGCGTTGGTCGCCGCATCTGAGGGTTTAATTGGGTGGGATTGATGCTGATTTACCATATTTACCTCTGGTAGCTGAGAGCAGGGAGCTTTTACTGCTCCTGGCGGCGCTACTTTATTCTGAAATGGCAATTGCATCAAAATAAAGCCTGTTAGTGGCCGCCGTAAAAACACCTATGGGCGGTCTCTAATGGGTGAAGAACGCTAGACCACAAGGGAATGATATTCACACCTAAATCACCCTAGAACTCCAGGAATATGTAGTGAACATTAAACTATTCTAGAACACCAGGGATATTAATACCTACTACAGAAATGTTGGAACCACCTGGAAGATACAATGTGGATTGACCTTTGTAATATTAACCCCTGCAACTTCCAGGGTTAGTATCATTATTAATATAAAAAGATCTCCTCAGACCACCAGGTGTATAATATTTACTTAACAATTAGTCTACTATGAATGTCCACTAGATAATCTGCAATGGCAAAAAGACTACTGGATAACTAAAAAGGAACACTAAAAGATTGTATCACCAGGTAAGAATAAGCACCTAATGGCTCATTCCTCGTCCGTGTGCTGTGCGTTGAAATCACTCACAGCACATAGACCCATTGATTTCAATGGGGCTATTCTGACATGGGTGAGTTTTCCCGCAGCGAGTGTCCGTTGCGTTAATCTCGCTGCATGTGCTATAGTGGGCGACATCCGTGTGCTGTCCATGTTTCACACATCAAATACATAGAAAAGCAGAGAAATAAATGTAAAAAGAAAATAAAGTGCTTGCACGGACGTGATACACGCATGCCACACGCAAAGCACACTGATGGCAATACGGACTACGAATGTAGGAAAAACGCTGTGTTTTTTATGCACGTAAATCGGACACACTCGTCAATGTAGAGATTACCAAGTATGAACCACAAATCACAGGATCAAAAATGACTCTCCATTGAACTGGTGCAGGTTTGCATAAGAGGGTAATATATTGGTGGTGGAATGATTGGGCAGTAATGGTAAGGAGTAACCAATCAAGCCAACATAGTTCTGGGCCCAGATCTTAAAAAACCTAAGAACAACTATAGTATTACCTAGAACAGCTTTACCAGTAGGGCTTTGTGCCACCCCAGACTAAAAAATCTAATATTGAGAATTAAACCCTAATAAATGTATACAAAAGGATACACAGTGCCACACTTCATGTAATACTGAGGCCTCATGCACACGTCAGTATTCTGGTCAGTATTTTGCTTCAGTATTTGGAAGCCAAAACCAGGAGGGGGTCCAAAACACGGAAGAGGTGCAAATATTTCCATTATAGGTTTTCTCTGTTTATGTTTCATTAATGGTTTTGGCTTCCAAATAAAGAAGCAAAATACTGACCAGAATACTGATGTGTGCATGAGGCCTAAGACAAACCACAAAAGAAATTTAAAAAAAATGTCATTAGTAAATGTTACATCTATAATCATATCCATTAGCCTTGGGTCGTGTGTGTCATTCTCTTTATTTTGCCCAAACTTATAGTGAGCTCAACAGGAACAAGAGGCGTATAGAAAATGTTTTTACAATTGTTGGTGCGTGATTGTGACCTAATGTAGCTGAAAAGATTGTGGATAAACAAGGGGTTAAAAAGCACAATGTCGATCACAACATTTAAAAAAAAATTTTTTACATGTCATACAGACTATTAAATTCCAGAGAATTATATTTATAGATCAGTCCATTACACAATGGAGAAACGCTGAATTAGTTTAATGCAGAACCGTCTGAGGCCAAAACATCCATTACAGTAATGTTGATGATAGCAAATGCATCTTACAGAGAATCAATAGTTATTTGTAATAGACTAGAACAATTATCAAGCTTCAGGCAACAGCGACCCATCTAGACTGCGCTGGAGGAACTGGGAAGAGAGCCCAAAACTCAACCATCTCTAAGTACTTAATGGCAAGGATAAAAAGGTCAAAGAGGGAAGATGTGCATTCAGCCTCCGTCACTCTGCCTTATACAGAGGCCGGTTATAAGATACAGGCCAAGGTAAGGGATATAATACATCTTATAATGTAAACAGCTGGATAATGTAATGCAGCCATCCCTATAGAGCACAGACCCGTATGCAAACTGTATAAGAGCATATTTAGGGACATGTGCCAAGATGGAAGAGCACGTGTATTTTGCATGTAGGGTATAAATGTATTTATTACATAATTATTGAAGACAGATGTTTGTTTGATACATCCATTCATTTTAGGTTAGGTAAGTAACAAAATCTCTTAAATAGGATCACCTTTGGGGCTGTGTTTGTATTATTTTCAGATGTTGCACAAATAGGAATTTCGGAATTCTCATGTATATTCGGTATGTGCCGTTTACTAGAATGGGGTGGGGGGGGAGGGAGTAAAAAATGTTACATTTGGTATTTTAGAACTTGATTGATTTCTGTAGCAAAGAAAATTGGGCAATGTTACAAAGCGATCTAATAATCGTTTTAGGAATGTAATAGGAATTGTACGCATTCAGGTGTATGGTGATCTAAGTCGGTTCAGTAAAACTGCAGGGGATACAGGTGTTTCAGCCGTATGCAGGCGTTAAAAGGCTTTAGTGATTTTATATATACATATATATATATATATATATATATATATATATATATATAACAAGTTCTCAAAGGCGTTTTCTGGGACTTAACCATCGATTGAAGTTCGATTCCCAAGCAAATCAGCAACTTGAGTCCCATTCTTTGCTTACACAAGCACAGCACCATACAAACTAGTGTGGCTGTGCCTGGATCTGCAGCTCAGTCCCCTTCACTTGAATGGGACGGAGCTGTAGTACCAGACACAGCCACCCGTAACAGACCATCTGCTATAATTAAGAGGACATGGCGCTCACTGGATCTCAAGATATACCATGTTTGTTTAAGTCCTAGAAAACTTTAAATAGAATCTATCACAATGACACTAGGCTAAGCCCCCACTACAATCCACCCTCCCCAGAAAGTCAAGTTCCTTGTTTTCAAGTGATAGGTGGTGACTGGTAGTTTTCTGTAGCTTTTCCATCAACTTGACAGGAGTGAGGACTATACAGTGAATTCAGAAAGTCTTCAGACCCTTTCACTTTTTTCGCATTTTGTTATGTTGAGGCCTTGTGCTAAAATAAAAAAAAGCATCAAGTTTTTCCCCATCAATCTGCACTTAAAGAGGCTCTGCCACCACATTATAAGCCCTATCTCCTACATAATGTGATTGGCGCTGTAATGTTGGTAACAGCAGTGTCTTATGTTTAGAAAAACAATACATTTTCTCCAAGTTATGACCTTTTTTAGCTTTATGCTAATGACTTTCTTAATGCCAAACTGGGCGTGTTTTTACTTTTGACCAAGTGGGCGTTGTAAAGAGGAGTGTATGACGCTGACCAATCAGCGTCATACACTTCTCTCCATGCATGTAATTAGCACAGCGTGTGCTGTCACTTACACCCACATTAACGTTACTCAAGTGTTTTGAGAGTAAATAGACATCGCTTCCAGCCAGGACGCGATGTCTATTCATAATCCCGACACTTCGGTAACGTTAATCTGGGTGTAAGTGACAGCACACGCTGCGCTGATTACATGAATGGAGAGAAGTGTATGACGCTGATTGGTCACTACTGATTGGTCAGCATCATACACTCCTCTCCACAACGCCCACTTGGTCAAAAGTAAAAACACGCCCAGTTGGGCATTAAGAAATTCATTAGCATAAAGCTAAAATAGGTCATAACTTGGTGAAAATTGATTGTTTTTCGAAACAAAAAACACTGCGGTTACCTACATTACAGCGCCTATCACATTATGTAGGAGATAGGGCACTTATAATGTAGTGACAGAGCCTCTTTAATACCCCATAATGACAAAGTGAAAACAGAATTTTAGAAATGTTTGCAAATTTATTAATAACGAAAAACCAAAATTTCGCATGGACATAAGTTTTCAGACCCTTTGCTATGACACTTGAAATTTAGCTTTGGGGCCTCCCATTTCTCTAGATCATCTTTGAAATGTTTCTACACCTTGATTGGAGTCCACCTGTGGTAAATTCATTTGATTAGACATGATTTGGAAAGACACACCCCTGTATATATAAGGTCTCACAGATGACAATGCATTTCAGAGCAAAAACCAAGCAATGAGGAGAAAATAACTGTCTGTAGAGCTCAGAGACAGGATTGTGTGGAGGTACAGATCTGGAGAAGGGTACAAAATAATGTCTGCTGCACTGAAAGTTCCCCAGATCACAGTGGCCTCCATAGTTCTTAAATGGAAGACATTTGAAACAACCAGGACTCTACTTAGTTTGCTGGGGCGGTCAGCTCTAGGTTATTGGGGAGAAGGGCTTTGGTAAGAGAGGTGACCAAGAACCCAATGCTCAGCCAGTATGCATATGGGAGAAACTTCCAGAAGGTCAACCATCACTGCAGCACTCCACCAATCTGGGCTTTATGGCAGAGTGGCCATAAAGAAGCCTCTCCTCAGTAAAAGACACATGAAAGCCTGCCTGGAGTTTGCAAAAAAGTACCTAAAGGACTCTCAGACTCTGTGGTTTGATGAAACCAAGATTGAAGTATTTGGCCTCCATTCTAAGCGTCATGTCTGGAAGAAACCAGGCACTGCTCATCACCTGCCTAATACCATCCCTACAGTGAAGCATTGTGGTGGCAGCATCATGCTGTGGTGGTGTTTTTCAGCGGCCGGAACAGGGAGACTGGTCAGGGTTGAAGGAAAGATGAATGGAGCAGAGATATTCCTAATGAAAACCTGATCCAGAGTGCTCTGGACTTCAGACTGGGCCGAAGGTTCACCTTCCAATAAGACAATGACCCTAAGTACACAGCCAAGACAACACAGGAGTGGCAGGGGGACAATTCTGTGAATGTCCTTAAAGGAACAGTGTTACCACAAATTTGTTTTTAATATGTTAAAGATGTTAGTGCTTTATTAAAAACGTTTGGATTAATTTGTGTGTTTGTGTGTTACTTTTTCTTATTTTTACACTTTTTCTTCCCTATGGGGGATGCCATTTTTTTTTCCATTTCTGTATGTGTCGATTAACGACACATACAGACATGGAATACGGCAGCTCCAGTCCCATAGGGACTGCGAACGGGGCCCGTTCCATCCACTAACATGTACGCCGCTGTGTGGGAACGGCGCATGTGCCGCTCCCACACAGTTCAATTTGAAATGCGTGCCGTCTGGCGCCATTTTCCTGTGGACCGGAAGTCGCGGCCGGACAGTAAGATTACTACTTCCGGTCGCGGCTTCCGGACTTGTGCACATGGAGCAGCAGCAGCAGACGGAGCGGATGGACCGGAGGGAGCGGCGGCGACTGGATCAGGTAAGGGATTTCTATGTATGTTTGTGTTCAGTGTGTGTTTACTACTGTATGTAAACCTTCTACACTGTGTGTTAGCTCAAAAAATGGCGACACACAGTGTAGGAGGTTAGACCGTTCAAACCCCTCGTTTCTCCCGGCACTAGCCAGGATAAAGGAGGGGGGGATGCTGAGAGCTCACTAGAGCGAGGGCTTTTTACCCAATTTTGCAGCATAAAGCAATGTGGTTGCTTTACCACATGCAATGCTGCAATTTTGGGAATGGCTCCATCTAGTGACCAGCAATGGGAAATATTATAAATTAGAATCCAATTGAATCCAATTTATAATATTTCCTGACTCGTGAAAAAAAAAAATAATTAGAACAATGTTTAATCACCTATACACTAATTGTTTAACTAAAAAAAAATAAATCATGTTTTGCTGGCAACACATTCCCTTTAAGTGGCCCAGCCAGAGCCCTGACCCAAACAGACATCTCTGGAGAGACATGAAAATGGCTGTCCACCGACGGTCCCCAACCAACCTGACAGAGCTTAAGGGGATCTGCAGAGAAGAATGGCATAAAATCCCCAAATCCAGGTGCGCAAACCTTGTGGCATCATACCCAAGAAGACTGGAGGCAGTGATCACCCAAAAAGGTGCTTAAACTAAGTCCTGAATAAAGGGTCTGAATACTTGTCAATGCAATATTTTAGTGTTTCCTTTTCAATAAATTAGCAAAAATTACTAACATTCTGTTTTCACTTTGTCATTATGGGGTGTTGAATACAGAATAATGGGGAAAAACTTGAATTTGTTTTTATTTTAGCACAAGGCCTCAACATAATAAAATGTGAAAAAATGTAGTGTCTGAAGACATTCAGAATGAAATGTATGTACTGTACGTAAGTACAGTCGCATCTCCGCTAGAAACAGGGATCAGAACCCACTCCTTTCCAGTATTGATAGGGGTCCCAACTGCCAGCCTCACTTATGTTTTAATTTCAAAAAGTTAATTTATTTCAGAAATTCAATTAAAAAAGGAAAACTCATATATTATATAGATTCATTACACACAGAGTGATCTATTTCCAGCATTTTTTTTCTTTTAATGTTGATGATTATGGTAACAGTTAATGAAAACCCCAAATTTAGTCTCTCAGAAAATTTTAGTATTGGGTAAAATTTGAAGATTGTAGACTCATGGTGCGACACTCTAATCAGCGAATCAACAAAAACACCTGCAAAGGTTTCCTAAGCCTTTACAAGGACTAGTCTGTTGCTCAGTGGTCCAAAGCCCTGTTTTCAGAAGAAAGTAAATTTCGCATTTCATTGGGAAATCCTGGTCCCAGAGTCTGGAGGAAGAGTGGAGAGGCATCAATCCAAGTTGGTTGCGGTCCAGTGTGAAGTTTCCACAGTCAGTGATGGTTTGGGGGTTATGTCATCTGCTGGTGTTGGTCACTGTGTTATATCAAGTCCAGAGTCAGCGCAGCCGTCTACCAGGACATTTTCCAGCACTTCATGCTTTCCTCTGCTGACAAGCTTTATGGAGATGCTGATTTCATTTTCCAGTAGGACTTGGCACCTGCCCACACTGCCAAAACTACCAATACCTGGTGTAATAACCACAATATCACTGCGCTTGATTGGCCAGCAAACTCGCCTGATCTAAACCCCATAGGGAATCTATAGGGTATTGTCAAGAGGAAGAGAGGATAAGAGACACCAGACCCAACAATGCAGACGAGCTGAAGGCCGCTATCAAAGCAACCTGGGCTTCCATACCACCTCAGCAGTGCCACAGGCTGATCGCCCCCATGCCACGCCGCATTGATGCAGTAATTCATGCAGAGTCGGAGCCCCGACCAAGTATTGAGGGCAGATACTGGACATACTTTTCAGTAGGCCAACATTTTCGAATTAAAATAATTTTTTTCAATTGGGTTATATAATATTCGCATTTTCTGAGAGACTAAATTTTGGGTTTTCATTAACTGTTACCATAATCATCAACATTACCAGAAAAAAATGCTGGAAATAGATCACTCTGTGTAATGAATCTATATAATATATGACTTTCACTTTTTGAATTGAATTACTGAAATAAATTAACTTTTTGATGATATTCTAATTCATTGAGAAGGACTAGTATATATTGCAAAATGATTTTGGCAAATTTGCATGAATTAAAAAATGTCCATGGTCAGTTGGAAAACAAATATGAATACACAACTAATGGTACTCATAACCATTTCACTGGTAAATTTTATTTATGTCCAGTATTGAAAATGATTTTGATTTTGAAAATCAAAGTCCTTATAAAAGGTTTTTGCCGCAAATAACACACAATGGAGACAGAAAGTAATGCACTAAGTGTAAAGCTTTGTCTTTTAATGACATAATAATGCTCAGCATATTAACCTCATTAGTAATCAGAATCCTTATTAACTTGCATATATATGAGTGCACAGTAATAATGAATGTTGGTTTGGAAACTATGCATTTCAATGATGTTTCTCAGTGTGAAGCCAGAGGTCCATATAACCATGTCAAGGCTCATAAGTGGTGATCAGATGTATGCAAAAAGCACGCGTCTCTTGTAATATTTCACTTGCAAATATATACTCTAAGAAGACAGAGCGCAAGCTTCCCATGGGATGTTGGGCTCTGGAAAAGAACTAATTAAATATTTGCCTAATATTCCTTTACCATAGAGTGAGTTTGCATTGAATATCACAGCCATCCCTATTCTACATTAAGAACTATATATACTGTTTCCTAGGAATCACTATTTAGTTATTATTAAAGTGGTTATGTGGGGCCCAAAAATTATTAGCAGTGTACTCACTGCAGTATGTGAGTACTCGCTAATAGACATTCCGGTCCCCGTCACGCTGATTCAGAGATTTTCATAGATTTTTATAGCGCTGCTGGGGGATCGGATGTCTAGTTGCACAGCCTTCTTTGATGACGATACGACTCTTCGTCATGTGACCGGCCCCGCTGTACTCTATGTAATCGATGTACTACTGCTGCTCCTGCTTGCACATAGAGTACAGTGGGTTCGGTCACATGACGAAGAGTCGTATCGTCATAAAAGAAGGCTGTGAAACTAGACTTCCGGTACCCCCGGCAGCGCTATAAATATCTATGAAAATCTCAAAATTAGCACGACGGGGGACCAGAATGTATATTACCGAGTGTACTCACATACTGCAGACTACACTACTAATAATTTTTGGGCCCCACATAACCCCTTTAAACATACGTGTGATAATAGAGGTTCCACAGATTATGGAATTACACAGTTTATATAGGGAATCTAGGCCCAAAACAAGAGCTGGAGTGCGACCACAGCATCTGCACCCTGGGCAAAACATGAATGTAGGGCCTTTTCCAATTTATGGGAAGGAGAAAAATGATGAGTTGTACAGCTAAAATACTTCCCAAATAATTGTGCCTAAATAAAGCTGGCTATACATTAGTGATTTCAGATCGTAGTTCTCTGAACGACCTGGCATTCTATGGTGCACTTTGAAGGTTGTTGTTCTAGACAACAATGTCATAAGCTAAATTGACAAATTGAGATTCGACCTCTGCCTTGATCTATCGCCTTGATCTTGTACTGATGAGATACAAATCTGTTGTTTGTCATTAAAATACCACAAAAATGAAAAAAAAAAGGCCAACATGCAGATCAACTTTTCCACAGCTATCTGTCAGTGGTTGGCATCTGCCACACTCGTTCATCTCACAAAAAGGTAGTGACAGGCAGCACCAAATGGTCTAAATAGGCCTTTATGGCTGTCTATAATCTCTAGTTTCTAGCCAGCTTAAGACCACCATTCAGTTGGGTACAACAAATACAGTGCCAACCTAACATGACCACATAATGCCTACATAAAAGTGACAATCAGTATCTAAGTAACAGTGGCAAATTCATAGCAAATACGGTACCTTGATATAAGTTTAAGAAGGCCTTAGGGAAGTAGACATCATGAGGTGGAGGCGGAGTGGTAGAGAACCCTAAATGATGGTTGCTGTGAACAGGTTTTATACAGAAGTTGTCCCCCCCCACTAAAGGACGAAGAACCAAGAATTCACATGCTCTTACAGTGATTTGTCTAAATAAATATACTCTCAATTTCATTTCGCCTGAGGGCCCCAATCTAAACTTGACAGCTCATCCTGACATTAGCTAATGTAATTGTAATGGGAGTAACATCGCTGCGCAGAAAGCACTGTATAATGATATTATAGTTATGTAAAAGTATCAGGAGAGTTAGGAATAATGGTAATGCTGGTTCTTGGTTGTGGCATAACGTGCTAATGCCTGAACTAAAATTAGTGCAATGCTTGAATAATCCTAGAATAGCAATTTTATTACATGATATGAAGTTGTATTGTACAGTCCTACAGAAGCATCGAAATACTACATAATATAGGAGGTGTAACAAAGAGGATTCACTTTCTAATAAGTAAAAAAACTGCTGGTATAGGTAAAAAAAAAAAAAGTTACCATAGCAAAGCAGTTCAGTCCATTATTTTTTCAATACACCAGTAAAAGGAATTATCTACAATCTTTTAACCCCATAAGGATTAGGGCAATTTTGGCCTTAAAGGGGTTATCCAGGGTTTCAAAATGGATGGCCATAGGATAGACCATAAATATTAGATTGGTGGGGGTCCAACTTTTGGCACTCCCACCAATAAATATTCAGGAAAACAGCAGCACAGCCACAAAAAATCTTCAGTGGGAAAGGACAACTCCCCAAACATGGGTGGTGCACGCAGCAAAGAATCCCAGGTCCAAGGGAGATAATCAACATGCAATCGAAGAAAGGAACTGCAGCACTCGAGATAATACAATGAAGTGTATTTGATTTATTCACCAAGCATAAAAACACTTGCAAGTGTTCTTATGCTTGGTGAATAAATCAAATACAATTCATTGTATTATCTTGAGTGCTGCAGTTCCTTTCTTCGATTACTACCACCAATAAGCTATTTCAATGTGGCCCGGGCCCATTAAAGAGAATGGGACAGCGCTGCAATACTTTGCACAGCCGCTAGGAAAGTAACAGCATGTGCAAGTACAAACAGGAAGGAAACTTATTTAAACAATGAAGTGCCGCGGCGCCTACAAACAGGTGATCGGCCGGGTGTGCCACCACTCCGAGCCCGCCGATCTAATATTAATGTCCTATCCTAAGGCACAGAGCAATCTATGAGCCCATACTTTAGCTTTGTATGCTTCCATATAAAATCATGCTGAATCTAACCGAAAAAGAAATTCTTTCATTAAATGCTGGACTATAGAGATAGTCAATCCTAGAAGACTACCATATGCTTACGTACGTCAGCATGTGCATGAGGCCTAAAGACTGGAATACATGTTTTGTGTTGGCATCCTGCAGACCGACGTTTATAACTTAACACGACGATGCAGATTTTGAGGCATATTTTTCTAGATAACGATTTGTCTTTTCTATGCAGACCAACAAATACATATATATATATATTAGTCTATAATTTACCTTAATTAAATTTTCATAAAATTTTAGTTATTTATTTTTACTACAGGTTGTTACGGTTATGAGTTATCTAATATGTTGGAGGTATCTACAATACTCTGCTTAACTGTTTAAAAACTTTTTATTGTCCCGTAACCTGACTTCAACTTTTATTTTTAATTAAAGAGAACCTTTCACCTGCCCATACATGTGCAGCATGTAATGGGCTGGGCTGCACAAACCCTGGTGCACTTTAAATTTTTTCCTATCCTCATCTGTTATTTAGATATCAGTACCGTTATATTTGACGCCCGATATTTAAATAACCCCCTGAACTGTCAATGGGCGTGCGCGCGCACACTCTCTCCTCTCTCCAGCTCTTGCTGTGACACTGTCCGTAGCTGATTGGACAGTGTCACAGCGATGTAACACGCCACCTTGCCAATTACACGCCCCATTGACAGTTCAGGAGGTTATTTAAATATTGGGCGCCAAATATAACGGCACCGATATCTAAGTAATGGAGGAGGATAAGAAAAAAATGTAAAGTGCCCCAGGTTTAGTGCAGCCCAGCCCATTACATGCTGCACATGTATAGGCAGGTGAAAGGTTCTCCTTAAGAATCTGTTGGCATACCTAGGACATTATAAATACAGACATATACACACACATATATGTGAGGACATACATTCCCTTTGTAGTTGCAAAGGTCAGCATTGAGTTTTGCACCAACGGGACTGGCATTATCATATCACAAAGCTTCCTAATCCCTATTTCATCAGTACAACAAAACTGATCACAGGCCTAAATATTTCCTGTCCAGTTCCATGGGGACGGGAGTTGAAAATCCAAACTTATGGAATCAGGTGAAGATGTTTGAGTGGTTTGTAGATGCATGAAAATTGTATGCAATATTTAACCTAATATGCACTACTGGGGTGGTATTTTTATTGTTTTAACCAGCAAGCATCTATTCCCATAGATGTTGGATTATTGGATATTATTAAATATAGATCTGTTGTTTAGCACACTGCTTGCCAATTGCCATAACTATTGATGCTTTTCACATATACTGTATACTTGGTCTATTTTATTTTTTTTTTCATTCCAGAGTATGGGACCTTTTATACTGGCCAAAATGGACCGTAAAAACGATCGCCGATCAGCGAGACAGCTCAATGATCGGAGCTTGTATGCTCCTTTCACAAGGAGCTATGATCAGTCATGTATGGGGACGAGCGACCGTTACTACTAGTTTGCCCGATCATCGGAACGTGTAAAAGGTCCTTAAAGCAACAAGTCAGCTGAAAAGCTTGAAGCACAGATTGAGGAGCTCATAATAAATCCCCATGTGTTCTTAACGCACATCCTTCAATCTTGGATACTTCCTATAATTGCAATTGCTTGCCTAAATGTTATTCCTTTGCATATAGACAACCAATTAGTAAGAATGAATAGGATCCAGCCATTGTCTCGGTCATTGATGCTCTCCGATGTAATCTTGGGGTATATATATTTACTTTTATAGATTTGTTATTAATTAAGCAGCTACAGTTTCTAACAAATTTCCTAGTCTTTCAACATACAGTCAAGCTCCAGAAAAGACCACTTCTCATGTACGTACTTTGGCCCTATTGACCTTTTTAGTGCTTAAGCTATATCCAGCTTTGGATATTTTTTATTGTTGTATAAATTTAATTAG
Source organism: Rhinoderma darwinii (assembly GCF_050947455.1). NCBI lineage: Eukaryota > Metazoa > Chordata > Amphibia > Anura > Rhinodermatidae > Rhinoderma > Rhinoderma darwinii. Next base: position 69,012,500 of record NC_134698.1, on the reverse strand, counting down.
TAATGACCTGTTAAAGGAGTATTCCCATCAAATGTCTGATAGATAAGTGTCCCACCACTAGGATCTGCACCTATCTCCTGAACGGGGGTCCCCCTACCCTGTCCTGCCTGGTGTGGCCGCTTCATCCAGGCGGAGAATTAGTGTAGAGATGGCCGATAATTACGGAAACAGCCAAGCTCGCTGTGATCCGTTGTTTCCGTTTCACCCATTCATTTCAAATCTGTTTCCAGAATTCAAGGCTACCTCTTCACTGATTCTCTGCCTAGATGAGGCGGCCTCACAAGTTGAGAGTACACCTTTAAATTATATGAAATACAGAATAGGAAAATCAGAGGCTTATCACTGTACCACAATGCAGGAGCTAAATATTAATTAACAGAGTAAATGTTATTTATGCATTTACAGTGAGACGATTTCTGGAATAGACTCTGTAGGTCTGCCGCTATTTAACTGTACACAAGTAGGAATTAAGTTAAGTGTAAAAGTTACATAGCAACTCCAGTTTATCTGATAGTTTGATATTTTTATGTCAATATTTTCCTTACTTGCAGCAAACAGAATGGAAAGATGGAATTTTTATATGGAGTTTTTATACTGAGAGAGCTGGTACAGACAAGCCTTTCGACTTATTGGACAACCCTCTTTGCAACCAAAGTCCCCCCCCCCCCCCTTGAATCAGCTGGTCAATACTCCAAGAAATAAAAGACTGTTTATGTAATAGTTTTGGAGCTTAAATGTTTATGCTGAGTTCACACGTGACGGATACGCTGCGTAAAAGCATGTAGCGTATCTGTCCTGTGCACCGCAGGGAATTCCGGGTGAAAAACTGCACCGAACTGTGATGCAGTTTTTCACTTGGAATGTCCGCTTCAGAAAACTGCAGCACTTGCCGGCTTGCTAGCTGGACGGCCTCCTGAGATGACCTTACATCTCAGGAGACCGCTGCAGCCTGAGATTGGCTGCACTGACGGTCACATGGGATGAGGCGTCATCCCAGGAGACCCGCCCTCTGATGTCATACAGGCTGGCCTCCTGGAATGATGTTTCATCCCATGTGACTGCCGCTACAGCCTGTGATTGGCTGCAGCGGTCACATGGGATAAAACGTCATCCCAGGAGGCCGCTCTGGAGGGAGGAAAACAGACTTCTGTGTAAGTATGAGATTTAGGTTTTTTTTCTGAATTGCACATTTTTGCGGCAGGATCTCTGCCAACCTCGCCGCAAAAAATGCGATAACTGCTATTTGTTGCGGGATTTTGCTCCCCATTGAATTCAATGGGGAATACCCGCAACAAATAAGCTGCGTTTACGCAAATACAATTGACATGCTGCGGAATAAAATTCTGCATTGCAGGTCAATTTCTGAGCGTTTTTTCCGCTATTTGTTTTATCTCATCCACTTTGCTGCTACTGTATTTGCTGCAGATTTTCCGCAACTGTTTCCGTTGTGGAAAAACCACAATATTCATGCAACGTGTGGACTGACCCTTGCCATGAAAGGATTTTCAAAGGAATTGCTCCACCACTGCAATAAAGGACATACATATTATAGTGGCAGACCATGCGGCTGAATGAGGCCCTTTAAGAGAGCGGGGCCAGCCCTGGTTGGTCCCATCCCCTTTGCTATTGCGTGGTGATTACCTGTGCAGGACTCCCATTACAGATGCCCTTGTCTCCTGGGTGGCAAAAGCTGGCACCATAATAGCAGAGGAAGAGGTAGTTTTATCTCTGCAATTGGACTCCTCTCTTCTATGTTCACCACTGAGTTAAAGAAATGTTCCTGCATTTCACAACCTTTTCAACCATAGTTCTTCTTCTCTGAGTTGCAAACAACTCCACATCAACTGATTAAGACTGTTGACCTAAGCTGTTTGTACTTTCTTTCCCTACAGTTCCCTACTGGTCTAAAAAGGGCATCAAAGAAAAGCTTATCTGAAACCGAAAAAAACTCTTTAATTTAGGCATACACAAAGTGATCTTTCATTGCATGGAAAATAACAGCTATGTGGTCAGTTTGCAAATAATTTTAAATCGCTAGATACATTGAGCAGTCTTTTCTTCTTGGCTAATTTTTTATCATCTTGTTATAGAGGAATTATTTATTGTAGGTGGATGCCTCTTAAAACAAAGTCTTAGTTATGGCAATATCACTCTTACTCTGAGTTTAAGTAAATATCCACCTATTAAGACCATGATGTTGAATGTCAAAATTCAGTGCTGATCAAATTCATAATTGTCTCGGCTGTGGGGTATGTGGACCCATTAGCCCAGTCCGCCGTAGCGGAGAAGTAGCTGGCTAAATAATAGTCAATAACAGTCACTCTGACAAGAGTACCTGGGAAGATGTTCAGGAAGATGCTCGGACTAGCAGACACGTGGCACAGGTGATGCTCGGCATGGCAGATGACACACGGGGCGTGGCAGATGGCACCAGGCATGGCAGATGATACTAGACGTGGGAGATGATACCAGACGTGGCAGATGACACCAGACGTGGCAGATGAGGCACACACGATTCCGACTATAGGCATAGGAACAGGAATGAAACACAGCAACAGGATACGGGAAGCAGGAAATTCGAACACTGGGAGCAGGCTACAATTAAGGGACCATTTGCATAGATGAACACAGGAAGACTAACAACGCTCAGGCAAGGAGAGGAAGGGTGGAGCCCTTTTTAAAGTCCACGGTGTCACTGGGTTGGTTGGGAAACTTTAGACAGGTGCACGTGCTGGCACTTTAAGGGCCGGGAGTGAGCACACGCGTGCACCCTACGGGACACAGGAGAGCGCTACAGCCGTGTGTGTCGGCGTATCTGAGGAGGGAAACGCCGACATGAAGATACAGTCCTGCGGTCGCGGCCACCGGCAAGTGGGACCTGCCGGTTGTCAGAGAACGAGGCATAACAATAATATATCTTTAAAACAGTCAGAGTACCTATTTTTTTTAATACAGAGCTTTGAAGCCATTGCATAGAGTTAAATTGTGTGCAATAAGCTGCTAAACTCCCACTAGTTGCAACTGCAGGAAGACAAGACTTTATCATTTAAGTGGTCACAGTCATTTCAACAAACTTTGCAAAAATGAATAGTACAAGCAAATATAAGAAACATTGTAATATATATTATTAGAGAAATTGCTTCTTTCCATCCCCTGCCTCCTGCTCTGATCATTTACTCTCAGTTCACTGCTAAAATCCATGGATTATCAGCTCACTGAGCGATCAGAATACATGCTGCACATAAAAGTCTACAAGGAGGAGATAAAGGAAGCTGCTGGAGGGAGATAGAGGCATTGCTGCAGCTTCTAGTAAGTGTTATATCTCACCTCAGTGCTGGACTCATAGCTACACTGCTCAGTATTGATGTATTATGTCCTCCATGCTGCTGATGCTTTTAAGGGTGTGCATTAGAGAAATAGGGGAGCAAAACCTTCTTCTCTTTTCCCTGTGTGTAATGTATGGGAGTCATTAGAGCAGCTAGTTATCAACCCCCTCCCCCCCCCCCGAACTAGGCTCAGTGAAATTGAGAATCAGAGATAGAGCAAAAGAGGGGAAAATTGCTGGAGAATGGCATATACAAGTCATACAATGGTCAGATATAATATTATTCCTAATGTACACACAAATGACAGCTTATTATGAAAATTCACCTAAAATGGCAGGTACGATTTAAATCTATGACTATACAGGAGGTTTGTAGCTCTGTATCAGAAGACAAAGCTTTGACCCCTATAAAGATATGTTAAAGTGTAACTAAGCTTTTAAAAAACTTTTGACATGTCATAGTGACATGTCAGAAGTTTTGATCGGTGGTGGTCCAAGCACTGAAACCCCCCTGATCGCTAAAATGAAGCGACAGAAGCGCTCGGATGAACACTGTTCCGCTTAGTTTCTGATCGGCTTTCCTTGGCGCGGTGTTCCACCGTTTTAGCGATCGGTGGGGGTCTCAGTGCTCCGACCCCCACCGATAAAAACTTCTGACAAGTCAAATAATTTTTAAAAGTTTAGTTACACTTTTAGAAATTGAGCAGCACATCATTTTGGACACATTTGGATTAAAAACACAAAATTGTGTTCAAGGGTGCACATTCACTTTAAAATTCTGCTGCTCAAAAGAAGTCCAGAAGAAAAATATGTGCTTTCCGTCTGGTTTCCGATGTAAGTCTATCAGTGTTTTATTGCTTATGTTAAGAGATAAATATTCAGTTGTCCAGACTGGATAAATTAAGCCCAGAAACACACAACACGAACACTGAAATAGATTTATAATGGGGCAAAATTCTAAAATGAATTGTGAACTAACAAAGAAAAGGTAATTGATTTAATACATAAGCTCCTGCAGTATATAATCCAAAATGCTCTTTACTGGGCTACAGTCAAGACTGGATAAAACACTTTTTGGCAACAGCATAATCTTTGTAAATAGCTGCATGAAATTTAGTGATTTCCCGAATATTACTATATAGTCATAATATATCAAATCTAGCATCTTTGTAATACAGCTTTATTTTTATTTTTCTGTAGTCTATACTTAAAGGGGGTTTCCCACTGTTATAAGCGATGGCATATCGCTAGGATAGTTCATCACTTGTTGATCGGTGGGAAAACAACTGCCGGGAAGCCCACCAATCCTCAGAATAATGGTGCTGAAGCACTAAAGTAGCACTGCGGCCCCTTCAAAGTTTATCCCTGCACATCGATGCTCCCAGCCACCCACAGTGCAGGGAACTGCAGCATAGACCAATTCAGTTAAATCGATTTCTGCCCGTTTGGTCTCCGAGGTTAGAGCCCCACCTAATCTTAAATTATGGACATTAAAGCTAGGACTCCAGGGTAACACATCATTGCCTGCGAGTTAAGATATAATTCTAGGATTACTACAACCGCATTGTGACCTTACATTTTCTTTATGGGGAAAAAAAAATCAGTTGTCCTCTGATGGGCTGGAGGAACCCTTCTCTTCGGCGACACTATGGAGCCCTAGATTAATTCTTTAATTTTCATATAGCTTAGAATCTTTTGCTACCTGCAAACCTTCAACAAGCAAGTTAGCTGCTGATGACAGATCCTATTATGGCTTCATCTGTACTATTATTATGATTTGTGTGCCTTAATACACACTGCTTTTCATTTTATTCATATCAAAATAGGCTGATAAACATATGAATGAGCACTTATAATGAGTATTCAGATATTATTGAGCCTGGCTCCAGAGGATATTGATGTCTTCATGAGTCATTTAGACCAACAGTCAGTACAGCACCATTATACACTCAAATTACCAAATAGTGACACATAACAAGAACGACAGATTCGTCAACAGCAAATAGTGTAGCAGCAGGATTTTTATTTCATACTGAAAAATGTAAACCATCAAACAGGTTGTAGAGATATATTACAAAGATGCTAGTTGTTAGGCAGGAAAGTAAAGGATGGATCCAGCGCTGAGACCAATGTGTCTGTTAAAATGGGAAACTTCTTCCAAGTTTTATTCCAAAGAAAAAATAGTTTAAAATTGCCAAGTGTTTCCAAAGTACAATGGCTAATTGAAGATATAGGCGGTGCCTACGCGTTTCAGACGCGAACCGCAGGCGTGCTAGCCCTTTAAGAGCGGCCACGAGTGTGCAGACGCACCCTACGGGATCCGGCTGAGAGAAGCGGAAGTGAGCGCTGCCGTCTCGTGAGGAGGAGATGGGGGCCAGCGTTCACGGTTCCAAGGCTGCGGGTGTCAGGAGGTGAGTGAACTGGACGGCCCGCGGCCATGGGCATGACAGCTTCTAGGAGAGATTTTTTCTGTAATACAGAATCCAATGGAACATACCACAATTTCTTCAGTTATTGATGATCACACAGAAGGCAGAAGCTCAGACTCAGAATTACACACAAATAAAAAGGCAGATATTGCTAAAAAAAATAATAATAATATTAATAATAATGAATTAGTTTCATTATATATGTAATGATGATAGCCATCTTGTGGAATAATAGTAAAATGTGGCTATATTCCTGCTTGTACTGATTCATGTCCTGTAAGAAAGCAATACTTCCAGTTGTAATCTTGTATGAAGTCATCAGACATTCCAGCGAAATGTTCAGGTTTGCAGTCAGTATGAAATGAAGAGAGCAGCTGCTGGAGATTCTAAACTTCAAGTGACAAATGTTGTAAGACCGGAGATAAATAACATGACATGTGGCACGACCCCTCATGGAAACCGCTGTCTAACAACTGAAATGAGACAACACACAAGTCGTAACTGCACGTTATGTCAACATTTGTGCAAAGTAAAGAATTTTACAACTACAATTAAATTAAACTGAAAAAAGAAAATCATGTTTTGTTGAAAATTTTGCACATTTTATCCAATTTATGAGAATATGGAGACATACTATACACTGGCATAAACCCATCAAAAGTCATTAAATGTTCTATAGGATATAACAGATTATAATAAAGGGAAGCAGTGCATGTAAAGCATCAGATAAATGTTCCAGCTAGTATGACAGGTGTGTGTGAACATTTGTACCTGTGACCATTGTAGTGAGCAAAATACACAAATATTCTTATTTGGCACCTAGCAAAAGAAATGAAGTTTAGGCTAGGGCTACACAGTGACATGAAGTGGCGGTCACAAAAGAACTTACTTTTATATTTGTCAATCATCTATCTATCTATCTATCTATCTATCTATCTATCTATCTATCATGTGAAAAAGGCTATTTTGATTCACTTGCCTACTATACCCAAATTAAAATGTGCAATAGTTATTGTTATAATTTTAACTATTTGAAAAAGATAGTACAAGATGGGTTTTATGACTTGAAGATCCAAGTAACATGCATCAATACTGTTTATAAAACAAAAGGAACTCAACAGTGGTCCTCCAAACCTCCATCGCCTCATTTATAATTGACCTTTAAGTGTCATCTGAACATCTAATTACATGTGTACCTTTTCATAGACAAGCTGGTCTGCACCAACATATGCCTGATTAAATAATTTAAAAGAGTCGTTTACTCTCGGACAACCAGCCTCTAATTTTGTGACGGCCTTCTGCAAATACTACAGATAGGTAGGTGACTATCCTCTGGGAGATTGGGAACCCAGTTAAATTAAAGAGAACCTTTCGCTTGCCCATACATGTGCAGCTGAGTGCAGCATGTAACGGGCAGGGCTGCACAAAACCTGGGGCACTTTAAATGTTTTTTCTACCATCCTCTGTTATTTAGATATCGGTGCCGCTTTATTTGGCGCCAGATATTTAAATAACCCCCTGAACTGTCTATGGGGCGTGTAATGGCAAGGGGGCATGTTACTATGGCTGTGACACTGTCCAATCAACTACAGACAGTGTTACAGCAAGAGCTGGAGAGAGGAGAGCGTATGCGCGCGCTCTCACTCTTCAGCTGTCGGCAGACAAGGACAAGACTGATCTCTCGCGAGAGTCCAAGAGCTGAAGAGGAGAGCGTGCATGCACGCTCTCCTCTCTCCAGCTCTTACACTGTCCGTAGCAGTGACACGACCACTTACCAGTTCGGAAGACAAGTACAAGACTGTGATCTCTCGCAGGAGATCAGTCATGTCCTTGTCTGCCGACAGCAGAAGAGTGAGGGCGTGAGCGCACACACTCTCCTCTCTCCAGCTCTTGCTGTAACACTGTCCGTAGCTGATTGGACAGTGTCACAGCCATAGTAACACGCCCCTTGCTATTACACGCCCCATTGACAGTTCAGGGGGTTATTTAAATATCGGGCGCCAAATATACTGGCACCGATATCTAAATAACGGAGGGTAGAATTTTTTTTAAAGTGCCCGAGTGTTTATGCAGCCCTGTCCATTACATGCTGCACTCAGCTGCACATGTATGGGCAGGTGAAAGGTTCTCTTTAAGCCAATATTTGGACTAAGCTGTTTTTAGAAGAATAGCTACAGCAGGTTAACCAGAGCCAGAGCAAGAGGACCCAGTCAGTCCACTATGATAATGATGAGAGTCTGACCTACTGACTGACAACAAGCAATGTTTGAAATCAGCTAACAAATGAATTGTCATGTAATTGTGCTATATACACATTACCTATGTCACTTTATCCTATACATTTGAAGAATACAATACCATACCTTGTTCTCATGTAAGACCCTTTAAATGTTGGTCCTCCACAAATGCATGATGCAGAGGAACCCATGCGTTTTGGTGTGTTGGAAAATAATGTAAATCTGAAATACTGTTCTGTGTATGCGAATAGACAAATGAAACCTGTTGCAAATGGGTAATGTGTTACATTAGCCATACACCTGAGGAAAAAAAGTGAGTTTCGGCTTGTGTATGGGCACTTCTCTCTGTTCCCGCTCTCAAAGGTGTCTGGCTGCAGCTTATTCCCCCCTCCACATTGAAATAAACATGCATGCTTGGCCAAGCCAAATGTGCATGCATATGGGGAGTTAGTAAAATTTGCTGTCAGCCAAACAAGTACTTCGCCGACTAAAGTGTTTGTCCGATTTTATTAACATTTAAAGTGGAATTCCACTTTTTGCAAGAAACCTGTCAGCAGAAGTTATCTGTGGGGACCTTGAGCAGGGACAGAAATTATTCCCATTATTAAGGAGCTGCAGTTCTGAGCAAAGCACAACAACCTACTTGCTGCTGCTTGGAGATTTTCCGAACTAGGAATCTATGACCACTGCGGTTTGTTTGGCGTGTTGCCTTTAATTGAAGCGCTGATTTTATTTTAATCTATGTGAGTATAATAAATCTCCTTTCTAACAAGAAGTGTTGTCGGTATCACACTATGTCTGCTCTTTGTCTAATATCAGTGATGACCATCTATCCTGGAAATTGGGAAAAAAGTGGTGCAGCGAATGAATCTCACTTGAAAACATTGTGGTCGTCGATCTGATCTATAACAAACTACCCCTCTGTGATAAACACACCTTGGTGCGGCATCAAGTAAATTTCTTGGATTGGAGAAGAAGACGACTTCACATTGGTGATGAATTGTGTGCTGAACTTACCATCTCAATATCATCTTGGAAATTCAACTAATACATTTCTATTTTGCACCACTTATATTGACAGATCAATCCCTTTTATTTAATTAGGCTCTGTTCACACTAGCACCACAAATTCAGTTTATAATGGAGCCATGATGGCTATGCCGATCCTTTTTCTAATGGATACTGGTGAATTCCCATAGACTATGGACATTAATGGGGTCCGTTGGGTTCCGGTATTTTTGAATACAAGAATAGCGCTTCAGACTCTTCTACTCTCTCCGTAGAAAAAAATGAAAATCCTGATGGAAACTCTGAACAAGTGTGAACAGAACCTTACTATTTGTAATTTAAGGACACATGTCCATGCCAATTGTCCATGCCAAAAGTGAACATTTTACAATAGAAACTGTCATACTTTGTTGTAGCACTGGCATTAAACTTGTATTGGCATAAATCCATGGTGTCCTTACTCACGCAGATTGAAATTATATTCTCCTGACAGCTCTACAAAGTACTTGTCATCCAGCGTTGTGGTTGGACAAGCCCCATGTCAGATCTAATTGTTGACCTTTAAAGTATACATCAATTGAGAGTGATTATCTGTTACAATCATTGTGTAGGAAGTACTAATGCTGGAGTGTTTGTGAATGCAGCAAGAAATAATATTGTTTTTTTGTAACTGAAGAGCATTTTTATAGCATGTTGTGAGCTGTTCAATACAAAATAACCCAGCTAGCACTTATCAAGGTGTGATATAATCAGTCAAATCCCACTGGAGTGTGAAACACAGGAGTCTGTCACCAGTTTTTTCTACCCCTAGATGCTTACACCGCTGGTCTAGTATTGTGAAAAGCATTGCCCGCATGCCTTTATTACATGTCTTGGTTCTGGCAATACTGCAAAATTCAACTTTAATGCTTCCATGCGCAGTGTGCTAATTAGGTTTAAAGAGTCCTCTGTACCAGAAAGTGTCCAGCACTTCTCTTTCTAATGTCTTCCCGTTCCCTCCGGGAAGAATCTATGGATGACAACATAGGTCGGCGTCAGAAAGAAAAGTTCAGGACGCTTTCTGGTACGAAGGACTCTTTAAGCCTAATTAGCATCTGGCACATAAAAGAATTAAAGTTGATTTTTCCCGTTTTGCAAGAACCAAGACCGGTAATAAAGGTATGTGGGCAATGCTTTTTACAATACTATACCAGCAATGTAAGTGCCTTGGGGAGATGGGATTGGCGACAGACTCACTTTAACCAAATTCAACTATCAAACTTAATATGACAGAATACATACCTACATTGAGTCAGGAATAACTACATGACAGCCCACATGAACATTGGGAGACAGCAATGCAAACTTCTTCACCCCTCCTCTTTATTTTAAAGGTCCACCTTCACAACCAAATTTATTTTAAATTTCTAATGCATTAAAAAAATAAAAATAATTATGCAACGTTACAAATGGTCTTAATTAAAATGGTTCTACCATTTTGAGTATGCATTTTATATGCAGACATGTGTAGCAGACTACAAACAAACCCTGTGTAGTCTGATATTGCAGTCATACTCTCTTCCATCTGTCCACTACTTCTTGCTAATATACATTTCTTAGGTTAGCAAGACGTAGGGGACAGTTGGTAGACACTAAAGCTGCAGGATAAAACTACACAGTAATTATGGAGACACATAGTTCTGCATAAGAAAAAATATTCACATTAATAGGACATTTTAATTCATGACTATTTGCAAAGTTGCTTAATTTTCCATTGAAGATGCATTGAATCTATGAACAAAAATTGGTTGCGAATGTTACAGAGCAATCAAGCAGTTATAAAACCAATGTAAAATTACAACGGGCATAGATATGATCTTGTCTTCTCTGTGCAGGGAGAGTCTATATATTTGTCTTCTGTGTTCCTGGTGTTGATGGGCACCCATGCCATTTATCAGTCTATAATACTATGCCTTGCACTACAATGCAGATGGAGAGAGGATAGCTCAGCTGTTGGCCCGAGAAGGTCACATAGAAATTGTAGAACAATCTTTGTCCAAGCGCATCATGCCCTTTTACAGTACCATATCTAGTCATAATGGATACATGGAGAAATGTTACACAACCAGCAGATTAGCATTATTGTTTAAATGGGATGGTCCCTCAAATCTCCAACAAAAATTATCTAAACAACTATCATGGATGTTACGGTTGGATTTAGGAGAATTGCAAGTCAATAACCTTTGTATTCCGCTGCAAGATCCCCAGCTTTCTGACTCACTGCCAGGGGAAAACAGAGCGCTATGGAACCTTTGGCTAGGACTTGTGTGGTCCAACACTGGGTCCTCTCATCTGTGTGGGGTTGAAAAGGAATCTTAGGACCTCTTCAGCTGTGAGGCCCTCTCGCCCTGGCCAGTGGCACAAGTCACAGCAGTTGGACTGACAGCAAGCAAAAGGATCTCCCAAAGTAAGGAGCAAATCATTGTGGCTTGCCAATAGCAAGTATACACTAAAGGGTTTCTCTTCTTTGGACAATCTCTAGTTGTTAAAACTGACCCTGGACAGCAAGCTGATCACAAAAATGTCGCCCTACCGGGACCCCCAGTTATCAGCTGTTATCTGTAGGAAAACATGGCAGTAAGTATTCGATTTCCCTGCAGCACCACCACGGGGGAAATTAAGCATTACACAATGCCCATTCAAATCAATGGGTTGACTGTGTAATACAGGACAGGACAGGTCCTCCAGAGGGAGAGACACTCTTTGAGACCGCTCTCCACTGTGGTCAAGAGACGAGGATCCTGAACAGAGGACCACCCGCTGTTAACTCAGAGTTCCCTAATAGGGGTTAATGGCATCAAAGACCTCAAAGTTATGATACAGTTATGACTGCATTACATGGTATATATTTACAATGAACTAAGCTAACCTGGGCAAAATGCCTGACTTTTTACTGTGTGACTTGAATAGAGAATGATAATTATTAATAGCAATGTAAATAGTTACTAAGGGTTTCCCTAGTGCTTTATGTACATAATGTAAAGTATGGAGCATGCCTAGACCCAGTGTATGAATTAAATATTTCACCAATGCTTAAAATTGTATGTACAATATTTATGCATGATACGTGTTTAGTCACACAATATTTACACAGCATTAACTTTATGCAATATTTTATTTTTTACCAATTGCTTACCAATCAAAAGCACAAAGAAGACTCAAGCCTTGGCCCCGTCCCACTGTGTTCTCTCATTCAAAAGTGAACAAGTCCACCACATTCTTGCAAATCTGTTGAAGTGAAGTGAACCATTTCAAAAATAACATTATACTACATAAGTCATTCTTTAATTTAGGGTTTGTTCTCATTAGTATGATGGTTTCCTTTCTTAAAGGAGTCATGACGTCTATAGCGGATACTGTTTAAATGGATCCCAGCAAATCCAGACGGATCACTTTGACTTATAATGGGGACTGCTGGGTTTTTGTGAATATTTTTTAATGCAGGAATGGCACTGCAGAATATTCTTGCTGTAATTTTTTTTTTCAAAAAAAGCCACAAACCCTTTAACAGAGCCTTACTCCAAGGTTCACCAATGATCAGCATATGGTCTTACAGGCCACTTTTTTGACACGTAGAGATAAATGCAATGGTATTGCTCAAAGCAGTTGCCCCCAACCCAACTATGTACTTTCCAACTACAGTGTACCAACTATCTAAGGGACCACACCTAATGACCACCTTTCACCTTCCACACAGATACCAGTGCCCATTAGTGGACTACACTAGTTCCAGACAGGGGTCCCATGTTTTGCAATAGCTAGAGATCCACAAGTCAGACACCACTGGCATAGAGCAACTCTACAGAATGTCATGTTTTTGCATAAGATTATGTAAACACTTCTATTTATACGTTATGTAGTCCCGTTATATTTCAATGATGAGTTTATGTACAGTGTGTATAAAAAGTCTATACACCCCTGTTAAAATGCCAGTTTATGTCATGTTACAAAGTCAGTACAAGATGAATAATTTCAGAACTTTTTCCACATTTAATGTGACCCATAATCTGTACAATTCCATTGATACAAAAACTAAGATCATGTAGGAGGGGAAAAATAAAAATAATGTGGTTGCATAACTATAATTGGGGATGTGATTGTGTTCAGAATTAGCCAATCACATTCAAACTCATGTTAAATAGTAGTCAGTACACAGATGCCATTATTTAAAGTGATTCTGAGTAACCCCATATAAAGTTCAGATGTTCTATTAGGATTTTCCTGCCATTTTCTTTGTTGCATGTGACAGCAAAAGCCATGGTTCGTAAAGAGCTTACAACACATCAAAGGGATCTGATTGTTGAAAAGGCATCAGTCAGGATAAGGGTACAAAAGAATTTCCAAGGCATTAGATATGCCATGGAACACAGTGAAGACAGTTATCAAGAAGTGGATTACATTTGGCACAGCAGTGACAATAGCAAGAACTGGACGTCCCTCAAAACTTGATGAAAACACAAGACGAAAATTGGTCCGGGAGGCTACCAAGAGGCCTACAACAACATTAAAGGAGCTGCAGGACTTTCTGGCAGGTACTGGTTGTGTAGTGCATGTGACAACAATCTCCAGTATTCTTCATATGACTGGGCTGTGAGGTAGGGTGGCAAGACGGAAGTCTTTTCTAACAAAGAAAAACATCCAAGCCCGGCTATGTTTTGCAAAGACCTACATCAAGTCTGCCAAAAGCATGTGGGAAAACGTGTTATGGTCTGATGAGACCAAGGTTGAACTTTTTGGCCATAATTCCAAAACGTATGTTTGTCGCAAAGCCAACACTGCACATCACCAAAAGAAGACCATACCCACAGTGAAGCATGGTGGAGGCAGCATTATGCTTTGGGGCTGTTTTTCTGCAGCTGAAACTGGGGCTTTAGTCAAGGTGGAGGGAATTCTGAACAGTTCCAAATATCAGTCAATACTGACACAAAACCTGCAGGCCTCTGCTAAAAAGCTGAAGATGAGGAGGAATTTCAGCATGACAACGACCCAAAGCATACCTCCAAATCAACAAAAGAATGGCCTCACCAGTAGAAGATCAAAGTTTTGGAATGGCCCAGCCAGAGCCCGAACCTGAATCTCATTGAAAATCTGCGGGGTGATCTGAAGAGGGCTGTACACAGGAGATGACCTTGCAATCTGACAGATTTAGACCGCTTTTGCAAGGAAGAGTGGGCAACAATTGCCAAGTCAAGATGTGCCATGCTGATGGACTTTATGACAGCATTCGGGTTTTTTTGGGGTAGAAGTCTAAGGGTAATTCAATTAAGTATTAGTTTAATGGTGTGCATATTTAGGCAACCACATTATTTTAGTTTTTTATTTTTCCACCTTAAAAAATTTCAGTTTGTTTTTCAATAGAATTGTACAGATTATGGGTCACATTAAAGGTGGAACAAGTTCTGAAATTAGTCATCTTGTACTGACTTTGTAACATGCCAAAAACCAGGCATTTTAACAGGAGTGTGTAGACTTTTTATATCCACTGTATATACCATAAAAAAGAAGGTATATGATTCAAAGTGATCAGTTAACCAATCCTTGCCTAAAAATGTGAATATCCCCGCAATATTAGCTGCAGCAACTCTGTAGGTAAAAGAATGACAACCCTAAGGGACATCTAAATTCCAATTAAAACTGAGTGCTGACAGTAATGTGAAAAAGACAACATAAAACAAGAGGCGGCTCACCAGCCAGTTCAAAGTTTAATTACAATAATATCACATTACTTCCACTGGATACAGTTACACATGGCTGCTCACGAGATTTCACACGTTACGACCAAGAAGAAACATCCACATGAGGGAATTTTGTTTGGATGCTGTGTGTTGTTTTTTGCTTTGAATAGGATGTGACAACAGTTCTTAAATGGCCGTGTCATTATGTGTAAGAGGTTTACAAGGTCACTCCAAATGCAGACTTCCTAAAGGCCACACTCAAAGTAATTAACCTTCAGGCCTCCTCATTAATGTGCTCAACCAGCTTGTCTTTGTTAAAGGATACATGAATTTCTCAATAGATACATAGCATCAATGGGATACATACAAAACATGTGTAATAAAAAAAAGATATTCACAAGGTTTAGACATTTATTTCTACAGTCATTTTTTAACATACCTTTGTGATACCACCCAATGCTACTGATTTCATAAGAAGCATTCAGAAGAATGTGGTTTCACCTGATGAATATTTTCTTGATTTATTCACAAAATCTTCATTTCAACTTCAGAAAGGATGGGCCACTGCATATAACTGGCCCATTAGCATGCCAGAGGATCCTCCGATGTCCCAGACTGACACAAAAATAGATCCCAAAGGTTTGGCAGAAGACACCCCCATTTGGAATTCACTTTGGAAACAGTCACTAGGGTCTATTTTTTTAAATGAGATAATTCATAAATAATTGATTCGCAGATGTTATGGATGATATGTCCTTCACGTGCAATGATAACAACAAAGTTTACCATGCAGACTTGCCTGGTATAGCCCCTGCTGCTCCGGTGGTCCTGCCGTTCTTTGTTAGCTGTCCTGCAGTGATGACGTCTTGGCTACCAGCATGTGACTGCTGCATCAAAGTTATAAAAGACCAGCGGGACCACCGGAGCATCGGCGCTGGAGCAGCGGGGCAAATACCACATGAGTATGTTTCTTTTGTTATTTTATAACATTCCCTACCTTTAGCCAATTTTTTGGGGGACTTGGAAAACCCCTTTAAGTTAATCGGCTTTCAACAATGTTGGCCTTGAAGCTCATGCAGTGTGTGTGTGTACTGACCATGCACTGTGGTACACAGAGTCACTCCATTTGTCTACATATGATGCATTGTATTCTCCGCTAAAAGCCATGCTTAGGGGAGAACACTTACATTATATGGTATACAATCCTGCATGAATTTTTTTTTTCTCACAGATTTGTCCCTTGTGAAATATCGGAGGTACATAGAGGTGCAGCATGGGCACATTGCAAGTAATGAGCGACTTATTCTGAATCTTTGCAATACGAATATCGTTAATGTTTCCATGTGCATGAAGTTTTAGAGTGGGTGTGATTGAGATATGGTCATTATGTTGTGAGCCCCACAATATAGAATGTATATAGCACTGCACTATATATATATATATATATATATATATATATATACATATATATATATATATACACATAAATATATATATACATATATATATGGTAATAGTTAAGACATTCTGTAACAAACAAAATTAAGAAAAGACGTATTATCCTGAAGGGGATGAAAAGGTATTGATGTAAAATATGGTACAACAGTGAAATGGGGCTCAGTGCATTCATTCATCAACGTGTGTCAGACCTCTTAGGTGCACAATGTGGCACCCTGGACTGTCATGCAGCTGATCCGTTGGACACAGTGTCAAAGAGCTCTGTTTAATATGACAGGGGTGCCAAACCTCTCCTATAATACATCCTACACTTGTTCTTAGCTAGAGGGCTGATAAGAGGAGGTAACTTTACCTTAAAACTATGCAATGCTTGCTTTCAATGTTGGGTATATGAAGTGGGAATGTCCTTGGTAAAACACACCTAAGAGCAGATTATATCTCATTATATCTCATCGAGCTCATACTATGCTGAGGAGGACTACCTATCAGTGCATAGAGTGATCGGAAGAGCATCAATATTTGGTTTGTATAAAACCTTATCGTAAATAAAGAAAAAAAATAAAGAAGAAAATCTGAGGCAAGGACACACTGCAGATTTTCTACACTATGTTGTGCAACTGGAACAGTACAGAATGATGTATTGAATAACTTGCTCAAGCCTAGACTTGTCCAACAAATAGAACGTTTCCTTCCCGTCTCCTTTTGTTGCATGAATAGTTACGTGCCATTTCTTTCACATTATGCACAGCACACATTTCATTCCTCTTCAACTATTTTGCAGCCTTTTACAGCGGATGTCCCCTGATCTTGATAACATGTGCTTTCAAATCATAATAGAAAATCTTTGCAACAACTAAACTTGCATATTTTTCTTCTGATTTGGTTCATTGTTGGCGTCATTTACATTATATATATGTTTTAGGGGACATTCTTTAAGGCTATGTGAACTTTTTCCTGCTCTAATGCATCTGAGATAAAGAATGAGGCAACTTTACAAGTAGTCTTGATTAAAAATATCCTACCATTTTGTGTCTACAGCTCCTATGCAGAACTGTGTGTCTCCATGGTTACAGACTACAGACACAAACCTTGTCTTGTAGTCTGATCCTGTAGTCATGCTAACCTACAAGAGGGGGCAGGTATAGTGGAATAGTACATGACTACAGGATTTGTATGTAATCTCCAACTATGGGGACAAATAGGTCTGCATCGTAGCTATGGACACAAAATAGTAGAATTTTTAATCAAAGTTATTTACAAAGTTGCTTATTTTTTTTGTCATATTAGATGCACTGGTGCAATACAATATAATGGTTGCAAATGTATGCATAGCTATTAAGCAACAAGTGACCTTCCAGCTGTGGTAGGGTTGAGATGCAGCATTGCATTTCACAAGTAAGAACACTCAGAGATGGTCATACCATTTGTGTAACATGTGATGCTGCACAGGGGCCAAGTAGGTAAAGGAGCCTACTGTCACCTGAAAGGGGTTATCCAGGTTTTTAAAATTGACGTCCTATATTGAGAATAGGCCATCAATATTACATTGGTAGGGGTCCAAATCTTGGCACCTACCGCCGATGAGCTGTTTGAAGAGGCCATTGTTTAACTGGTTCTCCTTCTCATTCGTACTTGCATGTGCCATTACATTTACATTGGCTATGCAAGGTATTGCACCACTGTTCCATTCACTTGAAACAATGAAGAGGTGTACGAGCACCGCAGCTCCTTCAAACTGCTGATCGCCGGGATGTGCTGAGAGTCAGACCCCCCCCACCGATCTAATATTGATGGCCCATCCTAAAGATGAGCTAATACATTTCATGGCCCAGAATTACTGGTGGATTCTTAAGAGATATATGGTGAGATATTGGAGAGCAAGGGTCCCATATACTGTTTTTGCACCGGGGCCCTCAGCTTTCTGTGTCCACCCGATTACACTGCATGGGTTGTTTTAATATTTGCAACAGAATACTAGTGCACAACAATCGCAATGATTGCAGCTTGTGAGGACAACCTCATTTGGCAATCACAGATTAGAAAAGGGAGAGTTGTCCCAATTGCTGCATCAGTATCGCATGCTGCCAATGATACAACAGAGATACCTCTGGGGCGGGGTTTTTGCTACAAGTGCTGCCTTGTAGCTCTACACCAAGTTGAAAGGGGTAACTAGGTTTAGAATAACCAATTCTAAAATACTCATTTAGGGAATTCTGAGTTAATAGTGGGGAGTCCCTTGTTCAGAACCCTCATTTATTAGCCTGAGTGGAGACCAGCTACAAAGAGAGTTGCTTGCTCTGGATGACCCAGCACATACATGCATTACAAGGACAGCCCATTGATATCAATAGGAACAGTGTAATTCTTCATTTCCCCTGTTGTGGTGCTGCAAGGAAATTGAACATTTGCTGGCCAGGTTCCCACCAAGGATTATAGCTGATCACTGGGAGTGCCCAGGAGACTCTGGTATCATCTGATAGTTGAGGGTCCCTTCTAAGAAAATGGGATTTTGTGGAAAATTACATTAGTTTATTCGCTGTTCCTGGGAGAAATAAAATAGAGAAAAAAATATAGAAATAAATATACAGAAATAAATAAAATCCAATAGTAGTTCCTAGAAAATACTTATGTGACATTATCAGTACTCCTATTGATTATGTGCTCCAGTTACATTTTCCAGTTATTTCACATTTGTGTCACTGCCTTGGAAACAAAGTTAATTATGACTGTAGAAAAAATAATTGTTATTTGTTGAAGTTTAATGAAGCTCATCTCTGTAACAGAATTTACTGAAACAACAGACAAGAAAAGTCACTTTTTAACTAGTCTCTCCATAAAGGCCACTGAAGTGCTACAGAGATAATAAAATCTGTCTTTTAAACTCACACAGGTCCATGGACAAAAACCTCAGTGATTTACTAACAAAAACTAACCCAGTCAGCAAAAATATTAACTTTTAAAAAAAAAATATTTTATGGCTGTTTTTTTATGTGCAATAAGGAGTCTATCTAAAGTCCAAATTGTAGATTTTGGACTATGGTTTAATTGCAAATATATGTATATCACCATATAGACATAATGCAAAAATAATATGCCAAATAAATCCACCTAAGAAAACCCTTTTCCACATGACCTAATAGGGCATTTGAATATCAGAGTATAGAGAGGGTCCTAACAATGAATAACAACTATCAGTTTTTGCTCTAGTGGACCCAGCCCACCCATGAATTACATGGTCATATCATTCAGTTAAATGACTGGAACTTAATACTACAAGGGAAATGCACTGCTGACTGCATTGCAAGGTAGCTATAATGAATTTGAGATCTCTCCAGCCCTGTGAGATTCTTGTGTTAACACTTCTGATTGTAAATGGTATATTGGAGAATTATCATTATTTATGTAATTTCCTATTTTGTTTATGAAGGTTCATAAAAGTACTTGCACAGTTCTGGAACATCACATGAGTTAAAGGGTAACTGAACTTTTAAAAAACTTTTGACATGTCATAGTGACATGTCAGAGGTTTTGAACAGTGATACCCCCACCTATCCCTAAAACGAAATGACAGAATTGCTCAGGTTAGCGCTGTGCCGCTTCTTTTCTGATCGACTTTCCTCGGAAAGCCGAGCGAGCGGTGTATGCACTCATAGACTTACTATTGAGCCCATACACTGCTCCAAGGAAAGCAGATCAAAAAAGAAGTGGCACAGCGCTCACCCAGACGCTTCGTTTTAACAATTGGTGGGGGTCTCGGTGCTCGGATCCCCACCAATCAAAACTTCAATAACAGACAGAACTTCCACTTTATTACCATGTATAAGTGACATGGCCATGGTCTCTTCTTTCGGTATCTTTTTATTATGCTTTTTATCCATGATCTTAACTTTAAAAGGGATGTCTAGTTTATAAAACCCATTTTCAAACACCCTATTAGGGAATTCGGAGTTAATACAGTGGCTCTTCTGTTCAGGAACCAGATGGAAGAGTGGCTCCAAAGAGTGTCTCTTTAGTGCGGAGGAACAGACACATCCGTTTATTATACAGACACTCCCTTTAATTCAATAGGAACTGTGTAATGCTTAATTTCCCCTGTGGAGGTGCTGCAGGGAAATTTAACACTTGCTGGCAGGTTTCCCTACGGATTACAGCTGTGCGCTGTAACACCCTGTGATCTGATTATCATCAGTGGATTTTTCTAACAAAAACAAGATTAACCAAAGCAGAAAACTCCTATTAGGTAAATGAAATTTAGGGTTCAGGAGGGCAAAAGAATTGGCTCTTCCTACCTAAACCTTATGCACTGAGTATGTTACTATTTTAATAGGTTGCTAGTTTAAAGATAGCTCCCGGTAATGCGTTGTAACGTCTATGGCCGCGGACCGTCGTCCTGACTCACCCTCTGACAGCCGTGGTTATGGACAAGCTAGTGCCCAGCAGCATCTCCCTCCTGGTAGATGCCGGCACTCACTTCTTGGTCCGGAAACTGTCTCCCGCAGGGAGCGCGCGCCTGCGCGTACACGGCCTTAAAGGGCCAGTACACGCACAGTTGCAGAATACTGCAATTAGCCCAGAATGCTTCTGGACTATAAAAGGGACTCTGCCCTCTCGATCCTTGCCTGAGCGTTGTTGTGTTACCTTAAGTTTGTCCTTGCAAATGGTCTCCGAGTGTTTTCCAGTTCTCAGTGTTACCCGTTCCTGCTGCCTATACCCTGTATCCCTTGCTACCGTGCCTCTGTGCCTTCAAGAGTTGGAGTCGTGCTGTGCCCTCCGCTGCATCTATTGCACCCCGCCAGGTGTTTGTCTACTGTCGGAGCTTCATCTTAGCCTGAATCCACCGTACTGTACTAGACATTGCATTATACCTGTTTGGCCAGCTGCTATCCCACTACACGGTACGGCCCAGTGGGTCCACACCCCGCTCCGTGACATGTGTTAGCTTGTGCAAAGATGTGGCCTAGTCTAGTAGGTGGTCTACCTTGCCTGCTTAAATATTAATGCACTTGTCTTTTTATCATGAAAATAAAAATACTGTTTTGAAAGCTCAAGTAGGCTTAACTGGGTTGTCTTGATTTGGACAGTCCCTTTTTGTTATAATGGTACACTGACGAAAAGTTGATCAGGTGTCCATACACTGGGACTTCCAACGATGAGCTGTAATTTGTGATGGGAACCTAGCAAGTCTTAAATTCCCCTATAGGGCAACCAGAGGGAAAATGAAGCATTAAATTACACAGTTCCCATTTAAATCAATGCACTGTGTGTTTTATGCACGGTCATGCCAGATCCCCCAGAACTAGAGACATACTTTCTAGCTACTCTCCACTCTGGCTAATGAATGAGTGTCCTGACAGAGGGACCCCCCTCCATAAACTCCAACTTCCCTAATAACTTAATTAAAAATAGGATATGTAAGCCAGAAAACACCTTTTAAAATCATATGAATCTTCTGTGGCTGCTATAGGACTTGTGGAAACGGGAACCAACTTTGTTCCTCATGAGCAGTGTGAATCAATGCAAGGCTCCCCTTCACTAAAGGTACCATTGTGCTACCAACACCAGGGGGAAGTGCACATTTAACTTTTGCTATGGTGCCCCCTTTAAGGTGGTTTTACACGGGAAGATATCGCCCATGATTACCACTTTTAAAACGAGCGCCAATCGACAATACAGCTTGTCGATCGGCGATCGTTGCTCCCTTTAAACGGAGCAATGATTGTTTAGTATGGGGATGAATGATTGTTACTATGATCTCTCGTCCCAGTGCATTTGCATCATGTTGGCAGGACGTCTTTCTGTTTACACAGGGAGATGTGCTGCCGACTAGAGATAATTTTTTAGCTGCATAAAAGATGCGATCAGCCCATGATCTAGAGTTTTTCGCATTCATCAGCTAATCGTTGTCCTGTTTACACAGGGCAATGATCGGGAACGAGCGTTCATCTGAACGGTAGTTTGCCCGATCATTGGCCTGTGTTACAGGGCCTTTACTCTGTTACCATGGCCAAAGCATTACGGAGTTTCAAAAAAACATTACAGATGTGCCTAGTCCGATATATCACTATATAACTTAAAGGGTTTGTCCACTACTGGACAACTGATGACCTATCCACCGGATACATCATGATCTGTACATGATCTGTGGGGGTTCGACACCCGGACCCCGCACCGTTAAGTGCCTCCGAGCACCGGACGTACATGCCGGAAGCAGTTGGCTTCGGCCACTGAATAGCGGCTGAGATGCAGTACTGCAGCTCTGCTCCTATTCAAGTGAATAGAAGAAGAGCTGCAGTTCGGCAGCACGGCCGCTATGCTATGCACGGAGCCAACTGCTTCCGGCTCTGTACATCGCATAATGGGCAATAACACCCAATGCCCAGACGTAGCCGGAGTGGCTTAACGGTGCGGGGTCCGGGTGTCGGACCCGCACCGATAATATACTGATTATCTATCCGGTGAATAGGTCATCAGTTGTTCAGTAGCGGACAACCCCTTTAATACATAATGATTATTAATAAAGTGTTTCAAGGTCTGTTGGCACTCTCTTTTTTGCACAACAGCCTTTTATTTGACTTTCAATTTAAGATAAAGCAATGTAAAGGAAACCTGCTTCCTCACATTTTTTCTGTGATACTTAAAATATAAATACACAATGCAAAAATTTCTTAAATGCTTGACATTTTTTACAATTAACAATGCTGATATAACAAAACACAACAAACAAATTGAATGGCATTTTTGCTTTGTACAGATAGTATTTTCAATTTTTTTAAACCACATCCTTGCTTCACAGCATGCTTTGCTGTGTCTTTCCAGGGCTTTCTTAAAAAATTGCACCGACACAATTATAAGAAGGTTGATATTTATTCTGAAGCTTCTCGTATTTTCTGCCTTCACTCTAGGAGGCAAAACAAACACAAATATTCATATGTCCCTCTGACATCTGTTAAATTCTGCCTAGTGGAACATTTGTAATGATATGTATGAAAGAATACCTCAATTTAAAAATGACCTTCCCTAAAGCATAGTACGTCTTGTCATGCGGAGGATATTTTAGAGACTTGGTGTAATGTACGTTGTAGATTGATATCATTCCAAAAGCTGTGTCATCTTTGCATGTTAAAAACGACACAATTACCTTTTAATTATTATATTTACAACTTTCATCTCAAGAAGAGATAAAGCAACTTTTTCCCTATGGTGCAGTAAGTTTGTGTGACCGCAGTGGGTCTGGGTGTTACATCCGGAGTACGGACAGTTTAACACAGGTACCGTAGACCTAAATCTGATTTTTTTTTATAAAAAAAGGAATTAATAAATAACCTCTAGGCTAGCCATCCACAATTCGATAGACCAGCTTGATGCAATGATCTGGCTGATTATTGTATCACGTATACTATTTTAGCAGTGGTATGAAGTCTATTACATTGGCTTCGCTGGAGGTCCTTCATACCACTGTTCAAAGTGTTACATTGTTTTACTACAACACTCCAGTCAATAATTAGTTGACGGTTCAAACCATATGATGGTTCCTTTGGTAATCAGAGGTATTTAAGAAAACTGACCTACCGTATAGACCGCTCCATTCTAGCAACCGCTGCCTCACACTCACAAAAGGGTTTACTCAAAGGGTAGTGTCTAAATGTCTTTCCCTTTAAAGCTTTTGCTAAAGTTTGGACCCACCACCTAACCACCAATATCAGGTATTAGAAAAAGTATGGTGTCATGATGTTGGTTCTCTATAATATAATGAATTAAATTGTATTGTGAGCAAACAGCAATGTCATGAGTACGGATCCCTATAGCTATTCTGCATGCCATATTTGTTTTACTTGCAGATTTTTACACAATGTAAAGTCAGAGGCACAGGGAGTTACTGTACAGGCTCATGGAATTCTATGGGTGCTTTGATACCGTAATATATAACCATAATACGGCCATGTGCATGAGGTCTAATACCACCCTAATGTCCTTTGCTCTATTACAATGCTCAGACCAATGGAACGTGTTAGGTCTCTTGCCCACGAACGAGATCGGGCCGTGAAAAAGAGCATTTATGTAAATATAGGTCAGATGTGAATGTCAAAGATTGATGCTGAGTCTGTGATTAGAACGTGGTAGTGAGTGGCTTTTGGGAAAAGCTTAAACACCTTGTTATCAACAACAAAAAAATACACACATAATCCGACGCACCGTATAGCGTATGTGTTTAGATGTCTTTTGGGTTTGCATTTTAAATTATTCATATTGTATAACCTGGGGAATGGATTGCCCATGTTTGTTGTTTTAGCTAGGACATATATTTTACTCAGGATGTCTTATCTCAATTTTTGTTTTTTATATTTAAAATTATATGTGACAAATATGCAAAAACGGCACTCTATATACCATGGCAAGATGCATCCAGTGACCAGTGTGTTTCAAAGGTGACCTGTTTTTACAAAATTGTCTCTTCGTCTTGTAATTCTGATTCTATGTGCCATGCAAGCACTGAAGAGTGGAATACGGTAAAAAGGCACATAAGAATGGTAATGCGTACATATTTGTAGAACATTCGAAAGTGGTTGACAACATATCTAAACTCTGCCTCTTGTGCGCTGAAGCTTTTGTGATCGTATGCATATCACAAAATTACCTGCAAAAGTTTAATCACGTTTTTCACACAATATAAAACAAAAACATAATGTAAATGAAAACTGTGAACATACAAAAAAACATAAGTAATAGGGTATTGCATTTAAGATTACTTGGTATCAAGACAGAGATAAGAAAGCAGTTTGATAAGGACATGCAAGCCAGTTACTGACATCACTGCAATGCAACTTATAGAGTTTCTTTGCATGAATGCCTCAGGTCAGACCTAAGGTCAGACCTATATATTAAGGCCTATCTATAATTTCTGTCCCATAGCTCTACAGCGCCCCCAGGTGTTGTGCATTTATAGTCCAGATGATCCTTACCGTACTTGAATCAGCTCCTAAGTTTAGGTTATCAATGATGCTGGGTGGCTTAGCTGTTGCATGGCAGCACTGTCATCCTGGAGTTGTATGTTCTCCTTGTGTTTGCGTGGGTGTCTTTAAATTTCAATTACATCTGTGTCCTTAGTTTTCCGACCTTAAGTGAGCTGCGACAAAAGACACCATACAGTGACACAAGGGTTCATAATACAGATCCGTAGTGACTTTGTGAGCCACCGTACAGGGCATGACAGTCTAGGCAGCAACCTAACAGCATAAATAAACATTGTCCACAATCTCAGAGTGTGTGTGTGTGCGTGTGCGTGTGCGTGTGCGTGTGCGTGTGCGTGTGCGTGTGTGTGTGTGTGTGTGTGTGTGTATATATATATATATGTATACTGTATTTAAATTTGTCAAAAATAGATGTAAAAACGTATGAATTCGAAAAAAATAAGTAAAATTGCATTTTCTAACCCATTGATTCCAATGAATGTAAACGCTTTCATGTAAATCCTTTTAAAACATATATTGCAAAGCACTGATCTCCACAAAGAGATTATTTCATACACGAAGCTACTCACTTGCTGTGAAAACCATTAGGAAAACTGCAGGTTGGGGAGCTTTGTGGGATTTGTTGACGGTTTAGCTCAGCAGAAGCTCTCAGATCACCTAATAAAGTGTTGAAAAATAGAACATTAGTATTTTCTACGAAACACATTTATGTTCTCTTAAAGGGAAATATGAATAATAATTAAGTTTACGAAAACAGGATGAAAATGTAAAAAATTCTATTTACATATACATATATTTTTTTTTATTCCGGTGGCAGTGGGACTTGATTTTCCTTTCTTGTTGCAATGTATTCCTCATTGCTCATCACATCTAAAATCCTATTTCCTGCCCTATTCATGAAGATCAGCTTGACTGATTACTGACACACTTTTCCCATGCCCTCGTCACCTCTAAACCTCCCCCTGATGTGCCCGGCTCTCATTGTCTATCATCTGCTCTCTCCTGCTACAAACTGCTGTCAGATGCTCATTTACCCCTAATCTTACACTTGCTGCCTTCTAATATTCTTTCTAATCCAGCAACTTGTCAACTGGTGCGTCAGGCCGTGTCCAGGCCAGCTGCTGTGTCACAGGCACCCAACGTATTCTCCCAGCTTTGTATTGAGAAAGAAAAAAATTCCCCCCAACTACTACAAAGAAGTCTAGTAATAATTAATGCTTCTCTATGATTAGCCCATCTGCGGGACAGCAGTTGACCACTGGAGATAACACTCATGTCCATTAACCTCTGATAATATTAACTTCACTTTTATTTTAGTATAAATTTTAACACTATACAGGTAGAATTTTTGGGTGTATATGTTAACCATCAGAAGGCATGGCGTTAATACTTGCATATGGGTTATGTATTACAGACAGTGTCTTACAGGGTACCTTGTTATTTTTTTTTCCATGGGAAAAAAAGAGAAAAATATGTGAACCGCTCACTTTTAGGCCCCGTGCACATGGCAGAACTATGTGCAGGCACTCCGTGTGCTGCCGTATGATACTGTCAGATGCTGTAGAAATTTTCGCCTACATGCAATGCTTCTAGGGGAGAATACCCACGTAAGACAGCAAGCGTTGGGGCATACCACGATTTGTTTCAGTCATATTAGTACCGATTGAAATTAAAGGCCTACATTAAGGACCCTTGTTCCTCTATGGGTATCCTACCACGGTTCTGACATTTAGGCTACTGCTTAGGTTTACTGTGACTCGTGAGCGACCTTGTGAGAAAAAGCTAAGGAGGACTGCGTCGATCGCAAGAATTTTGACCAGGGGTGTAACTGTAGGTAGAGCCGAGGTAGAAGTTGCACCTTTGCTACATAAGAAGATACTAGGATTACAAATGGTACATAGTAGGTGGGAGCCCCGTTACCGATTTTGCATTGGAGCCGAGGAGCTTCAAGTTACGACTATGATTCTGACCATGTCTAAATGACGGCAATTGTCAACTTTTCTCCAGCTATGGAGACATTGAGGTTGCGCACAAATCATGTTAATGTATCAAATATACCTCAAAGCTGTGGCCTGCTATAGATTTCTCCTGCAGGGGATGTATATTGCATGCAGTACTATATGCCAGCCATCCAAATAAAAGGCCGACCACAAGGACAGGCTAGGTCCGTCAGGATGAAAGCCGTTATTTGTTAGGCCGGTTACTGACAAACTCAATACAGGCTCATTATTGTTCTCGTATTATGCCTGCAATTCCCGGCCTGACCACAGATCTAATAACTAGAACGAACAGGATCGGAGATTGCTATGATGATGTTAGTTTGGGTCATTACACTGATAGTAAGTATTATCGAAGAAACCACTGCACTCAGTATAGAAGGGTGCTCAGTTAAGGGTCAACTCCGTAGTATTTTGGAAGAAAACCAGGCACTCCAAAAATTCTTTGTTTTTTGAAAAATAATTTTATTTGCAATCAAAATTATTTTTCAAAAAACAAAGAATTTTTGGAGTGCCAGGTTTTCTTCCAAAATACTGATAATGTAATAAGCACATAGTGTGGAACAAACAGGTTAGGTAGACTTTAGTGCAATGTCACAGGTAGATGTGAAATATTGGGTCATTTATTAAAACTTTATAATACATGAAGCATACATAAATAGCGGCAGTCACTTACAGGCCTGGTATAAGGCATGGATGGGCGTTTTAAAGATGCCGTTAATTAATTGATGCAGTAGGTGCCACATGGGCACGTTAAATGGCCCCTCCAAATTAAGGGAAAAGGAGGATCTACAAGAAAGCTAAAGTGGGGACACATTGCACCAATAAGGCCGGGTTCCCATGTAGCGTAAACGATGCGGAATTTCCGCAACGGAATTGTGTGTGGAAGTTCCGCAGCATTTACAGTAGCAGCAAAGTGGGTGAGATTTAGCAAATCTCCTGCCCACGCTGCGGGAAAAAAAACTGCAGCGTAAACATTAATAAATTGACCTGCGGTACATAATTTAATTCCGCAGCATGTCAATTTATGCTGCGTTTTCATTGATTTTCTGCTGCGGGTTTTGCCGATTGAATTCAATGGGGATGCAAAACCTGCAACAGAAAGCCATGTTTTGCGACTTTTGTGCCGTATTTGCAGCGTTTACGTCGCAAAAATCATACTTACCCAGAACACCCTCCTTCTTCGTGCAGTTTGGCCTCCTGGATTGACGTATCCCATGCAACAGCTGCAGCGTCACATGGTCTGAAACGTCATCCAGGGAGGCCGGAGCAGACGTCAGAAGAGGGCGGGAATAAATATGTGCGCTTAATTACGCAGCGGAATTGAAAAATGGCATCACTATCCACAGGAAAGGTCATCACTATATAATCGCTGGGAGTCTAAAGGTATGTTCACACAAGGGTATGTTTTACGCCTCGAATTACGCCTGAAAAGACGGTACGTCTGCAAACATCTGCCCATTGCTTGCAATGGGTTTTACAATGTTCTGTTCAGACGAGGTGTAATTTTACGCGTCACTGTCAAAACAGCTCCGTAATTTCAGACGTAATCTGTTAAGACGTGTGAACATACCCTAATGAATATCTGGAAAAAACAATAGTGTCAAAATTAATTTCCCTTTCCGCGCCCCCGCCCCCCCAAAAAAAAGTTCATCAATAATTTATAAGTACCCCAAAATGGTTCTATAAAAAAATATGACTCGTTCGTAAAAAAAAAAAAAATCAGCCCTCATGGGCTACAGCGACGGAAAAATAAAAAAGTTATGGTTCCTGGAAAAAAAAAAAGCCCATACATATTTGGTGTCGCCATAATCGATCCGAACAATAAAATAAAGATAACTTGTTATTTATGCTGCATGATGAATGGCATAAATTTAAAACGCAAAATAAATGGCGGAATTGCTGTCCATCCCACCACCAAAAAAAAGTTAATCAATATCTATATGTGCACCAAAATAGTTCTATTAAAAAATATGACTCGTCCCTCAGAAAAGAAGCCCACCTAAGGCTAAATCAACGGAAAAAAACAAACTTATGGCTCTCCGAATGCGATGATGGAAAAACGAAAAAAGATACCTTGTGCAAAAAAAATAGAGGGGCTGTCATAACCAGAGCCCTTACTTAACTATTTAATATATATATATATATATATATATATATATATATATATATATATATGTATAATATATACTGGGAGTTGTACTATTGCAACATCTAGAGAGCCACAGGTTGTTCAGCATTATGCCTATTCACACATTGCGATCAGTTCGCGTTTTTTACGAAAATCGCGGTAAAAACCGCTACTTGACTGCAACCTGTGAATAGACACCAAGTCTTTACCTGGTCAGTTACGCAAAACCCATAGAAGGACTGAGGGGGGCGGTAATTTTATTGACATTATCTTTCACTGACCCTTTGTAAAACGTATGTTTTGCTCCATTCACCTGAGAGCAGTGCATTCCTGTCAGACACGTCTGTGTATATTATGTGCGGCGGCCGCTGTTTGCTCTGGGACAATACGCAGCTCGTGCTGAGGTGATTCCCGCCGCGCGGCCACTGCCTGTGTTTTATTTTCCCGCCCAATTCAGGTGAGCGCCGGCGCTAAAACGCCGCACAGAGTACAGAGGAGGAGCTGACGTGCGGCCAGGGAAAGACGCCTTTATTTACTGTATAAAGCCTGTGCAGGAATGTAAGGAAAATAATTTTGGCAGAAGTGATATTTTTATTAATTTTTTTTGCACCAAAAAGTCAATATTGAATACTAGTCACATTTATTTGAAGTTCGTCATGCAAAACGTCCGATACATTAAACAAGCATCGGATCCATCCAGCACTGCAGAGCAGGACAATATGTCAATGTTCCTGTTATTATATATGATACTGTTATCGTATTTATCATAGTCATAATATATATAATGCAGGCTAGTTATTATATAGCATTAGGGCTCATTCACACGAACGTGAATCTCGGCCGTTAAAACAACGGCCGTCGCACAGACCGATGCATTTCAATGGGGCCGTTCACACGACCGTCGTTTCAATGGAGCGTGTGAACGCTCCGTTGAAAAATAGGACATGTCCTATTTTATTGCGTGTCACGCATCCCTCCATAGACTAATCTGTGGGGGTTCCGTGGCCCACACGGGTCCACCTCGGACGTGGAAAATGGCAGTTTTTCAAGTCCGAGGTGGGCTACGTTCGTGTGAGTGTAGCCTTAGGATATATAAAATGGCAGCAATGCGGAGAATTATTAACCCTTTCAGGACAGCCATTTTTTTGCTGTTTTATTTTTCACTCCCGCCTTCCAAAAGCCATAACTTTTATTATTTTTCCGTCAATGAACTGGTGTGAGGGCTTATTTTTTGCGGGAGGAGTTGTAGTTTCTATTGGCACCATTTAAAGTACCATATAATGTACTGGGAAACTAAAAAAACATTATTTAGGGGCTGAAATTGGAAAAAACGGTGATTCCTCCATCTATCCCGAAATACTGTCCGTAAATACGGATCTGTAGCTATCCGTATTTCATCTGTATATACGGAAGGGTGTCCGTAAATACGGTCTGTATTGCATCCGTATATACGGATCCGGACAAACAGAGGGAACGTGCAAATTATGTCATCAGCATGTTGCATAGCAACGCTTCCGTAAAAACGGACGGCACACGGATGCACGTCCGTAGCTGTACGTATTTACGGAAGCTCCCATAGACTTTTAAGGGAGAGTCTGTGCAGTAATTACTGACAAGAATAGGACAGGTTCTATAATTTTTTCAGCACGGACACCCATCCGTAAAAATACTGAAAGGTGTCCGTGGGCAATCGAAATGAATGGGTCCGTAATTACTGATGAAAAATACGGCATGGGGCCTTAGTTACAAGGTGGCCGGGAGTGCGGAGACAGTCGAGCCCACTGAGAGATTAATGGGAGTTACGGAAAACGTGTAGTGCAGCAAGCTACGCTGTTTCCGTAGCTCCTAAGTTCTGGAAACACCATAGCTCGCTTTGCTACGCTGTTTCTAAAACTTTCATTCATTTCTATGGGAGTTGCGGAAACAGCGTACCTTAGCTTGCTTGGCTGTTTCCTTACTCCCAACCACCTTGTAACTCCATGGCCGGAGAGCATCGACAGCGGGGGACGGTAAAACAAGGATATGCCATAAATGTCTTTGAAGAGATTACCCCTTTAGGGCTTGTCCACACACAACAGAATTGCTACAGAAGATTTCTGCAGCAATTCTGTTGAAAAACGCAGACATTCCGTCGCGGCAAAAACGCACCATTTCCTGCGGTTTTGTACGGCAGAAAATGGTGTGTATTTTGCGGCATTTTTCACAATGATAGGAGATGGTGACATCTCCACTGAAAAACTCAGCAATTCAGTCCACTTTCCGTAGCAGGAATTGTCATTCTGCGGTCTGAAAAATACGCACCGCAGGTCAATTTCTGCTCTGAATTTTTACGCAGTGTGTGGCTGAGCTTTGTTAAATAGGCTCTGTCACCAGATTTTAAAACCCCTATCTCGTATTGCAGCAGATCGGCGCTGCAATGTAGATTACAGTAAAGTTTTTTTTTTTCAAAAACTAGCATTTTTGGCCAAGTTATGACCATTTTTATATTTATGCAAATGAGGCTTTCTTAAGTACAACTGGGCGTGTTTAAAGTTATGTCCAAGTGGGCGTGTATTGTGTGTGTACATCTGGGCGTTTTTGCTTCTTTTACTAGCTGGGCGTTGTGACTAGAAGTGTATGATGCTGACGAATCAGCATCATCCACTTCTCTTCGTTACCACCCAGCTTCTGGCAGTTCACAGACACACAGCGTGTCCTCGCTCATCCGACGCGATGAAGTTCCTGTGGGACGAAGTGAGTGACGTCACAGCGTGATCTCGCGAGGTCACGCTGTGTGTCTGTGAACTGCCAGAAGCTGGGTGGTAACGAAGAGAAGTGGATGATGCTGATTCGTCAGCATCATACTCTTCTATTCACAACGCCCAGCTAGTAAAACGAGTAAAAACGCCCAGATGTAACGAACACAATACACGCCCAGTTGGACATAACTTTAAACACGCCCAGTTGTACATAAGAAAGGCTCATTTGCATAAATATAAAAATGGTCATAACTTGGCCAAAAATGCTCGTTTTTGAAAAAAAACAAACGTTACTGTTATCTACATTGCAGCGCCGATCTGCTGCAATACGAGATTGGGGTTTGAAAATCTGGTGACAGAGCCTCTTTAAATCTCATCCACTATGCTGCTACTGTAGTCTGCTGCGTTTATTCGTCCGGAAAAAAAGCATCAATTCCACAGCGTATGGACTCGGCCGGGTAAGTGGCCCACATATAGAAAAAAATAGAAGTTGATGGGCCGCATTTGAACAATCCTGTTTTCCAGTTTAAGTGTCGCTAAATGCAGTCCGGCGGCTCAGTTGGCAGACACACAAATGTCAAGATTGGGCAGCCCCTTTTAAGATAGTGCCACAGAGCCCTCTGTAAATAATGCCACAGTGCCCTCTGTAGATAATGCCACAGTGCCCTCTGTAGATAATGCCACAGTGCCCTCTGTAGATAATGCCACACACCCACCCATAGATGCTGCCAAAGTGCCCTCTGTAGATGCTGCCACAGTGCCCTCTGTAGATGCTGCCACAGTGCCCTCTGTAGATGCTGCCACAGTGCCCTCTGTAGATGCTGCCACAGTGCCCTCTGTAGATGCTGCCACAGTGCCCTCTGTAGATGCTGCCACAGTGCCATATATGGACAGTGATGTCAGGGGCTTGCCCAGAGCTGGAGTCCCAGAGCAGAGATGCTTCTAGCACTCTGCCTGGGACTCCAGCTGTGCTCCTGACATCACTGTCCAGCTCTGGGGAAGCCCTAGACATTGCTGTCCATATGTGGACAGCGATGTCAGGGGATTCCACAGAGTCCCGGAGCAGAGCCTATACTAGAACTCTGCCCGGGAACCCGGCTCTGGGGAAGCCCCAGACATCACGTGTCTATATATGGACAGCGATGTCAGGGGATTCCACAGAGTCCCGGAGCAGAGCCTGTACTGGCGCTTTGCCCGGGACTCCGCTCTGGGGAAGACCCTGACAACACTGTCCATATATGGACAGCGATGTCAGGGTATTCCACATAGTCCCGGAGCAGAGCCTGTACTAGCGGCTCTGTATCTCATGGGCCGCAGATGACAGCATCAGGGGCTGCGTGCTTGAGACCCCTGCCTTAGGCAAAAAAAATCTGTAGCTATTGCAGTAGCAGCACAGTGGAAATGTTATTATTAATTCTCATACACACGCTGCAGAAAGTTTTTGCGTGGAAATTGACCTGTGGTGTGGATTTTTTAAATCGTCAGCGTGTCAATTTCTGCTGCAGATTTTTTGCGGATTTTCCCAAGTGTGTTTAGGGAAGTCAAAATCCGCAACACATACGCAATGTGTGAACCCAGCCTGAGGCAGAAATATTGAAGCAGGGGTTTTATTGATGTATAAGGGTATGTTCACATGGCTTATTTTCGGCCGTTTTTCAGGCCGTAAACGGCCGAAAAGTTAGGAGCAGAACGCCTCCAAACATCTGCCCATTGATTTCAATGGGAAAAACGGTGTTCTGTTCCGACGGGCCATTTTTTAAGTGTCCGTTTTTAAAAATAGCCGCGTAAAAAAGTGCCCACAAAAAAGTGCATGTGACTTCTTGAGCCGTTTTTGGTGCCGTTTTTAATTGACTATAGAAAACCGCTCCAAAAAAGGGTCGTAAAGTACACTACGAAAAACGTGAGTTGGCTAAAAAACGGCTGAAAATCGTGAGCTGTTTTCTCTTGAAAACCGCTTCGTATTTTCAGATGTTTTTTTAGTAAGCGTGTGAACATACCCTTACTAGGCAGATTTGTCATTCGTGAGTCTGGGAAAGTGGGGTGGCAACCCACCTGGGAGCTGGCTGAATATAAAGGGGTTTTCCCATCTGAGACATTTTCAGCATATCTACAGGATATACCATAAATGTCTGATAGATGCAGGTCCCAGCTCTAGGACCAGCATCTATCTTGAGAACAGGGACCCCCGTGCCCAACTGGACAGCACATCAGGGCAGAAACCCAGTGGAGAGATGGCCGGAATTCCTAAAAAAAACAATCTCGCTGTGCTGTGCTATTTTCGTAACTCCCATTAAAGGGGTTATCTGGGCATGGGGTGGTTTTTCATACTGATGACCTATCCACAGGATAGGTCATCCGTATATGGTCAGTGGGGGTCTGACACCCGGAACCTCACACCGATAAGCTGTTCCGGCACCCTCCGCGCACCCGATGGCTATAACCATAGTATAGCAGCCATACTGCAGCTCTGCTCCTATTCAAGTGAATAGGAGCAGAGTTGCTGTACTGCAGCATGGCCACTATACAGTGTACGGAGCTATCTGCTTCCGACACCGACCACTGCATAACATCCGGTACCTGGAAGCGGCCAGAACAGATGACAGTGTGGGGTCCGGGTGTCACGAGGGTGGGCAAG
The DNA here is from genome assembly GCF_050947455.1 of Rhinoderma darwinii. Lineage (NCBI taxonomy): Eukaryota > Metazoa > Chordata > Amphibia > Anura > Rhinodermatidae > Rhinoderma > Rhinoderma darwinii. Next base: position 68,977,859 of record NC_134698.1, on the reverse strand, counting down.
GGGTTCCGCCGAGGAGGAAAGTGTTGTGATCATTGTGACAGGTTGTCACAATGATCACATGCCCAGAGCCCATGCTGATTTGTCACTGGGCAGAGCTCCGCGATGTCAGCTGTCTGGAGACATCTGTATCACGGAGCTAAATACCGCTACAGAATATATCTGCAGGACGTTCTGGAATGTCCCTGCAGAGCTAGTTGCGGACCACTTGGACGTTTTTATAGTCTATGGGCGGTCCGCAACCGGTTAACGTCTATGGGAGTTACGGACACAGAGTAGCACAGCGAGCTCGACTGTTTCCCTAATCCCGGCCACAACTCCACTGAGTCTCTGCCTGGATGCGGTGGTCCTGGGACCCGCATCTATAAGACATTTATGGCATATCCCGTGGATAAGGCAGAAATGTCTAAAATGGGAATACCACTTTAATGACCTTAATTAGCTTTTAATGGGGTTAACTTTGAGTTGGTTCATTATATTGCGATGTGTACAAATATCACAGAATGGTGTGATAGGTTTGTACAGCGTTGAAAGAACCCGGCCGAACGGAGAAGAAGCGCAAACACTGTTCTCAAACATTAGGAAGTATAAATTACCTCAAAACCCCAATATGTACTTAGGGCAATTCTGAAGTTTACCTTTTCATTTGTGTTTACTTTGGGTTCAGAATGAAGACTTACACCATCGATCACAACCATACAGCAGCAGATGACAATTTCATTGTTTGATATCCATTTAACTAGAATCTATTTGTTCTGCTGGGCAGCAAGAGAAGATTTTCAGGTATGTTTTCATTATTACAAACCTCAAGGAGGGTAATTTAGTGTGTTTTGGAATGCAACTTCAAGCGCTTTAGCTTTCTGTGTATGACACCTTGGCGCAAACGTTGTGAGGTTTGATTTGTACAATGCAAATAAACCGGTGAATCCATGTCTGGTAACAATGAGATGAGGGGGAAGTCACATTTAAAAGCATCGGTATTACGAAATGGCAAAATGATGTGTCAAATTTATATTCCCAAATTATTTGTCTTCTATAATTGTAATTTCTCTGTCCCTTTAAAAATATTAATCAAATACCCCTGAGCCATCGTGGGGAAATGTATTAGGGTTTATTCACACTTGTCAGTTTTGTAGCAAGATTATCACCGCAAAAAATGCCACAAAACCAGCACATCCATCACATGGTCAGGACAGAATTTTATCCACTTGACTTAAACAATGAAAGTTCCTACTGAATGACAACAAGCAGAGATCTTGAAAACCATGAGGAATTAATACAGAAAGTATATTGGAAAATAATGTATCTTTTAATTGTACAAAAAATAACATTAATTTGCTGAAAACAGAAACCCCTTTAACTAAGGCTCTGTTCACATCTGCGTTGGGGTCCCGTTCTGACGTTCCGTCTGAGGTCTCCATCAGAACGGGACCCCGAGCAGACACAAATTGACACTGACGGAAACCAGAGGTTTCCGTCTTCATCACCATTGATTTCAATGGTGACGGAGCCGGTGCCCGTGGTTTCCGTTAGCCTTTTTAGTTAAATGCCGCGGTCGCTATTGACCGCGGCATTTAACGGGTTAAACGGCCGCGATCTAAGTAAACTTCGAACGTGGGCGTTGGAGCAGGAGCCCGGCTGTCATCAGACAGCCAAGCCCCGGCTCCAGCCTGCACAGGACATCCGTGCAGGGCTTAGACTGGGCCGCCGTGAAAAGGCGGCGGCCTAGCCTTAGGCCCCTTAGTAACCTAGAAAGAAAGCGAGAAAATACCACGGCGCCACATGGTGCAGATCACAAGCGAAAAAATTAGCAAACTAACAATGGTGAATCAAATGCTCACCTTTTGGGGTTGTGCAAATAGTAGGCACAACTCTACTGTAGGCAGGTAATAAGTAATGTAGCTGCAGCTAGATCCAAACCGGTGGTCAACAGACAACTGCTCAAAGAGACCTGGAGGGAGAAAAATTGTGGACCAAAGTACAGCGCTGCTAACATCAACTTCAAGTCCAGACAAAGAGGTGATAAATGGGATTTATTGGGTTTAAAACAATAAAGGCAGTTTGAGGCTACGCGTTTCGACGCTGGACTAGCGTCTTCATCAGGCCAAGCAAAATACATTGTGAGGAGGCACTTTAAATAGTTTGCTCTCTTTTTCCCTGACTATTTAAAGTGCCTCCTCACGATGTAATTTGCTTGGCCTGATGAAGACGCTAGTCCAGCGTCGAAACGCGTAGCCTCAAACGGCCTTTTGCCTGGTCCGCAATTTTTCTCCCTGCAAGGCCCCTTAGTGACCGCCGTGAAAAGGCGTATTGGTGGTCACTAAGGGGTTAAAGAGGTCTGCCGTGATGAGAAACTACCGCTAAAGTGGAACTCCACTCTCCTGGACTGAAGTTCTGTTTTACATTAAATTCAGTATTTAGAAGAATGTTTTATTTGCAATATTTAAGATAAAAAAAATCAATACTTACCTGGTGCCCAGCAGTTTTTTTTCTCCCTAGCGCTGCTGTGTTAATATGGCAGGCAAACGCTGCTGAATGATATCACTTGCTTCTGCTCCATACAGTAGACTGTGCTGACATTTAGGCTTTATTCACACGAACGTGTCCGTTTTGCGCGCGTAAAAAACACAGCGTTTTTCCTGTGTTGCAATTCCGTGTAATGTCAGTGTATGGTGCGTGTCTGCGTTTTTTACACGCATATGTCATCCGTATGTCATGCGTCCGCAAAATAAACTGAAGGTGTTTTTCTTATCATTTCTTTAGCAACTGTTGCGTGAAAAACGCATGGCACATGGATGTGCTATCCGTGATTTTCACGCACCCATTGACTTCAATGGGTGCGTGATGCGCAAAAAATGCACAAGTATAGGACATGCAGTGAGTTTCACGCAGCGGACACACGATGTGTGAAAAACACTGAATTTCTGAATGACCCCATTGAATTGCATAGGTCCGTGTGACGTGAGTGGTTTTAACGCGCGTAACATGGACGTGAAATACGCTTGTGTGAATAAGGCCTTAATATTAGGCATCAGCCTAGCCTCAGGAGTCTGTTTAAGAAGACCGCTTCCCCCTATGTGGTGGTAGACCGCAGTCGCCTGAAGTTATGGTGCCATGACTACCGCAATAGTTTTTACAGAAATAAAATGTTGAGCCTGGAAACGTGACCTTTCGACTCAAGGGTTACTTAAAGGGGTTTTCTAGGGTTGCGTGTTTTCAAAACCGCAGCATTTTAATTTATCCTGAGATTCCACTTGTGAATTCTATCTCCCTAGTTCTGGAGAAATACGCAGCCAAACCCGCAGCTAGAAAACGGAGCGATTTACGTAGAAAAATTAAAAAACCGCATAAAAAAACGCACCTTCGGGTGTGTTTTTTTGCTGCGAATTTCTTACGGTTTTGCGTATTTTCCACAGCAAAATACGCAACGTGTGCATGTAGCCTAAGGCGGGATTCACACGACCGGGTCGTTCCCGAGCCCGAGTGTCGGCCGGTAAAATCGGCCATTTTGCCCGGCCGGTTTGCATAAAGTTATGCATCCGTGCCGGGCCGGGCAGATCCGGACAGTGACATCAGCGGCAGCTCCTGAAGGGGAATCCCCATGTGTTCGGGGATTCCGCTTCAGGAGTTTCCCCTGATGTCACTGCCCAGATATGGACAGAGACATCAAGCGCTCTGTCCAGGAGCGGAATCCCCGAAAACACGGGGATTCCGCTCCTTCAAGGAGCTAAAGTGCGGCTAGCACATAGCAGAGCGGGGAGATACCTCCCCGCTCTGCTATAGTGGCGTCGCTACAGTAGTAGCAGCCGCAGCAGCAGCAACTGCTGCTACTACTACTACTAGCGGCGCCATCGAAGGTGTCGCCGAGCCAGGGTGCTTTTAACAAGCAGGGGAAGGGAGCCAGCGCAGCGCTCCCTCCACCTGCTGTACACCCCGGCCCTGCAACACAGTGTACAGCGATGCCATTCGTCAGAATGGCATCAACTCCTCCTCCTCACATGCACTCTGCGCTGTGAGGAGGAGGAGATAGAGCGCAAGCGCCGAGAAACCCGGCCATCACTCGGAACACATTCCGGTGATGGCCGTGTAATACCCGGCCCCATAGACTTCTATGGGAGCCGGGCGGCCGGGTGTCCGGGCAAAGATAGAGCATGTCCTATTTTTTGACGGCCGGATTTTCCGGCCGTCAAAAAATCGGTCGTGTGAATAGCCCCATTAGGGGTCTATTATTCCTAATGCAGCCGGGTGCCGGCCGATTTATGAACGGCCGGCACCCGGCCGGGAAACCCTGCCGTGTGAATGAGGCCTAAGTGTGCAGTCACACGCGGCATATTCTGTTGCAGAAATTTTCTGCGACAATTTGTTCCCTCCATCTGAATGAAACTTGCAGAAATCCATGTGCTTGCTACAGAAACAACCCCATTCAGATGAATGGAACTGATTTTCAGTCACAGAAATTTTTTGACGCATAATATGCTATGTGTGACTGCACCCTAAGGCCATGTTCACCCAGTGCAAATTTGCTGCAGATTTTACATGCATTTTTTTAAGCCAAAACCAGGATTATATCAAGGAGAGCAGACCTACAAGGCCTACCTTTTATATATTTCCTCTGTTTAGTTTCCGTTCCTGGTTTTTGCTTAGAAAATACTGCTAAAATCTCCACTGTGTGAACAAGGCCTTAGCCCAAATGTGGCGTACTTGCATTGCGGAAAACAGCAATGTATGCCTATGGGAAAAATATTCTGCAACGCAAACTGATTTCTCTAGTTCTTACGTTGCGGAATATTTTTCTCATAGGCAAAAATGTTCACGTTTTCCACAGTATATGTTTACGCTGCGGAAATACAATGCAAGTGACCTACTCGTGAGTGGAACTTTTAGGCCTTATTCACAGGGCCTTGTTTGGTCCGTTACACAGTCCGTATGTCGATCGCATTTCCTGGACAGAACCCCGTTCAGGGATCTGGGCTCTTAGCATCATAGTTCTGTATGATGCTAGATGTCCTTGCCTCCCCATGATTACAGTATGGGACAGTATTCTCACGAGGAGGCAGGGAACCTGGCATTATACATTCTATGATGCTAGGAGTACGGCTCCCTGAACTATGTTCGGTCCGTGAAATACGACCGGCATACAGTCCGTATCTCACGAACCGAACACGGCCGTGTGAATAAGGTAGATTTGCCATTCAATATAATGGCAAATCTGCCTTCTTCACATGGCCGTGTTTGGTTAGTGATTTCCGGACCGTATTTTTGTTTGGTTTCGCATCCGTTTTGCATCCGTTTTGCATCCGTTCCGATTCCTTTCCGGGCCGTGTTGCCAATTTTGACCCGTTTTGCATCTGTTTTTTTCCCTGTCCGTTTTAAAATCGGATGAATTTCATTTAAATTTGTTGCCACACACAGCTCTCTGTAGATAATGCCACAGCCCCCCTGGTAGGTAATGCCACAGCCCCCCTGGTAGGAAATGCCACACAGCCCCCCTGGTAGGTAATGCCACACAGCCCCCTGGTATGTAATGCCACCCATCCCCCTGTATGTAATGCCACCCAGCCCCCTGTATGTAATGCCACCCAGCCCCCTGTATGTAATGCCACCCAGCCCCCTGTATGTAATGCCACCCAGCCCCCTGTAGGTAATGCCACCCAGGCCTCTGTATGTAATGCCACCCAGCCCCCTGTAGGTAATGCCACCCAGCCCCCTGTAGGTAATGCCACCCAGCCCCCTGTAGGTAATGCCACCCAGCCCCCTGTAGGTAATGCCACCCATCCCCCTGTAGGTAATGCCACCCATCCCCCTGTAGGTAATGCCACCCATCCCCCTGTAGGTAATGCCACCCATCCCCCTGTAGGTAATGCCACCCATCCCCCTGTAGGTAATGCCACCCAGCCCCCTGTAGGTAATGCCACCCAGCCCCCTGTATGTAATGCCACCCAGCCCCCTGTATGTAATGCCACCCAGCCCCCTGTATGTAATGCCACCCAGGCCTCTGTAGGTAATGCCACCCAGGCCTCTGTAGGTAATGCCACCCAGCCCCCTGTAGGTAATGCCACCCAGCCCCCTGTAGGTAATGCCACCCAGCCCCCTGTAGGTAATGCCACCCAGCCCCCTGTAGGTAATGCCACCCATCCCCCTGTAGGTAATGCCACCCATCCCCCTGTAGGTAATGCCACCCAGCCCCCTGTAGGTAATGCCACCAAGTCCCCTATAGGTTGCACCCATTCCCCCCCGCCCTTTCCAGGAGAAGTCACTGACTTCAATGTCCATATATGGACAGAGTAGTCACTGACTTCTCTTGGAGAGGAATCCCTGGCAACAGGGTCGGGGATTCCGCTTCAGAAGTGAGTGACGTCGCTGTGTCCATATATGGACAGTGTAGTCACTCACTTCTCCTGTAGCGGAATCCCCAATCCCCGGCCGGGGATTGTGGATTCCGACTCCTACAGGGAGCAAAAAAAGACCCTCCTCCTCCTCACATGCACTCTGCACTGTGAGGAGGAGGAGGATAGAGACGAAAGACACGGCCGTCACTTAGGACACATTTCAGTGAAGGACGTGTATTACCCGGCCCCATAGACTTCTATGGGTGCCGGGCGGCTGGGTAAACGGCCGAAAATAGGGCATGTCACATTTTTGACGGTCAGGTTTCCCGGGCCGTCAAAAAATCGGTTGTGTGAATAGCCCCATTAGGGGTCTATTGTTCCTACGGCAGCCGTGTGACGGCCGTTTTATGAACGGCCGTCACCCGGCCGGGAAACCCTGTCGTGTGAATAAGGGCTAACTTACAATCTTTACATCACAATCCTGACTGTTTCTGCCACACATATTCTAATCATTTGCAGTGGGAACAAGTGAACGCTACAACGCTAGAGAAATTCAAAGGGCAAAATTACAAGTGTACAGGCTGATTTTGTGATGAATATTCTTTTAAATGTTTTTTTTTGTATATCTGTAATTATTCCTTATTGTGCTTCTTTATATTTACTTGGAAATGGGATATGCTCGCATATTATTTAAGAGTGTACTACCTGCTCGGTAAATGTGTATTCATTAAGCTGTTTGTCTCCATGGAAACAGTAATGACACATTACTGGCAGTTATGTAGTCCTTTGTCTAGTGTAAAGACCGGTCTCTTGCCTTCGTTGTCTGTTGCAGGGAAGAAAAGCTAAAAAAAAAAAAACAAAGCAAAAATATCTGCAGAATAGAAAATTTGTAATTTTAAAGAAAAAATATTCTTCAGAACTGACAGTGTTTCCTTTACGCCAGATCTTGAAATAACAAAATCTAAAAAAAAAAGCTATTTTCTGATAATAGTTTATAATGCAGTATTGCAAAGCCATAGCTGCATGATCTATCGGTCATCTTACTGTACATTTGGCTAATATTAGTAAAAACATTTAGGACAATGCAGAGTTAAAGAGGCTCTGTCACCAGATTTTGCAACCCCTATCTGCTATTGCTATTACAGTAAAGTTATGACCATTTTTGTATTTATGCAAATGGGGCTTGCAAAAGTCCAACTGGGCGTGTATTATGTGCGTACATCGGGGCGTTTTTACTACTTTTACTAGCTGGGCGTTCTGACGAGAAGTATCATCCACTTCTCTTCAGAACGCCCAGCTTCTGGCAGTGCAGACAGCGTGTTCTCGAGAGATCACGCTGTGTCGTCACTCACAGGTCCTGCATCGTGTCGGACGAGCGAGGACACATCGGCACCAGAGGCTACAGTTGATTCTGCAGCAGCATCGGCGTTTGCAGGTAAGTCGATGTAGCTACTTACCTGCAAACGCTGATGCTGCTGCAGAATCAACTGTAGCCTCTGGTGCCGATGTGGCCGACACGATGCAGGACCTGGGGCAGGAAGTGAGTGACGTCACAGCGTGATCTCTCGAGAACACGCTGGGTGTCTGCACTGCCAGAAGCTGGGCGTTCTAAAGAGAAGTGGATGATACTTCTCGTCAGAACGCCCAGCTAGTAAAAGTAGTAAAAACGCCCCGATGTACGCACATAATACACGCCCAGTTGTACTTTTACTTTAAACACGCCCAGTTGGACTTTTGCAAGCCTCATTTGCATAAATACAAAAATGGTCATAACTTGGCCAAAAATGCTCGTTTTTTTAAAATAAAAACGTTACTGTAATCTACATTGCAGCGCCTATCTGCTGCAATAGCAGATAGGGGTTGCAAAATCTGGTGACAGAGCCTCTTTAAAGGGAACATGTCACACTGAACCTGCTGCTTTATCTGCAGGCAGCATGTTATAGAGCTGTAGGAGCTGAGTTGATTAATACATAGCTTTGAGGGTAAAAGATTTAGTATAACTTTATTCACATCCCTGCTACTGCAGCTTTTGCCATAAATCTATATATCTATGTGCTCAGCTCCTCCAGCTCTATAACATGATGCCTGCAGATCAGACTGCATGTTAAATATGACCGGTTCCTTTTAGGGCCTTATTTCACGCAGTGCAGATTTTGCCAGTATTTTTCAAGCCAAAATCAGGAATGAAACCTAAACAGAAGAAATATATAAAGGAAGGTCTTAGGGTCAGTTCACAAGGAGTTTTTTTGACGCGGAAACCGCGTCGGAAAACGAGCCAAAAAATGTCTGAAAATGCCTCCCATTGATTTCAATGGAAGGTGGAGGCGTTTTTTTCCCACGAGCGGAAAAACGGCTCGTGGAAAAAGAAGGGACATGCCCTATCTTCGGGCGTTTACGTCTCTGACCTCCCATTGACATCAATGGGAGGCAGAGAAAGCGTTTTTCGCTGAGTTTTTTTGCCCGCAGCGCTCAATGGCCACGGGCGAAAAACGTCACGAAAAAAAGCGACAAACGTTGTGCAGGCAGGTAAAAAGCTGCCAAAAAAACTCCAGGCAGCACATTTTGTTGCAGAAATTTCCTGAGAACTTGCAGAAATCCATGCACCTTCTGCAGAGACAACCCCATTCAGATGAATGTTACTGATTTTCAGCCACAGAAAATTTCTGCAACTAAGGCCTTATCCACACGGACCTGTAGTAATGCACACGCAAAAAACGCTGCGTTTTGCGCGCGCAAAAGGTCCATGTGGCATCAGCATATCGTGCGCGGCTGCGTGATTTTCGCGTGGTGCTTTTCTGTTTTCATTAATTTATTTTACTACTGTAGCGCACATCACGTGCGGCACCCGGAAGTGCTTCCGTGTGCCGTGCGCGATTTGCACGCACCCGTTGACTTCAATGGGTGCGTGCTGCGCGAAACACGGCCAAATATAGGACATGTCGTGAGTTTTACGCAGCGCACATAAGCTGCGTGAAATTCACTGACAGTCTGAACAGCCCCATTCATTAACCTAGGTCCGTGTGTGTGAATAAGGCCTAAATCTGCCACATGTGACTGCACCCTAATGTCTTGTTCACACAGTGAAATTTGACATGCTGCAGATTTTAAATTCCAGACGGCAGGTCAGTCCCCATTCAGAAAAAAAATCTACGGCAAGTAAATGAGATTTGTTCAAATCTCATCTACATGGCTGTTACTGTATTCCACTAGAGTTTCACTTTAGAAGTCTCACTATGGCCTGTTGAGTAAAACTTTCTAGCAACTTGCAGTGTGTCAGACTTTTTGACTATTGGGGTATGTTCACACGCAGAATCAAAAATGTCTCAAAATACGGAGCTGTTTTCAAGGGAAAACAGCCCCTGATTTTCAGACGTTTTTTTGAGCAACTGCCGTATTTCGCTGCGGTTTTCGCTGCATTTTTTACTGCAGTTTTTGGAGCTGCTTTCAATAGAGTCTATGTGAAAACGGCTCCAAAAACGTCCCAAGAAGTGTCCTGCACTTCTTTTGACGAGCAGTCATTTTACGCACCGTATTTTGACAGCGACGCGTAAAATGACAGCTCGTCTACACAGAACATCGTAAGACCCATTGCAAGCAATGGGCAGATGTTTGCCGACGTATTGGAGCAGTCTTTTCAGCCGTAATTCGAGGCGTAAAACGCCTCCATTACGCCTGAAAAATGGTCGTGTGCACATACCCTTAGATGCTAGTGGATTATGGAATTTTCACTATATTTGTTTTTTACTGGGGTGAAGCCTATTGCTTTTTGTTATGAAAGACTCCCCATCCTGCCTTTGTTTTCAGAAAAAAATAAAATAGAAGTGTCTCCCCCTATTATATTCTATTAAAAAATGTTTCTTGTTTAAAAAGGCATTTCCTAATTTTTAGTATATATTATTCAGTAGCATTCAATGTTTGGTATGCAGATATTAGGAGACCTTGCAGTGACTGTGGTCTAAATATTTGATACGTGTAAGAATGGTCTTTAGAATGGACTTCTTCATATTATGCCAGGCAAGTATAAAATACGCATTAGCGTTGGAGGCATTATTTTTTTAGCAGTTGTCTGTCATGCATTTTGTGTGGGATAACTGCTGTTGCAAGAGATGTAATCCTACCCCGTCAAATGATACCACATTGCTCAGGTTTATGACTGCAATACCCAATTTTCGGGCTCTTGCACACGGTCTTGCTGTGTGCATGGAGCCTATATAGTGGAGTAATATGGGCCAGTGGGTCCCACCGTATTATGTCTCCGTGAGGCACTGTATTCACCAATAGAGTATGTTTCACTACTTCAGTTTGCAAAATGTCTGGAAAAAGGGGGTGTACGGCACCGTAATCGCATCACCTATCGGTTTAGCGTGACTGAGATACTATTTTCACCACTACATTATAACGCAACAATTATTTAATCACTAATCAGTTTGCAGTATACATATACATCAAAGTATCAGTTCTGCTAATGTCACTATGAAGATAATTAAAAAGAAAGCGGAATGCTGTATATGATTTAGCGTGTCATCATTACCTATTTTTGTAAGTCTACAATTTCAAACAACAGCTGTCTATTACAAACCCTGTGATTAGTATGTGTCCGTAAAAAGAAGGGATTAATATTAATATAAAAGCTCGGGTGTTAGCTTGATCAGCAAGAATGTAAGAGAACCCAAGTGGTAAACTCAAACATTGGAATGATGCCAACCAGAAAATACAAATGGCAATTGTGCATATATGTATGTCCATAAATACATAGTGATTCTTTGAAATATAATATGCTTCCAGGTTTGATTTATCATGTTTGTTATTACAGTTATAGTACATTATAAATATGGGGATTTATTCCTCACTTATTAGTGAGGTAAAAATAGCATGTCCATTAACTAATTGATGCTGGCAAGCTACTTTAATAAAAACGGTTTTCTAAGAATATTTTTCGCATAAGGCTTAAGGGTTTTCGTTTTTGGGAACTAGTCTTCCCCATAAACCATGGGGCTACAGTGCTGTTGCTCTCCAATTAATTAAATGAAATAGCCATAAGCTTTTTACTCCCTGCCGTCTTATGCTGAAGGCAGAGCAAGCTTAAGGCCTTGTTCACATGGTGTAATTTTCATGCAGATACTGACACTTTTTTCGCTTTGGAATAAGTGTGAAAAACGCTTGTAACAAGCCTCCCATTGTTTTCAATATTAAACCTGCCCGTCGTTCATACAGGATGGAATTGCAAACCGCCTCGCTGAAAACAAAAAAAGTGACATGTCACTTCTTGATGTGGTTTCCGCTGTGTATTCTGCCACAAAATCACGTTGGCTACCCATAGGCAGATTAATCTGCGCTTAAAAATGCAGCAGTTTTTACTGCAAAACCGCAGAAAAAAATTAGAGGATCCGACTGATTTCTGTCGTGGTTTCTCAGCCAGTTACACATCAGATTTTTCCATGTGAAATATCTTCCGTGTGAAAATAGCCTAAAGGGTATGTTTACCTTCATTTTACAAATTATATATAGAGTTGTGTAACTTTAATGAAACATTACATTATCTTGCACTGATCCTGAGTTATAGCTATATCTAGAGTTGCATTGACAATATTTCTGGAAACAGTTGACTAGCTTGTTGTCCAATACTCTCCTAACAGCTTAGCTGAGCTCCTATAATGTAGAGGGAGATTACTGTACAGGGCATGGTGAAAAAAACCTATACTCCGTAGAATGCAAATCACTAGAGCAAGTCCTGTACAGACATTGAAGTAGCAAGCAATGCAGGCAGTTTTCATCCCTAAGGGTATGTTCACATGCCCTATTTACGGACGTAATTCAGGCGTTTTACGGCACAAATTATGTCCGAAAAAACGGCTCCAAACCGTCTGCAAACATCTGCCCATTGAATTCAATGGGTCTTACGGTGTTCTGTGCAGACAGGCTTTTTTTTTAAAAAGACGCCCGCCTCAAAGAAGTGCATGTCACTTCTTGGGACGTAATTGGAGCTGTTTTTCATTGACTCCAATAAAAACCAGCTCCAATTACGTCCGTAAAAGACGTCGCGAAAAACGTGTGCACTTGTAATTTCAGACGTAATTGGCGTTGCTGTGTGAACATACCCTAAAACTTGCAGAATTAGAATTACAGCTCTGACTAGAATACAGATTCCCAGTCAATACAAGATAAGTAATGCAATGTACTTACAACGCTACTTAAAGGTTTCCAACAACTAAAAATTGATGGCCTATCCTATCCGACTTTCGGGACCCCTGCCGATCAGCTATTTTGAAGGGCCCGCAGCGCTCACACGAGCGCTGCTTCCCCTTAATTTCTTCTTGCTCACTGTGAGTCGTCGACACACATTTAGTGGCGATTCACATGTATTGCAGGCATGGCCATCCCTAGGATAGATGGCGCCCTGTGCGAAATAATTTTGGCGCCCCACCCCATCATTAAAAAAAAATGCTCCATAAAAAAACTATAATGCACCTTTAGTGCCCCCATACAGTATTATAATATTTAATATATTACAACCCCTTCAAGGACACCGTATTTTGTCCTCTAATTGTGCCCACAGTATTATGCCACCTGTAGTACCCCTACACAGTATAATGTCCGCTTAGTGGCCCCCACACAGTATAGTGCCCCCCTGTAGATTTTGCCATATAGCCTCCCTGTAGACAGTGCCATAATCCCCACCTCCTTTTTGTAGATCGTGCCATACAGCCCCCCCACCTCCCCCTTGTAGACAGTGTCATACAGTCCCCCACCTCCCCCTTGTAGACAGTGCCCCCAAACAAAAACAAAAATTTTACTCACCTAGGCCCCGTTCCCATGACGAACTGAGCTTCTCCATGACTGGATCCTGTAGCATAGTACAGAGTTTCCCAACCTTTTCAGACTCGAGGCAGCACTGGAGAAATAAAATTTCCTCAGGGCTCCCTTACCAAAAATTGTTTCAAGAGACAGAAAACGGCTAAGAACAAGCACTACACTCGAAGGGTCTGTTCACACACGTTTTTTTGTAAGGCAAAAATAATCTGCCTCAAAATTCCTTCAGCAACTGACAGCGTGTGATCTTTTTTTTTTGTGTTTTTTCTTAAGCTGTTGAAGCGAATGCAAAAGACGCAGGAAAAAAAAAGCTCCAAACGTGCATCGCAGGTATTTTCTGCCTTATATTAATTTCAATTGGAGGTCAGAGGCGGAAACCCCTTGAAGACCATCAGCCCCCCCACTCACAGTAAAATGACCATCAGCCCCCCACTCACAGTAAAATGACCATCAGCCCACCACTCACAGATTCCCCCTGTAGGTAGCGCCACACAGCCCCTTGTAGGTAGCGCCACACAGCCCCCTTGTGGGTAGCACCACACAGCCCCCTTGTGGGTAGCACCACACAGCCCCCTTGTGGGTAGCACCACACAGCCCCCTTGTAGGTAGCGCCAGACAGCCCCCTGGTGGGTAGCGCCGCACAGCCCCCTGGTTGGGTAGCGCCGCACAGCCCCCTGGTTGGGTAGCGCCGCACAGCCCCCTGGTTGGGTAGCGCCGCACAGCCCCCTGGTTGGGTAGCGCCGCACAGCCCCCTGGTTGGGTAGCGCCGCACAGCCCCCTGGTTGGGTAGCGCCGCACAGCCCCCTGGTTGGGTAGCGCCGCACAGCCCCCTGGTAGGGAGCGCCGCACACTTCTCTCCATTCATTTAGTCAGCTCATAGTGACACAGCGTCATAAACTCCTCTTTACAACGCCCACTTGGTCAATAGTAAAAACACGCCCAGTTGGCCATTAAGAAAGTCATGAGCATAAAGCTAAAATCGCTAATAACGTGGTAAAAATAGATCGTTTTTCTAAATAAAAAGCACTGCTGTCACCTACATTACAGCGCCGATCTCCTTATGTAGGAGATAGAGAACTTATAATGTGGTGACAGAATCTCTTTAAGTTTTGCAACTAAACAGACTATATACATACTAGAAACCCATCGCTCATGAACAATTAAACTCCTACATTGAAAATGAAACAATTAACGTGCAAAAAGGAAGGTACAGAAGTCTATTAAAATGAGCCTCCTCCTTTAGGGAAAAGCGGCACATAAAATGGATTATCTGATGTTCCTGATACAGCTCAGTTGTTCACAAGGAAATATGGGGTGTAGGCTTCGGGAAAGATTTTTTTAAGCATTTTCCATACTTTGTTAATAAATTCAATCTCAAGATCTCAGTTATGTAGATGACTGTACACAATACCACTCTTTATCTCGTAGACTGCCTGGCTCCATACACCCCTCTTGCTCGCTGGTTTCTCAGGACTGAACTTAACTTGTGCCTAGAGACAAAATAAACACTTCAGATACAGTATAAAGCCATTTTTCCCATTGACCCTGGTTTGGTAACACCATGTCCCCAAACCTAATTGTCAATTATTTTTAGCTGTGGCTAAATAATACAAAGAAAAATCAACTAAATGATTACGTGACTTTTCTCAAACTTCAGCAGATTAACAGATTTATATTCCTGCAGCTGTAAATTTCCTGTACCAAAAAACTATTTACTTACTAAGGCTTCATACTTTTAACCGCTTCAATAATAACTGTACAAATGTATCATGCAAATACTGCAATAATAATTGTGGTGCCTGGAGGTAAGGCGGGTATGTAAGAAAAGATGTGTATAAACAATGTGCTAGGATACATAGCTGGTATGATGTGCTTATTATAATACATAAATTATTTCAGCTCAAATATTTTCATATTGCTTCATGCAGACTATTTTATTATACCGTGTCATTTGTGTTGCCCAATTCCATCAGATTGAGAAATGAACTGTAAACAATATATAGAATATATTTGGCAATATTTAGTAAGAATAATCATGTAGCAATATTGTCTAGTCATATGTAGGGGTTGTCTAGTTTAGGCTTCGTTCACATCTGCATTGGGACTCCGTTCATCGGTTCCGTCTGAGTTTTCCGTCAGGGGAACCCATGAACGGAAACCAAACAAACAAACGGAAACCGTAGGTTTCCGTTTGCATCACCATTTATTTCAATAGTGACCGATCCGGTGCAAGTGGTTTCCGTTTGTTACTGTTGTGTAAGGGTTCCGTCGCTTTGACGGAATGAATAGCGCAGCCGACTACGGTATTGCTTCCGTCAATCTCACCGAGTTCGCTGAGTAACATTCAAACGGGATGCATTCAAAGGGTCAATACGATGACGTTTTGCCCTTATATACATCAATATATTAAATATTGCTTAGAGTTTTGGGCAACAAGTGTAAGAAGGGTGGATTACAGTAACAAGAAATATCAGGAAAATTGGATTTATTCAGTTTGAAAGGGAGGCCTAATTAACCTTTTATAAATGGATAAAAAGGCAATAGAGATATCCGTCTAATGGTCTTTTTATATCCAAGGCAGGCACGACATCGACTTTATCTAGAGGAAAGGTTTAATAATCAACATATAAGGCCCCATGCCCACGACTATACATTTGCATCTGCATTCTGGTAGATAGTATAGGGCACATTATATCCTATGGGACAATGCACATAATTCTGGTTTCCTTGGTCCGTGCGTTGTTCGGAGCCCGGAAAGCAAAAAAAAAATGAGGACGTGTCATTTTACAGAACGCAATTTCGGTCCGGGCTACTTGAATTCAATGAAAACCAACCCAAGAAAATATGATCGACTACAGCACAAATGTAGAGAAAAATACAAATGATTCTTTATTGGAATAAAAACATGAGACAGATAAAAATGGAACTAGGGGATGAGTCACACAGTAAAAAAGGACGTCTGATCAGTCAAACATGCCAGGTATGGATATTGTGTCCACGTATTGTGTAATAGCAAAATAGGAGTAAATGCATGTAGTCATATAAAGAGCCGTGTCTAATGGAAAACAGCACGGATATAATCAAGGTACATCAGATGACAACAGCACAAATCGCAGAGAGGTAAAAAACAGATGCCGATAGCTGTGGTAATTACAAAATACGTGTATACCATCAATAATAATTACAACTAGTTACCAATGTAATGTGCACCAAGTAGTGCCAGAATGTGCTTGAAATCAGAAGATGACCATAAATGATGAACATAATGGAGCTATGTTTGCTACACAGGACAGAAAAGATAACACTACATACCAGTGGACATGATGGAAACAAGGATGAAACGTCCTGACCCGACGCGCGTTTCGGCGATTGCCTTCGTCCGGGGTTAGGCCCTAACCCCGGAAGAAGGCAATCGCGCGTCGGGTCAGGACGTTTCATCCTTGTTTCCATCATGTCCACTGGTATGTAGTGTTATCTTTTCTGTCCTGTGTAGCAAACATAGCTCCATTATGTTCATCATTTATGGTCATCTTCTGATTTCAAGCACATTCTGGCACTACTTGGTGCACATTACATTGGTAACTAGTTGTAATTATTATTGATGGTATACACGTATTTTGTAATTACCACAGCTATCGGCATCTGTTTTTTACCTCTCTGCGATTTGTGCTGTTGTCATCTGATGTACCTTGATTATATCCGTGCTGTTTTCCATTAGACACGGCTCTTTATATGACTACATGCATTTACTCCTATTTTGCTATTACACAATACGTGGACACAATATCCATACCTGGCATGTTTGACTGATCAGACGTCCTTTTTTACTGTGTGACTCATCCCCTAGTTCCATTTTTATCTGTCTCATGTTTTTATTCCAATAAAGAATCATTTGTATTTTTCTCTACATTTGTGCTGTAGTCGATCATATTTTCTTGGGTTGGTTTTCTGTCAATTTCTGATCGACGCACCAAGTATATCTTGGTTACTTCGTAGGATTCAATATATAGTGCATCTATTATGGCCAATAATGTTGTCTCATAGTTCATTTTGTTGATACTTTCTAGCACTATTTTCCATTGCATCCTATGTGTTGGTATTTTATCGGTCTTGTACTTGAATTCAATGCAAATCTTGTGTGTGCAAAGCCCGTGATTGCGGACAGCCCGCGGCTGACACTCCTCGGGCAGTCTGTGCCTTAATTACGGACCGTGCACACCGCTACGGTCGTGTGCATGAGGCTTTAGGTTTGTTATATTGTAATTGCATTTACATTACGGTGCTCTCTGCCACAGTTTGTCTCATTAAAACCATGGGGGGGGGGGGGGGGAATCTATTACCTTTTGTATACCAGTTTTCTGGCACAAACAGAGCAATTCGCAATAAAAATTGCAATTCTACACCAACTTAAGGCTAGCATAGATTTCACTTTCTGGAGCATGGACAGCCAGAGATACGCCTAATGTATTAAGAGGTGTGCACCTTTTAATAAATAAGGCACATTTTATTCCAACTTTCTTTATATTGAGACTGGTGTATGAAACGCCAGTCTTAATAAATCTCCCACCAATACCTTTCCAATTTCTCTGTTAGGGCATATAGGCATCATAGAGGTGGTGAGGAGCTGCTTTCAACTACTGGCCTTCATGCCGACAGACACAACCCATCCATGTATTACATGGTTTGCCATTCATTTGATACTACATGTATTAGTTGCTACATTTTCTGAAGAGTTTCTGAAGCCATATCCAATTTAAAATAGGATTGACTTCCTTTAAAGAGGCTCTGTCACCAGATTATAAGTGCTGTATCTCCTACATAATATGATCGGCGCTGTAATGTAGATAACAGCAGTGGTTTTTATTTTGAAAAACGATCATTTTTGAGCAAATTATGAGCTAGTTTAGATTTATGCTAATGAGTTTCTCAATGGACAAATGGGCGTTTTTTTACTTTTTACCAACTGGGTGTTGTACAGAGGAGTGTATGACGCTTACCAATCAGTGATCAATCAGCATGATACACTTCTCATTGTTCCAGCCCAGCTTCTTTCACTGCAAAATCACACTGTGCTGTGGATCATGCTGGGCTGGAACAATGAGAAGTGTATGACACTGATGGGTCACTGATTGGTCAGCGTCATACACTCTGTACAACACCCAGTTGGTAAAAAGTAAAAAAACGTCCAGTTGTCCATTGAGAAACTCATTAGCATAAATCTAAACTAGCTCATAATTTGCTCAAAAATGATCGTTTTTCAAAATAAAAACCACTGCTGTTATCTACATTACAGCGCCGATCACATTATGTAGGAGATAGTCAAGTTATAATCTGGTGACAGAGCCTCTTTAAGCAAGAAAAAACAACTCTAATCGTCCATTCAGCACCATTGGTATCCGTCGTATGACTGATCCGGCACTACGTCTTCTGTTATAAACAGAAACCATGACGCATATGTCAACAGAGCCTTCGTCTTGCTGGGAGGACTCGGTTTGTGCAAGCCGGTGTTCTCATTAGCAGTATTCTGTTTTGTTAAATAAATTTAATAATAAAGGGGTTGTCCAAAGAGAAAGAAGTTATGGTCTATCCTCCGGATAGGCCATCAATATCTGATCGGTGGGGTTCCGACTCTTAGCACCCCTGCCGATTAGCTGTTTTGAAGGGGCCGTTGCACTGGTGCTTGTCGATGCTTCCCCTTCATTCATTTCACTGCTCCATACTGTCAAACGCTGACGGACTTGTAGCAGCAGTTAACAGTATTACAGCCTACTCCCAAACTTGTGGCTGCGGTTCACAGTATTACAACCTTCTCCTAATAACTTGAAGTCAATGGATGTGTGAAAATCACGCGCAGCACACGGAAGCACTTCCGTGTGACGCGCGTGATTTGTGCAACAGCAGTAAAAAGTATGAATGAAAACAGAAAAGCACCACGTGCTTTTCTGTTTACAAACATACAGAGTGTCATAATGATGGCGGCTGCGCGAAAATCACGCAGCCACGCATCATATAAGGGTGACACACGGAGCTGTTAAGTACCTTTTGCGCGCGCAAAACGCCACAATTGTTGCGCGCGCAAAACGCACACGCTTGTGTAAATGCGGCCTTAACGAGCAAGATCAAATTTAGCAGAATACAGTTGTTTTTTATGGTAGCCTGTATTCTGTAAATGGAGTAAACATGCACGAGGCTGTTGTAATGCTTATTGGAACATTGTACTAGACTTCGCGTCTGCTCCATTCACAGTAAATGGCATCTGCATTCTGCTATTCTGATATCTGCTATTCAGCGGCTAAATAAAATTTATACCCCCCCCCCCCCTCAGGCTGCACTGCAAAGACAGCCGTGGGGATTAGATTTATTTCCGCGCTGCTTTTGCTCTATTATCAAAATTGACCTTGCTTGTAAACGGAGTGATTCCAATAATAGGTAATGTACATTAGGGAATTGCTGATAATGTGATTTGCTAAATAAATCCTCCAAGGTAGATATTCATTTTAAATAGCCACCTACATTATTATTATTATTGGCTTCTATTTTCTATTTAATGTGTACATTTTATATATGTGTATGTACCATTCAAATCCACATTATCATCATTGCGCACATAACCCTGAGCGACAGCCAAATGTGTTTTATAATTATGTTGGTGTGCCTTTCACTAAAAGTGCAATCAGACATAATACTGGGTGCTACTGGCAGTCAAATCATTGCATATCTCTCGGCTTCAGTTGCCTTTTAGCAGCTTCCTGACAATGTTCTCCGCCATTATAACATAGGCAGGAAATTACATTTTTATGAGCGATTTGAGTTTTTGAACAAACAACAGTGAAACAAAACAATATGTTATTCAATTCCGACATTGACTTTTTAAGTAGAGCGAAAGATTACAACAGCTGTTTGAGCTGATACCACCTATGATAAAAATGTTGACTGAGTTATTAGTCATCTCGGCATAAACCAGCATCATGCTATAAAGCTTTAACTGGAGTCGTTAAAACAAGTCCTCATTTTTTTTAATTTTTTTAATAAATAGGTGGTGTCCCTTCATTCCATTTTCAAAGTTTTTATCCTTTTCCTGACTTCATAAAAGAATTACAAGAGTTAAAACCTTAATACTGCAAATTAGGTCAGACAAGATGTTTGCTTTTATTTCTGGAAAGCCCAAATATTCTGTTTCCTGTTTGTTTTGATGTTTGATGTTGGAAACAATGCAAAATTGCAGCTACAAAGACACAATGTGTCCTTGTATGATAATTGGTGGGCAGCACAAAAAAATATTATTTTAAATATTTTAGAATTATAAAATTTACAATAAGCACCCCCCCCTAAAAAAAAAACCTGTTGGGCTGTCCTCCAAAAAAATCTAATTTCCTAACTACGTCTATCCGTTATTGAGACAACCATATGGCCTCTATTACATCTCTCTGAAGAAAATTGAGTCCTGCCATTATCCATTCCCTGGTTCGGTATGACTGCATAGCTAGACAAATTGCCATTTAGAAGTCATGGAAAGCTGAGTATCATCCCGTGTGGGAGTTGAAGCTGTGACCCTACTGGTTGTCAAAAAGTTTTAGCATTGATTCTTCCATTTCTTTAGTTTTTCTCCTGGAAATGTATGAATACATTAACAATTGGGCCATATCCGTATAGTGTTTCCCTACGCAATCAGATTTGTCAATGTCCTCATATATTTCCAAGGATCGACCCAAAATTCTAAAAAAAGATTCTCCAGAATTGTTATTTAAAGGGGAATGCAAGTATTTACTAAAACAGACAAGCCAGGAGAGTGAAAGGTCCTTTTATGAATATTTATTGCCCTATCATAACTAGTGCCAAGATTGGAAATAAAGAGTAACATTTAAGTAAATGTGTCTTTCACATAAAACAAAACAATTAAAGGAGATTTCCGGGATTAGAAAAAAATAGCCACTGTATTCCAAAAACAGTGGCAAACCTGTCGACATGTTGCGTGTGGTATTGCAGCTCAGCCATAATTACTTAGATGAAGCTAAATTGCAATATCAGGCACAACCTACGGACAGGTGTTGTGCTGTTTTTAGAAGAAAGCAGTCATATTTCTCAAATCCTGGACAACCCTTAAAATATAAAATGTTCTACGTTGAAATGGAGACTGAAAATGTAGCCGATTTATCTGATCAGGAGCAGTCATTCTGTTTCTAGTTATCAAAACTTTTGTTTCTGAACATTTAGAATGTCTCCGAATATTTTTCTGAAACCGTATGTTGCTGAAGTTATAGCATCTATATAAAAATAACAACCTAGCAGCCACTTATCTCTTTCCCTCCATAGAAATAAGATGCCCATTTGTCTGACCGCTATCAGGATTGGTCTCCTTTCCTGACACATCTGTTTTAGTAAATACTTGTATTTCATTATGCTTTCTGACATTCAAAAATAATTATTTTTTTAATATGCCACTTATTGAGTAAGACGCTCTCATAGCACTGTGTCATCCACTAAAGCGCTCGTAAGTACTTACCACAGAGTTCCCCAAAAGTCTCACCTACAGATGACCCTGAAACAATGTTCTAGCTCCTGTACAGAAGCCCTTATAAATACCAGCCGCAGATGTCCCCATAATCGGCATGCCACAGAAGTGCCCTTGTTAGTCAGGCAGAGATGCCCCTCTAATTGCAATTCAAGGGTAACTTGGAGCACTTCTGACGCTTCGTTTTAGCGATTGGTGGAGGTCTCAGTGCTGGACGTTCACCGATCAAAACAAAGTTTTCTGAAAGTTTAGTTACCCAATTCAAAACTCACAAGTTTCCTGAAAAATAATCTAATTTGTGAATTTGATAGATTTCACAGTAATGTGGTTTTGTGATTTTGGCAGTAAAGACCAAAGAAGAAATTCAGTAACTTACTGGCACTAAAGGCGCTCTTAACATGTTATTACTTAGATTACTTTAAGGGTTCATGCCCACGACTGTTATTTTTTCATTGTCCTATCCATTTTTTTTTGGTGGATAGCATACTGAACCATTAATTTCTATGGGGCCATGAACACGTCCGTTTTTTTGTTGCTCAGTGTGTCCGTTCCGCAAATTATATAACAGGTCCTATTCTTGTCAGTATTTGCAGTCCATCTCACCCATTCTAGTGTATGGGTCCGCCAAAAAACCTGACACCACACGAAAGCCACTAGGATCCGTGTTTTGCGGTCTGCAAAACGGCAGCGGTTGTGTGCGTGAGCCCTAAGGGTTTATATACATGAGTCATTTTTGTTACAATATTTTTTTTTAAATTGATCGGTTTTGCTGTGATTATGCAAAAAATATTCATGTAAATACACCCTTACTTTTTAAATTAATATATTGATATGTATTGAACTCTAGGTATAAGTGCAAGCACCTGTGACTGGAAGGAATAGGTGGAGGAAGTGGCCAAATCATTTGCGAATGAGGCTGTGTATATTCACATGTGCGGGTTTTGTGGTGTTTTTTTGCTTCAATTCATGCAGTGGTAATGCAAACTGTGTTGCTTTTTTTTTTTCTGCAATTTTTCAAAATCAAGTTAAAAATATTTTATAGAACATCACATAAAAAAAGCTACTGAACCTGCATGTGTAAATACGTTTTGAAGTCTGGTTTTATTGCTAAAAACTTTGTATGGCATCCAATATGCGCCGCTAATTGCTTCCTACTGTGGCGCTCACAGTGCATTAGAATTCTAGTAACAACATTGGCATCGAATATAAGTTTGTTGCTGCTGCTTTGCCTGTTATTTTGCAAATCCCAAAAATAAAATCACATCTAAATAATTGAATAACTCAGCGTTTGCTCAGCATAAATGGGATGCATGCACTGGCCTATTTGCTTTGTGAAATAAAACCGCACACAGAGAGCTGTGGAATGAGACCTTGGGCTGCTGACAGTTGTAATAATCTGTCTCATGCTTCAAAGGTCCCATTACATTATGACAACCTTCTGAATAAGCTGAAACAAAAAGTGAGAACTGATATTGCTATTTAAGTACAGGCGCTACCAAAATACAACGGAGAACCTGCTTTTGCTGAGAACTTGATATGTGCAGTAAACAGTGGCTCATTTTGTTTGTATGTGATCATTACTTCCTGTAACCTCCCTACTACAATACACATATCCTATTCACAAGCTTTGTAAAACGTTGTGTTATTGAGCGGGTTCAACAGCGGCAGTGAAGAACACCAGTTATATAAGCATGGGCCATTTTAACTAATATTGTGTCATTTAACTAATATTGTGTTATATTATATGTGGTATAACCTTGTTGGTAAAGAATGATAAGTCACTTGCTAAATATCTCTATCATACCACAATGGTCTACCATACCTTCCAATGTACTTTTTTGGGTGACCCAAAATAAATTGGTAAAAACGAGCTGCAATCGTCGATCTCCTGAGTCGTTAACGTCTGAAAGATATGCATTTATTTGAAATGATAATCGTATGTTTTTACGTAGCATCGGTCGAGATGGAGATCGCTTGTCTTCCTTCATTTTTAAATCGTGTTTCAAAGAGGCTCTGTCACCAGATTATAAGTGCTCTATCTCCTACATAATGTTATCGGCGCTGTAATGTAGATAACAGTGGTTTTTATTTAGAAAAATGATCATTTTTGAGCAAGTTATGAGCAACTTTAGATTTATGCTAATTCGTTTCTTAATAGACAACTGGGCGTGTTTTTACTTTTTACCAACTGGGTGTTGTACAGAGGAGTGTATGAGGCTGACTAATCAGTGACTAATCAGTGACCAATCCGCATCATACACTTCTCATTGCTCCAGCCCAGCTTCTTTCACTGCAGAGCGTGATTGTGCACAGTGTGATTGTGCAGTGAAAGAAGCTGGGCTGGAGCAATGAGAAGTGTATGATGCTGATTGGTCACTGATTGGTCAGCGTCATACACTTCTCTGTACAACACCCAGTTGGTAAAGAGTAAAAACACGCCCAGTTGTCTATTAAGAAACGAATTAGCATAAAGCTAAAATTGCTCATAACTTGCTCAAAATTGATCATTTTTCAACATAAAAACCACTGTTATCTACATTACAGCGCCGATCACATTATGTAGGAGATAGGGCTCTTATAATCTGGTGACAGAGCCTCTTTAAGTCATCATACGATTTGAACAACGACAAGCAGACAATATCTTGCTAATCGTGCAATTACTAAACATGTTTACACCAGCCAATGATTGCAAACTTTCAATCTTTTATGATATTTTATATCAAAATTGCCCGATGTAAAACGCCCATAAAGGGTTATGCGGTGACATAAAATTGATGGGCTATCAATATCTATCCAGTGGTGATCCAACTCTTGGCATGCCCACCGATCACCTGTTTGAAGTGTCTGTGGCGCACCGGCGAGTGCTGCCGCCATCACATTCGAAGCGGCTGTGCACAGTATTATAGCTTCCTTCTATTTTTCCTTCCCGGCACCCCAGCCGATCAGGTGTTTGATTTGGCTGCTGCTTCCCCTTCATTTCTTGTGCAGCCCCATACTGCACAATGCTGTCACTTTCATAGCAGCTGTGCGCAGTATTACAGCTTCCTCCCATTCACTTGGATGGGAGGAAGCTGTTATACTGTACACAGCCGTTACGAATTTGACGATCTTGTATAGTATGGAGCTGTGTAAGCCATGAAGGGCTGCTGTTACTGGGATGGTCTTCCAACTTTCCCATATTCCTGAATGACAACTTTGTCTAATTATTGATTTATTTAACCGCAGCTCGATCATCACTGCATAACCAGGCTTGTGTGTCATTCAGAGCTCTAGGAAAACTGAGTAATAAAGCCTATAGGAAATAGGTGATATGCTGTTTAAGTAAGACTTTAATATTGCAGCTATTGATTATCCAAATACAATAGAGCTGGATGGAACAGAAGGCTACAGTACAAGTAACATGAGTGCGGTATAGGTATAAGGATCTCTTTACATGGTTTGTTTAGGAACTGACATGTGTCCTAGCAAGAACGAAGAGCTTTTGTTTGATGCTGTTCTGTTTACATGACACGCCACTCACAGCACTTTTATAATGACATTCATTTCACTAACAGTCATCTATATTCTACAAGCATCCAGAGTATAGTCTTCATTCTGAAGAGGAATGACCTAACACTTATATAATACATGTAATGGAATATCCATTCATGTTTACGGCAGACAATGATAAGCGGACGTTTGCCGTATACACGCGTTAAGGCAATAAAAAAATAAATATAATACAACAGAAGTAAGATTAGATGGATTAATACCTTGTGCAGCTAACAAAAGCAGATATACATATTGCAGCAAAATGTGCAATGTGAACATTTGTTTGCATTAGCCTTCGTTCACATCTGTGTCGCGGCTCCGTTCATGGGTTCCGTCCTGAGCTTTCCGTCAGGGGAACCCATGAACGGAAACCAAACTGAAACAAATGGGAACCTTAGGTTCCCGTTTGCATCCCCATTGATTTCAATGGTAACGGATCCGTTGAAAATGGTTGCTGCTTGTCATCGTTGTGTAACGTCGACTACGATATTGATTCCGCCAAAACGACGGAACCTTTACACAACGGTGACCAACTGAAACCATTTGCACCGGATCCGTCACCGTTGAAATCAATGGTGATGAGAACGGAAACCTTTGTTTCAGTTTGGTTTCCGTTCATGGGTTCCCCTGACGGAAAGCTCGGAAGGAACCCATGAACGGAGCCCCGACGCAGATGTGAACGAAGCCTTAATGACACAATAGGAATCTACCACGATAACCATTTGACACACTATACTGTTATCTAATTGTATAGATGGGTTTAAATCCGCACTATCTGCAAAATTTTAAATACTAATATTTATTCATAGAGAACCTGTCAGAAAACATGGCTGACATAACGGTTTTAGTAACTACTTGTATATGTCTCATTATATGCATTCAATTCTTTAACTCTGCATTTTGCTGTTCCTCTGTTTTTCCTCCTGGAAATGTATGAATAAATTGGTAACTTGGTGTTACCATTCATCTACACATACTTTTTGTAATATGGCATGCATAGAAAAACCTATAAGGAAACCCAGATCTGCATAGATTTATGGATCCATACAAAGATCTGTAATACAGCAAAAAAAAAATTTCTAAACATTTAAGGGGTATTTCCAAAATCATAAATAATCACCTATCCACAGGATAGGTGATCGTTTTCTATCACATATCCTATGATTTTGAGAATACCCCTTCAAATGTCATTGTGGTGCACTTGCAGATATATTTTCTTTCTTGAAGATCAAATAAGTCCTCTTCTGTGAAGTTGATAAAAATTCTTTCCAACTGTTTTTATTTTCGTTATATTGTTTTTTCCTCATATGGCTGCCATTGACGTTATCTAATGTTGTCTAATGTTTGTAAAGCAAACTAGCCTAATTATGCAGCGATACCGGAAAGCACAGGTGTATCACAGAATAGCTATGCACAATCTCTATTCAAGATTCACGGTGAACATACAATCGGACTGCACCAGGTGGACGAAAGGTATTTTCACGTGGATGGGACGATGTACAATATTCAAAATGAATATTCTACCCAGGATCTTATATCTGTTCCAGGCTCTTCCTATAGCTATTCCTCTCTCGTTTTTCAAAGCAGTCAACTCTCTGCAAATATCGTTCATTTGGGCCAGCAAACCACATAGACTTAAACGCACTCTGCTATGTAGATCTAAAGGAGTCAGGGGGCCTAGCACTTCCTGATATCAGCTCTTATTATATTGCTTCCCACCTTTCGAGGGTAGTAGATTGGTGCAGGCATGCTTCCTTAAACCGTGGGTATGTTTGGAACAGAGTTTCACCGAGTTCCCTCTTTCTGTCATTCCATGGCTAGACCGACTCAAACCTATTTGCCAACATCCTACCATTGGCCATACACTACTATCCTGCTCCATACCCTCCGTGAGGTCCTCCCTACTCCCGGTTCATTCTTCAATGTACCCCATTCTGAGAAATCAACTCTTCGCTTCAGGCCTTAAAGATTAAATATTCCGATCTTGGTTCGCCTCTGGCAACTTTAGGGCATCCCATTTCCTGAGTGGTTCGGATTGGCTCTCTATTGCTGAAATGTCTCGTTTGCCTAACCTCGCGCCCTTGGGTCATTGGAGGTCTCTTCAGTTCAGGCATTTTTGCTCCTCCATTTCGCCCCCTCCTTATATGAAACCAGCAGGTGATCCGCGAGGCCTTCCTTTGTATCCGGCTTTCATCCTCCTCCATCATTGCGACGTCCCAGTTGGTGCTTATAGACGTTCTCTGCTACACTTTTTGGTGATGGCAGCTCGCCATTGCATCCCCTTAATGTGGAAGACTACCTCTCCTCCTTCTCTGTCCCTCTGGATTTCCAAGGTCAATGATCTCATGCACATAGAAGATTTAACCTCTTCTCTCAATGACTCCTATAACAAGTTTTCTCAAATATGGGCTCCTTGGATAGACTTTTGGAGCTCTGATTCATACACGAACATCCTACGTATGATGAGTCTTGACCAACAACCCGATTGAGAATCCGCTGTAGCGATGCGACATATTACGCCCTGATGCTCTGCAATCCTTCCTCCCCCTCCTTTTTTTTTATTCTTTTTTTTTTTTCCTTCTCTCATGTTCTTTTTTACCTCCTCCTCTTCTTCTCTCCTTTCTTCTAGTCTTTTTACTCGCCTTGTATCTTGAATACTTTTTTTTTTTCCAAGTGTTCTTAGGTATTTGTATATTGCCTTACACCCCATATGTGTATAGGGACTATTGTACTGATTTATTCCACATGTTTAGTGCCTAGGTATTTATTTTCCGTTTCTTATACTCTTTTATCCCTTATGCTATGAAACTGGACCGCACAGTTCATGTAAATAAAGAATTTCAAAGATTCACAGTGACTTTAAAAAAAATCAAATAAATAAATATATTAATTAAATTTTTTTTTTCAGGGATTTTCCCATTTTTAGAATAGTGTAGTATAGGATATACCATTATATATAACATTATAATCAGTGGGGCAGTGACCTCGAGAATGGAGGATCCGAATATTTTTCTGCTTTCTTTTCTGTGCATCGACGCTTTCATCCTCTTGCTGTGTGGGGAATGCAATATGAGGGTATGTTCACACAGTGTTTTCAGACACAATTCGGGCGTTTTACGCCTCGAATTACGCCTGAAAAACGCCCTTAATATGCCTACAAACATCTGGCCATTGCTTTCAATGGGAATTACGATGTTCTGTTCCCGCAAGCCTTTATTTTACGCGGCGCTTTCAAAATACGGCGCGTTAAATGAGGGATCGTTAAAAGAAGTGCAGAACACTTCTTGGGATGTTTTTGGAGCTGTTTTTCATTGACTCTATAGAAAACGGCTCCAAAAACGGCCGCGAAAAAGGCAGCGAAAATCGCGAGGGGCTTAAAAAACGTCTGATAATCAGGAGCTGTTTTCCCTTGAAAACCCTAAGGGTATGTTCACACGCAGTAGCAAAATACGTGTGAAATTACGGAGCTGTTTTCAGGCGAAAACAGCTCCAGAATTTCAGACGTTTTTGCAAGTACTCGCGTTTTCCGCGGCGTCTTTTATGGACGTTATTGGAGCTGTTTTTCAATGGAGTCAATGAAAAACTGCTCCAAAAATGTCCCAAGAAGTGACATGCACTTCTTTGACGCGGGCGTATTTTTACGCGCTGTCTTTTGACAGCGACACGTAAAATTACACCTCGTCTGAACAGAACATCATAAAACCCATTGCAAGCAATGGGCAGATGTTTGCAGACGTAATGGAGCCGTCTTTTCAGGCGTAATTAGTGGCGTAAAACGCCCGAATTACGTCTGAAAATAGGCCGTGTGAACATACCCTAACAGAACTCCATTCAAGTGAATAGGGCTGTATTGCAGTTCCCTCACAGAGAGTAAACGCGACTGTAGGGGGGAAAACGGCGAAGGAGTCGCATCGCTAGTTTTATTCGGAAGATAAGTGGGGGTCACTTCTAATAGTTGGAAAATCCCTGTAATATTCTGCTTTACAGTGTGTTACACAGGAATGTGCAAAATATCTATGCAGTGAACGTTTTTGCACCTATGATCTCGGTTAACCTGCTTGGCCTTTCCCATATCTATTGAATGACAAATACACTGCTCGCTTAGAGGAGAGCGAATTGTTTAATTCCACATACTAGCACACTTTTGTTTGACAGCCCTACAGCACCCTGACTATATATGAATAATGAAGCCGATGTGTCATTCTGTGTATGAATTAGTAAAAAGGAACCTAGTATGTATCCAAGTAGTTTAGATGTATGTAACTGCTCTATTGAAAGAAGTCTCCACTCCTCTCTAAATAAACACCACTTTTTGTTTTCCTTGTTTACTACCTCCGCCAGTATAGAGTAGAACACGTTCCACATAGGTGAGATACCGGTGAACCATGTCTATGAAACGTTAATATCAAAGAGATCCATTGTGTTTCCACAGAGCATTTCCAGTACCTGTTCCCGCAGTTTATATGCTGCATTGTGCCTTTCTATGAACTCTAGAGGACAACTTGCAGAAAGATGAATACAGTTAATTGCAGTAAGCCAGGTTTAATCTATCTTTTAATGGAGATTAAGTGAAGGAACCTTAACTGCTCTCATTCATGATTACGCTATATAGCAAGACCCGGCTTTTTTTTTTTAGCAACGGTTTCATAACAAGAGAGCAAATATAAAATATAATCTCATTTATTATACAGGAAAGAGGAGCACCATGTACACGAGTGCCTATTTTACGCTCTGATTTTAGACCCTTTTCATCTATAGCTTGTTTTGTGGACCTTCTAATCACAATTTTCCTATTCCCTATCACATTTTATAGGATTAGGGCTCCACTGTGACATGGCATCTCCCGTGAGTCATGGTAAAATTGCTGCATTAACGCAACTCGCTGCGTCTTCATTTTTGTAATCTGAAAAAACTATTTTGCAATCATTAAGGGCATGACCACACATGGCGGAATTCCTCCGCAACTGTCCGCATCAATGCCGCACAGAATCTGCGTTGCAGATTCTGCAGCGGATCTGCACAAAATGTGCAGAAAATTGATGCGGACTGGCCGCTGCGGACTGCAGGAAAAGTGCTTCTCTTCTCCCTATTCAGTGCAGGATAGAGAGAAGGGACAGCACTTTCCCTAGTGAAAGTCAAAGAAATTCATACTTACCGCCCGTTGTCTTGGTGACGCGTCCCTCTTTCGGCATCCGGCCCGACCTCCCTGGATGACGCTCCAGTCCATGTGACCGCTGCAGCCTGTGCTTGGCCTGTGATTGGCTGCAGCCGTCACTTACACTGAAACGTCATCCTGGGAGGCCGGACTGGAGACAGACGCAGGGAGTTCTCGGTAAGTATGAACTTATATTTTTTTTTACAGATACATGTATATTGAGATCGGTAGTCACTGTCCCGGGTGCAGAAACAGTTACTGCCGATCGCGTAACTCTTTCAGCACCCTGGACAGTGACTATTTACAGACGTCTCCTAGCAACGCTCCCGTCATTACGGGAGCCCCATTGACTTCCTCAGTCTGGCTGTAGACCTAGAAATACATAGGTCCAGCCAGAATGAAGAAATGTCATGGTAGTAAAAACAATACGCTCCGCAGCACACATAAGATCTGCGGACTTCATTGCGGAATTTTGACTCTCCATTGAAGTCAATGGAGAAATTCCGCCATGAGTCCGCAACCAGTCCGCCACTGCTCCGCAACAGACAGAGCATGCTGCGGACACCAAATTCCGCTCCGCAGCCTATGCTCCGCAGCGGAATTGTACGCATCGTGTAAACGAACACTGCTAAATTAAAGTGAAAGTCAATGGAGAAACGGCTCCGCTGCGGATTAACGCTGCGGAGTGTCCGCAGCGGAATTTAAGTGAAATTCCGCTATGTGTGAACCCGCCCTAAAAAAAAAATTAAAAAAATCTGACTGTGGCATTGCATGCCATATTGCACAGGTACTCCTACAGAGGCACCATCTGGGGAAAAACATGGTGCTTATGCATCCCTAATACCCCCAAAGTCTTTCCTTTTTGTTCTTTCCATCTATTTATTATCTGTTACAAGCTTTGGTAAAAAATAAATAAACATAGGAATTAAAAACTGCACCAAACTGTACTTTGTGAACTAAGCCTTATTCATACAAATGTCCATGTTGCGCTAGTGTGGTTTGCATGTGTCATCCGTTTTTCTCATCCTTTTTTTCATCTGCAAGCACTCTCTAGTTTCACTTTTGTACTCTGCATTTGTTTATCAACTGATCCGTAAAAAAACGAACAGCACATGGATGTTGTTCGCGTGCTGCCTTTTTCTTCATGCACCCATAGACTTTAATGGGCGAGTCTGGTCCAGAATCGGGCATGCTGTGAGTTTCTTGCAACAGACACATGCTCCTTGAAAAACAGATGTGTAAATAGCCCCATTGAATTGCATAGGTCAGTGTGCTGTCCGTTGTTAAAGGGGACAGCACACTGACGAGAAATACATCCTTAGGGCGGATTTACACGAACGCGATATACCTCCGTGCCACCTTTGTCTTTTTTGCGCGTGTCACATGGACCTATGCAAGTCTATGGGGCAGTGCAGACTGTGCGTGATTTTTGCACAGAGTGAGTCCGCTGCGTAAAACTCACGACAGGTCCTATATTTCTGCATTTTTCGCGCATCACGCACCCATTGAAGTCAATGGGTGTGTGAAAATCACGAGCACCACACGGAAGCACTTCCGTGGGATGCGCGTTATTCGCGCAACAGCAGTCAAAAGTATGGAAACCGAAAAGCACCACGTGCTTTTGTGTTTACAAACATCCAAACGGAGTGTCATAATGATGGCGGCTGCGCGAAAATCACTCAGCCGCACATCCTATGTGATGACACACGTAGCTGTTAAGTGCCTTTTGCGCACGCAACACGGCACGTTTTTTGCGTGCGCAAAAACGCACACGCTCGTGTAAATCCGCCCTTGGGGTAGGCCATCAATATTAGATCAGTGGGGGTGCCGAGAGTTGGAATCCACTGATCGAATATTGATGGCCTATCCTAGGAGATTTTAAGATTTTTAAATCAGATAACCCCTTTATATGTAAAGATTGCTACATCTGAATAATGCAAAGTATAAAATCAACTGCAACATCTGCATTTCTGTAGCACAAAATATCTGCTGTGTGCATACAGTATGACTTTATAGTCATTAGATTGTTGCCACCTCCTGTTAACAAATATTTAGAGGGGATGTCTCATAACAAACTACACCGAGACAATACTTCTGGTAGCAGCGTTTTTAACAAAAAAAATAACCAAATGTACAGAAAATGCCACTAAAAATGTCCCAAAATGCTTTGTGAGAATCCAGCCTTACCTAAAACGGCCAAGCACAAAAACCTATTGTTAAAGGCAACAGATCAAATTCTGGGAGAAAAGTCTTGTGAACTTTATACACAGTTTACTTAACACTTGTTACACACATATCATATCTTCCATCCCATATGGTAATATGGAGACATTATTTGAAGTGGTAAACGTTCACATATTTTACTTGTGTTTTGTTTGCACATCTGTAGTCAGTTACACAGGCAAATTAATTTAATAGATATAACACTGGAACAGGCCATATACTGCCTAGACTTTCTATGATGTGCAGCTCAGTCTATGTTTGCTCTGTCACATAACTCCCTGAGGGACGCTTTAAAATCATTGATGTAACCAAAATTGTAACTGTAGGTTCACGTTCTCATGGGATTCTGCATTTTAAATTCAACCGGAATAAAAAAAATATCCTTGTAAGGCGAGGCCATGTGTGTTTACAAATATTTTAAACATTATATGACCTGTAGGTACTGTTTTTTTTATATGGGAAACACCCTTCATTATCTGGAAACACAGGGGATCTTGTGTATCGAAACATTAAAGGGCTTTGGACATTCCCTTTTTGCTACAAAGACCACCTTAAAATAATCAGCTCTTTGGGGAACACCAGCAATCAAGTTTAATTTGCAAGGGAACCTGGCAGCAAGTTTTTAATTCCCGTGCAGCACCACCATAGGACAAATGAAGAATTACATAGTGAAATCGCTTGGTCCTCCAGAGAGAGAGACGCTCTATGTGCCTGCTCTCCACTCAAGCTAAGACGAAGGTTACAATTGAGTTCTCTTTTATTAACTCGAAATACTCTTAATAGGGTGTTTTGAAAATGTTTTGTTCTTTTTAAACAAACAACTATTTATACATAATTGAACACCAGCTTGCTTGCTGAGTCATCAGGGAGAGAAAACTTCCCTGGGTCATCAGTTACTGGACTATATCCACTGATTGTACATCACAGTTAGTCATCAGGGACTGATGGTATCAAGATGGATAACGATGATGCTTGTTTGCAGAAACTAAAGGCCCTTTTACTCTGGGTAATTATCGGGCAGACAAACATTCATAGAACGCTCGTTGCCGATAATTGCTTTGTGTAAAGTATAGTTTAAAAAAACTGAAATATAATCGTTGTCGGCAGCACATTTCCCTGAGCCGTGCTGCCGATATGATAATGTGTGGGGACGAGCGATCAGAGTAACGACCGCTCGTCTCCATACATAGCTCCTGGTGACAAGAGCAAACGAGCGACGATCAACGAGCTGTCTCATTGATCGGCGCTCGTAGCACAGGCCAAAATTGGCCAGTGCAATAGGGCCTTAAGCGACGTCCAACTTGGTCATTTAAAATAATGTTTATCGTTAGATCATGAACTATGTGCGTTATATATCAAGATTTGCGACATCATAATACCAGTCCTGACATCACCTGTCTTTAGCCTTAAAAGGACCATAGAGCGGGTATTATTGAAGTGGCCAATTATGACATTCTCATGCCTATCATATCACAACAGCTATGACATCATAGGGGATGGGATGGCGTAACTAATGTGACATCATAACAGCAAAATTATGATTATTACCTGTTATTAGTTTTAAAGGGATCACTAAGGCAATATTTTTATTTATTTTTTTACTGTACTTTTTATTAATAATCTTTATTTCACTTTGATAACTTATTTTATTAGTCCCACTAGGGGACTTTACTGTGCGATCTTCCGATCGCTGCTATAATGCTCTGGTATACTTCGTATACCAGAGCATTATTGCCTGTCAGTGTAAATTCTATAAAGCAGAACTAATTTTTGCTTGTAGTAAATAAAATGTAAAATATTTTTTACTGTATATACACACACACTATGTACTCTATTAAATACATCACAATTAGTTGATACATGCACTGTACTTGTGTGGGTGGATAATCCTGAATTTTCTCATGCACCAATTTTTTGGGAATTGTGTATAGCTGGAAACAAAAACACTCTTCTTTTGCCTTCCATGTACTTGTCTTGATTTGTTCCTGAAATGTTTTAAATATTTATAGTTGTAATAATCTGCAGAAACAGGCCACTCTGTGTGAGGCAAATCATATCTCTGCCAAAGCGCAGTTGTCAAAAGTTTTTGTTTTTCCCCAGCAACCTTTTGTAAAAGAGGACAGTTGCAAAAATACAAATGAAAACAAAAGACGAAATCGAGAAATAGTACTTAACCGCTCGTAGTAGTAGGTCTCTTTTTAGGAATTTTAAGCATTTCCAAATTCTTCTACTTTTGTCTCTTCGTTATGTCATAAAGATCACGTTGGTATTGGGCAGCTTGGACCCGCACCAATCTTGTGAGTTTAGTCCTGTTCTCCATTTTCTATAGGGATGTGTGAATGGAAGCTACAGAAACCTAGGAAAATTGCCACAAGGTGAAGGACTCCTGTATTTTTAGGCTGGGGGAATGACTGCTGCCCCATGACGTGTCATAAATATATAGTGTCATAAGACAGCCCAATTATCTCTATAGTAATAATAAAAGTAAAATTTTAGTATCCTGCAGCCCCAATGGCAGCACAGCTGAAACAGACTAGTGCCCCATACAATGAGAAGGTGACCTAAAATTAAAGTCACTCAGTTAAACAAATGGCAACTGTATAACTTTTTGTGAGGGATCTGTTTGATAGGATAGTCTGGGGGTTACTCACTTGAATGGGACTAAACTTCAATACTAGATACAGTCCATGGAACAGAGTTGCTGTTTCTGCAGACATCCCTACTGTATGATCCATAGGAATGCAATATAAATGGGTAACTTTGTCCAATTTTACCTCACAAGGAAGGAGAATACGTTTGACCACTCTAAGGGTATGTGCACACACACTAATTACGTCCGTAATTGACGGACGTATTTCGGCCGCAGGTACCGGACCGAACACAGTGCAGGGAGCCGGGCTCCTAGCATCATAGTTATATGCGATGCTAGGAGTCCCTGCCTCTTTGCAGGACAACTGTCCCGTACTGTAATCATGTTTTCAGTACGGGACAGTAGTTCCACGGAGAGGCAGGGACTCCTAGCATCGTACATAAGTATGATGCTAGGAGCCCGGCTCCCTGCACTGTGTTCGGTCCGGGACTTGCGGCCGAAATACGTCCATCAATTACGGACGTAATTAGTGTGTGTGCACATACCCTGTGGGTTCCTTACATGCAGTGGTCGTGCAGTTGTAGTGTGCTTTTACGATTCGATTTTTATTTTTTATTTTTTTTTATTTTTTTTTGCTGCGTGCCTTGTACAGATGAAGCGCATGAAACCATGTGCTTTACCCATACCAGCCGTTCGGGAAACAATTGCATCGCAAAGCTGGTTCTTGGCTGCACAACACACTACTTCCGTGTGTATCGGCCCCCTGAGGGTATGTTCACACGGCTTATTTTCAAGCCGTAAATGCCCCAAAAACGGCAAAAAATATGGAGGCTGAACGCCTCCAAACATCTGCTCATTGATTTCAATGGAAAATACTGTGTTTTTGCATGGCATTTCTTGAGCCGGTTTTTGAGGCGTTTTTCATTGTCTCAATAGAAAAACAGCCCCAAAAACGGCCGAAAAAAAAATGCTTGATGCATAAAAAACGGTTTTAAATCAGAGTATGTGAACATACACAAAGGGTGCATCCTTACATTGCGGTGACTGCAGACGAAACCATGCCCAAGTGCGGGGGGCTATTGGCTGCACGATTTTTCCCATAACACGCCATGCAGCCGCTGCATCCTGGGACCCTACCCTAAGGCAGCCAGGCAATTTCCCTCAATCAATTTAACATCGTTATCCCACCTGTTGATTACAACACTTAATACTTATAGTCATAAGATTAATGTATAAGTCTGTAATTGCTTTGTGCCATTAATACCTCTTGTGGTAGGATATTCCAAGATTTGACTACACTAACTGTAAAGAACCCTTTACTATAGTGATGATGGAGATACCTTTTCTCCACACCTAAATGATGATCCCTAGTCAATTACACAGTAAAATCACCTCTAAGGACCGATTTACAAATGTCTGTCCCTCCTGTCCCTTTTCCCTCCAGCCTAGAACAATAACGCCAGAGACAAGCTGATCACAAAACTGATCCCATAGATTCCTATGTCACAGAGGGCATCACTTTTGATGCCAGATGTCTTCCGGAGCCGACAGAGAAACTTTGCAGGCATGCTAGCTCATCCGTTCGACAGTTATTCCTCCCGACTCCCACATAAACACATGCACGCTCTGCTCAACAAAGCATGCATGTTTATTTCACTGAAGGGAATAAGTCGGCCCAAGACCCTCTTAATTTAATCTGTATGGCCGGCTTTAGTGTGTTGCTTAAAGGGAATGTGTCTTAAAAAAAATGACCTATTGTTTTAAATCAAGTTTTTATGTGAAAGAATTTTTAATAATTTTGTGTGATTTTTTTATTTGCTTTGTCATTATCTTTATTTTAAAAAAAAAATGATCCTAAAATCTTGCAGTTTTCACCCTGGCCACTGAGCCTTACAATAGACTGACCCTTCCTGTTCTGTAGTGATCACTTCTCTGCAGTCATCTCATTATCATCACAGGCAGGATTTAACTGACCGGTAACACCTCTATATAGATAACACAGGATCCACCATTGACAATAGGTGATGGACTCTGCTCCACTCCTCCCCCTTCCTGCACAATGACCTGTGCACAGGTCACAGAGCATGCCTAGAAAAATCTCCCACAGAAGTCAATAGGTCCCCTCCTGTTCATAGGTTCCTATGGTCAATATGGCTGCTGTAAAGCATATCTTTGACTGTCCTCATAATCATGCACAGAAGCTAGAATAAAAAAAATAATAATCTACAATCAAAAAATAAAAACAGATAAGAAAAAAAGACTGTTTTAATTATAATGAAAAATATAGGTGATACTTTCCTTTTAATTGACGAACTTTATCTTTTTGAAATACAAGGTGTCATGATCACATGGTATGTGGACCCACTAGGCCGCTCCTCCGTAGCAGAGAGGTAGCTGGCCTAGTCACAGTCTATACAAGAGTCTCTAGCAGCTCGTAAAACAAGAGTACCTGAAATAGTCCAGACAGTGGCCGAGGCTTCAGCACAGATGGAGGTGGGTGCAGCAGGTTGCGCCAGACATGGCGGACAACAATAGACGTGGCAGGGGACACTGGACGTGGGCAACGACAGCAGGTGCAGTAGGACACGACTCCAACACTAATAGGCTCCGGAACAGGAACACAGCACGGGATACAGGATACAGGTAGCAGGGCACGGGTAACAACAGGAAGGGGAATACACTAAGGGACCATTTGCAAAACTGACATGGAATACACTAACAACGCTCAGGCAAGGATCAGAAGGGCAGGGCCCTTCTTATAGTCCAGGAAATCAGGAGCAGTTGATGATGATAATTATTTCCACATGTGCGCACGCTGGCCCTTTAAGACTGGGACACAGCCGAATGGAGCGGAAGTGAGCGCTTGCGTATGCAGGGGAGGAGATGCGGCCCAGCGCTCACTGATCCATGGCTGCGGCCGTCAGGGGGTGAGTAATCCCGACGGTCCGTGGCCATGGACGCTACACAAGGTTTTTATAGCCACCATTTGTTCTGTTTTATTGTAGCAAAGTCTGGCTACCCTCTCAAGGTTTGTACAGGTTTTCAACCTGAATATTCGCTTTCACTGACAGCATGCCTAGATTTTGATAACAATGAAGAATTGAAGCACAAAGTATATTAGAAAGTTGCATACTGTTTTAAACAAAGATGACATTATTTTTACATTAAACCAGAAATTTATTTTCATCTATAAAGCCTTTCTCATTCCACAATTATTCCTAATAGCAGCTTTATTGGTTAATTTTACCGTAATGACATAAGTCAGTGCAAATTACCTGACAGCATGCGTTCAGTCATTGTAATAAAATTTGGAATGTACCCGTAGATGCAAATGGGGGGTAATTATTTCATCTGCTTTAAATTGCTGCCAAATGAAGCATATAACATTGGAACTGAATGCTTTTCCTCTGCCAGTTATCTAACAGGATGGCCCGTGGCAGTGGATCTTAACTTGTTTGGCAGCTAATGTACCCTTGTGTTCCAAACCCTATTTTCCCATTACCATTTTTTTCCACCTGTGTTTTTTTTAGATGGTTTTCATGTGTTTTTATTTTAAAATAAATATTTGTAAGCAGAAATTAAATTACACTTGAATAGGGTCTGTTGGTTTTGGATAGTAAGGGATGATGATTACACTCTCTTACTGCCAGTGAGGGGCAGACTAAGACTATCGTGGGCCCTCAGACTACAGCTAGCTTCATCACTGTTTCCAATACACTGACGTTACTTAAAGAGAACCTTTCACCTCCCCATACATGTACAGCTGAGTGCCCCCTTGACAGTACGCGCCCCGTTGAATGTTCAGGGGGTTATTTAAATATCGGGCGCCAATTATAACAACACCGATATCTAAATAACGGAGGAGGGTAGAAAAAAAAAAAGTAAAGTGCCCCAGGGTATGTGCAGCCCTCCACATTACATGTTGCACTCAGCTGCACATGTATGGGGAGGTGAAAGGTTCTCTTTAATGTGGGACACTCCGCAAATTCAAAATATGAGTGTCGAAATCTGTATCAACTCTTTTCAACTGACCGATTTAGGCTTCATTCACATCTGCGTCAGGGCTCCGTTCCAACGTTCCGTCTACTACGGTATTCATTCTGTCAAATCGACGGAACCGTTGCAAAACTGAGACAAACGGAAACCATTGGCATCGGAACCTATGATTTCCGTTTGTGTCAGGCAGGGCTCCGTTCCGAGGGAAAGCTCCGACAGAACGTCTGAACGGAGCCCTGATGCAGATGTGAACCAAGCCTTCGGCCTTATTCACATGAAGTTTTGGCCTATGCTTAATGTATACAACGGGAAAAGCTCCCGACGTATACATTAAACGTAGGCTGTGACTGATGCCTAATCGTCTTCCATAGGCTATTATGGCATCCAATTAACGTCATGAAAAGCTATTGGAAAGCTTATGACATGTATCGTCCGTGGTCGCTGACCACGAACTCCTTCCATCCAGTCGACACCCTTCTCTCCAGAGATGTCTGCACATGCGGCCGTCCTGTTCAGCAGTGACCACCAGGGTGCGCTCGCAAGCTCAGTCCAGACTTGAGAAGCCAAAGCGCACGTATGGGGGTAATCGAGCTGATTAATCCCTGGGCTATAAAAAGGTCCCAGTCCCATGCTTCCATGCCTGAGCGTTGTTTGTCGTATCCTAGTTTGTCTTGCAAATTGCCTCCTAGTGTGTTCCAGTGTTCCTTTGTCCTGTATCCCGTGCTATCCTGTTCCAGTGACGTGTTGTGATGTAGCCGTGCTGTGCTGTACCTACGCCTGTCCTGCTGCTCCACGCCTGACGTCCACCTGCTGCTTAGTCCCAGCCGAGCGTGCCTTGCTACTGTCCGAGCTGCCAAAGGTACCTTATACAAACTGAACTGTGACCTGCACCCTGTTGGCCAGCTGCCATACCGCCATGGCAGTACGGCCCAGTGGGTCCACGAACCCGACGTGACCGCACGCTCAGGCCATGGACCCCGCTGGTCGATCCAAGACCATGACCACATCTCAAGAGTTGTGGGCGAATATGCTAGACCTCCGTTCTCTACAGGACCAACTGCCAACTGCTCCAGGCCATGAACATTCTCGCACGTCGGCAGGAGGCACAAGCTGCCGTTTCTCCTACTACACCTCCTGGCAGTACTGGTCCTCAGACTACACCTCCTGGCAGTGTTGATCCTCGTTTTTCTTTGCCACTACCTGACCGCTATGGTGGAGACGCAAGTACCTGTCGTGGTTTTTTGAACCAGTGCCAGATCCACTTCAGCCTGTATTCTAGGGTATTTTCGTCTAATGGAGCAAGGGTCGCTTTCATCATCTCCCTTCTTACTGGCAAGGCCCTTGCATGGGCGAATCCTATCTGGGAGAGACAAGGACCAGAGACCCGTGACTCCCAGGGGTTCCTCCGGACATTTCGCACAGTGTTTGAGTAGCCTGGACGAGTCTCCTCTGCTGCGGCTTCGTTGCTGAACCTACGCCAAGGTGACATCTCTCTGGGCGAGTACGCCATCCACTTCCGCACCCCGGCAGGAGAACTGTTATGGAACAATGAGGCTCTGGTGGCTGCATTCTGGCATGGACTGTCTTCTAAAATTAAAGACGAACTTGCCGGTCGGGACCTGCCGTCTACCCTGGATGACCTCATCCTCCTGGCTGCCCGGATTGATAAAAGGCTCCGAGAACGGCTACTAGAGGTTCGTCTGGAGGGAGGCCTTCCTAGTCTGGCCCCTACCTTGCTGCAACCCCTGCCGCCCTCAGATGCCGATCTTCCTCAGGAGTCTCTGAGGATGGACCAATGTAAGCTATCTACCCAGGAGAGACAACGCAGACGCACTTCGGGACTGTCTTTATTTCAGCCTCGGAGGCCATCTTGTGCGTCTGTGTCCCCAAAAGCCCCAAAGCCTAGGGTTGGTAGGAGAGACAACCTTGGGTAAAAAGGGACTACCGTCTAAATTGTCCATACCCGTGACCATAGTGTCCGGTGAGAAAACGCATCAGGTCTCTGCATATCTGGACTCTGGATCTGCTGCTAATTTCATTTGTAGAGACCTTTTGGACCTGCTCCAATTGCGCGCTACTCCTCTGGAGAGACCGTCGACTGTTGCATCAGTAAATGGACTACCTCTGCCAGACCCAGTTATAGCTGTGACCACCAAGCCGCTGAGACTCAAAGTAGGGGCTCTCCACTCCGAACTTCTACCGTTCTATGTCCTGTCCAAGGCCGTTAACCCCGTGCTTCTGGGCCTGCCTTGGCTCCGACTACATGCCCCAGTCCTGGACTGGTACTCTGGAGAGATTCCAGTGTCACAGCCGATGCCTGGTGCAGATTCGTTCGGTCCAGCCTCCTCTGCCTCAGTCATTGGCAGGATTGCCTGGTCGTTATGCTGCACTTTCGGACGTCTTCAACAAAAGGGAGGCGGAGACACTGCCTCCACACCGGGCATATAACTGTCCTATCGAACTGATCCCTGGTGCATCCCTTCCCCGTGGTAGGATATATCCTCTCTTCTTGCCAGAGACTCAGTCCATGTCCGCCTATGTTAAGGAGAACTTGGAGAGGGGATTCATACTGAAGTCTTCCTCCCCGGCAGGAGCCGGGTTCTTCTTCGTCAAAAAAAAGGATGGCTCCCTGCGTCCTTGTA
Organism: Rhinoderma darwinii; assembly: GCF_050947455.1. Lineage (NCBI taxonomy): Eukaryota > Metazoa > Chordata > Amphibia > Anura > Rhinodermatidae > Rhinoderma > Rhinoderma darwinii. The sequence continues at coordinate 68,936,074 of NC_134698.1, read as the reverse complement.
TTGACTACCAGGGTCTCAACCAAATCACGGTGAAGAATAGATATCCGTTGCCACTGATCTCTGAATTATTTTTATTTAAATTTAAAAAAATTCCAAACTAGACCTGCGTGGGGCTTACAACCTAATCCGGATTCGCAAGGGTGACGAATGGAAGACTGCATTTAACACCCGTGATGGACACTATGAGTATCTAGTAATGCCCTTTGGCCTATGTAATGCTCCTGCGGTCTTCCAGGAGTTTGTTAATGACATTTTCCGTGACCTCCTCTATGTTTGTGTTGTGGTCTATCTTGATGACCTATTGATTTTTTTTCTCCAGATCCTGTGACTCATCAGAGACATGTCCGTCAAGTTTTGCTGCGGTTAAGACAGAATCGTCTGTACGCTTAGTTGGAGAAGTGCATGTTTGAAAAGGATGCTCTACCCTTCCTCGGCTACATTGTTTCGAATAGAGGTCTCATGATGGATCCTGAAAAGGTAAAGTCCGTTCTGGATTGGCCACGCCCTCAAGGTTTGAGGGCCATACAGCGCTTCCTGGGATTCGCCAATTTCTACAGCCAGTTTATTCCAAACTTCTCCTCACTGACATCTCCTATCTCTGACCTCACTAAGAAGTCCGCATTCAATAGCCTGAAGAGTGCCTTCACGTCAGCTTCTATCCTCCATCATCCAGATGTTCCTCTACAGTTTTCGCTGGAGGTGGACGCATCCTCTGTCGGTGCTGGTGCACTCCTGTTCCAGAGAGGTTCCAAGGGCAAGTCTATGGTATGTGGATATTTCTCTAAGCTCTTCTTCTCTTCCGCAGAACGCAACTACTCAATTGGGGATCGGGAGTTACTGGCCATCAATTTGGCCCTGGAGGAGTGGAGACATCTACTAGAGGGCGCAGCTCATCCCATCCTGATTTTTACGGACCACAAGAACCTCACCTATCTACAGACGGCCCAACGGCTGAATCCTCGTCAGGCCAGATCTTTCGAGACAGAGGACACCAAGGAGATGCCACAGAACATTATTGATCTGTCTTGCATTGTCTCTGTCAATCCCCTGCAAGTTGGGGACATTCCTCCAGGGAGGACTTTTGTGCGCCTGCCAATCCGAGGGAGAATCCTCCGCTGGGGACACACCTCTAGACTGGCAGGCCATGCGGGGACCCATAAGACCCGAGATCTGATTACTCGTCATTTCTGGTGGCCAACGCTCCCCAAGGACATTTTGGACTTTGTTTCATCCTGCTCAGAGTGTGCAGCTAACAAGGTCGCTCACTCCAGACCTGCTGGCCTGCTCCAGCCATTGCCTGTGCCCGATGCTCCCTGGCAGCATATAGCTATGGACTTTATTACCGACCTGCCTCTCTCTGCTGGATGCAGTGCTTTCTGGGTGGTGGTGGACCGGTTTTCGAAGATGGCCCGCTTCGTTCCTCTGACCGGCCTTCCTTCTTCTCCTCTACTGGCCAAGCTGTTCATCCAACACATCTTCCGCCTGAACGGCTTACCGCAGCATATTGTGTCTAATCGGGGGGTTCAGTTCACCTCAAAGTTCTGGAGAGTCCTCTGCGGACTTCTAGGTGTAAAGTTGGACTTTTCCTCGGCCTACCATTCTCCGTCCAATGGTCAGGTTGAGAGGATCAATCAGATCTTGGAGAACTACTTACGCCAATTCATCTCCAAGCAGCATGATGACGACTGGGTGCAGTTGCTTCCGTGGGCTGAATTCTCGTACAATAATCACTCCAGTGAGTCCACACAGAAGACACCGTTCTTCATTGTCTACGGCCAACACCGACGAATTCCTCTCCCGATGCCTGTTACGTCCGAGGTACCAGCTGCTGACACGGCTTTTAGGGACTTTCTGCAGATCTGGCAGCAGACTCGATCCTCCATCCGGCTGACGGTCGACTGCATGAAACGGAAGGCGGACACTAGGAGAAAAGAACCTCCTCCATTTCTTCCTGGCACGAAGGTCTGGCTGTTCTCCAGGAATATTCGAGTGAGGGTGCCATCGTACAAGTTTGCTCCCAGGTTCCTCGGACCCTTCGAGATCCTACAGAAGATCAACCCTGTCGCCTACAAGCTTCGGCTGCCTCCTAGCCTCAGGATCCCCAACTCCTTCCATGTCTCCCTCCTGAAGCCAGTGGTTCTGAACCGCTTTACCAAGACTCCTAGCCCTGCGGTTGCCTCCAGCGGTCCTTCAGATACCTTCGAGGTTAAAGAGATCCTGGACATTAAAAAAGTAAGAGGAAGAACCTTTTTTTTAGTAGATTGGAAGGGGTTTGGTCCAGAAGAGAGGTCCTGGGAGCCAGAAGAGAATCTCAATGCTCCTACCCTCATTAAGAAGAGGTTTCTCTCCCGTTCTGGTCCCAAGAGGAGGGGGCGTAAGAGGGGGGATACTGTAACATCCGTGGTCGCTGACCACTAACTCCTTCCATCCAGTCGACGCCCTTCTCTCCAGAGATGTCTGCACTTGCGGCCGTCCTGTTCAGCAGTGACCACCAGGGTGCGCTCGCGAGCTCAGTCCAGACTTGAGAAGCCAAAGTGCACGCATGTGGGTAATTGAGCTGATCGCTCCCTGGGCTATAGGAAGGTCCCAGCCCCATGCTTCCATGCCTGAGCGTTGTTTGTTGTATCCTAGTTTGTCTTGCTAATGGCCTCCTAGTGTTTTCCAGTTCCACTGTTCCTGTATCCCGTGCTATCCTGTTCCAGTGCCGTGTTGTGTTGTAGCCGTACTGTGCTGTACCTACGCCTGTCCTGCTGCTCCACACCTGACCTCCACCTGCTGCCTAATCCCAGCCGAGCCTGCCTTGCTACTCTCCGAGCTGCCACAGGTGGAAAATGCCCAAGCTTCAATTCATCACAGTGGCCATGTAAATTCTCCTAACCCCTCAATTCTGCGGATCCAGGAAGAGGCAGGAGATGAGGCACAAGCCAAAATGCCCCTTATTGAAATGCTGATTTTCTAATGTGAAATTAGTGATTAGGAGAGGCATTACCCAGAAGCTAGAACATGCACATTCTGTTCAGCCGGATCTGCACGTTGTTTCAATGGAGCTAGGGAGATGAATAGAAGACGGGCAGTTTAGGTGACGCTTATCTTATTCTATCATATCTTCCTTAAATAGGCAAACTCTTAAGTCTATAGGCAGTATAAGGCTGTATTCCCGCAGAGATTTCGCTGGCCAATATTACATCAAGAAAACGTTTCTTTATCCATTTTAGTTTAAATGTTATGTTTGGTGAATTTTTTTTAAGTACATAAATACTGTGCATAAGTACATACATTCACCTTTGTGTCGAGCGGCTTTAAAAAAAAAAAAAACGTTGCCATTTTTAAGTGAAATGTAATCTTTGGTGCCCTCTAGAGGGAGAAAATAGCGCATTAGACGAAAACTTTCCAGTAAATAGTCATTGAGCCCTCTGCTGCCAAGTTAAAGATTATCGTTCATAATATCTATTTCTCAGAAAACTGTGTAATAGTCAACATAGCCACCAATGATGTCACTAATCTGCCTAATTCTGTATTAAAAACTCCCCTGTATGTAACCTGGGACTTCCACAGACTTTTTGGTGAAAATCCTTATTCGCAAAACATTTCAATGTCTAAATGGCTTCTTCTTTATCCTAGGTTTCCTTCTGTATAACTTGTCAGTGCTAACTAGATATATTAATGAAAGCTGAGTGAAAACCTTTGAGACCATGTGTTGCCACCTAGATTTCCACAGCAATAGACATAACTTAGAAACAGCTGAATAGAATTTTTATCATCTTGATAGAAAAAGACAAATTAAAGATTTATATTTACTGGTGTTTGTGTTTTTTTTTTACTCTTTAACAAAGTATTCCTCCACTCACAATACATACAGGGATGATACTGGAGAAGCTGAGAAGTATGGTTTTGTAGGAAATGATTCAGTATAACTTGGAATTTTTTAATTTAGATCCCCCTGGGTGTAGGAGTCTGGGAGGCTGTCTCACTCAATGATTGACAGCTGTAACGGCCATGGTCGTGGACCGCCGCCTCCCCTTACATGCTGACAGCCGTGACTGCAGACCTCTCCTCCTGCCGACGTCTCCCTCCCTGGAGACGCCAGCACACCCGGCCGCTCTGCCCTGCAGCGACCACTAGGTTGTGTACGTGTAAATAATTAATTATCCACAGATCACCCTGGACTATAAAAAGGTACCCTGCCCTTTCATTCCTTGCCTGAGCGTTGTTGTGTATTTCCATGTTAGTCTTATCAAAAGGTCCCTTAGTCTTATCAAATGGTCCTGTCGCCAGTGTTCCCGTGCCCTGCTACCTGTATCCTGTGTTATACTTGTTCCTGTGCCTCTTCTAGTGTTGGAGTCGTGTTGTGCCATCTGTCATACCTGCTGTCATACACCATGTCTGGTGTCATCTGCCACGTCTGATATCATCCGCCACATGTGGCGTCATCTACCTTTAAGTTCCATCTGTGCCTAAGCCTCTGCTACTGTCTGGACTATTACAGGTAGTCTTTTGCTAGGGCTTTGCATAGACTTTATAGACTATTTGCCAGCTGCTACTCCGCTCCGGCGGTTTGGCCTAGTGGTTCCACTTACCCACGGATTGTGACCGTAGCCTTCCTTGTATGAGTGTACATAGAGAAAAGACTGGCAATGAACTAAAGCTATTCTGATAAAAAAAAAAAAAGAGCAGACCATAGGGAAAGCAAATCTATGCAGTCAGCAGAACACAGGTTGCTGTTGAAGATATCCTGTATCTTGTCAATGGCACCACAGAACAGGCTGTTGTAAAGGTTACAGCCAGTACTATTGCCCTGTGTATCTGGGCAACAGATTCACTGGGGAACCTGTTTAGCCCAGCCTCCACTTGACAAGCATAAAGTATGTTTACCCAGATCGCCTTAAAGGGAATGTGTTGCTAGAATTTTTATTTTTTTTCAGTTAAACAGTTAGTATATAAATGATTACACATTGTTTTAATTTTTTCACAAGTCAGGAAATATTATAAATTCGATTCTAATTTATAACATTTCAATGTGCTGGTCACTAGAGGGAGCAATTCCCAAAATTGCAGCATTGGCATATGGTAAAGCAACCTCATTGCTTTATGCTGCAAATTTGGAGTAGACACACTCGCTCTAGTGTCCTCACACAACCCTCCCTCCTTTATCCTGGCTAGAGCCAGGAGAAAGGAGGGGGTTGAATGTTCAAACCTCCTACACTGTGTGCCGCCATTTTCTGAGCGACTGCACAGTGTAGGAGGATTAGATACAGTGGTAATCAGACAGTATAACACTAACATATACACAAACATAACTTGCCTGCTCCTGCCGCCTCCGCTCCTAGTCCTTGCGTCTGCGCTGCCTTCAACATAGGGCCGGAAGCCGCGACCGGAAGTCGTCATCTTACTGTCTGGCCGCGGCTTCCGGTCCACATGAAAATGGCGCTGGATGTCACTCTACCAAAGACCGTACTTTTGGTCTGTGTGGGAGTGGCGCATGCGTGAATGGAACGGCTCCCGTTCGCATTCTCTATGGGGATGTATGTGCCGTATTCCATCTCTGTATGTGTCGTTAATCGACACATACAGAGATGAAAAAAAATGGCAGCCCCCGTAGAGAAGTAAAAGAAAGAAAAAAGTAAAAAGTACAACACAAATAAAATTTATTTCAATGACATACAAAAAGCAATATATTATATATATATATATATATATATATATATATATATATATATATATATAAAAATTCGGGACACCTTCCCTCTAAAGGCTATGGAAACCTTTCGAGTGTTTATTTTTTTGTATTTAAGCACTTTTTGAATTAACTTTTTTTTAAAAAAAAATGCATCCTGTTTACATAGAATCTGTATTTTTCGCTGAGAGCTGGTCCTCTGAGTCTCTGACACACAAGGCCTAGCTAATATCGATCACATCTAAGTTGATCAAGAAATAAAGCCACAATGGATGGCTTGATCTCTTTATGGCATATTTGCTCTGCTTTCAGAAAGGGACAAATAAAATGACAATGAATTGCTAAAGAATGTCTGGGTAAGAACGGACAGTCAATGAGGAGTTTAAAAGATCCAAATGTCTGAACCCCCCTTCTCCATCTTTCTATATCTCTTGCTTCTTTGATTTTTTTGTACATTCTTAGATGTTTTTGAGGCAAGAAAAAAAGTTAACGAACAGGTTTCTTTGGTTCAAAGTAACAATAATAAAGTGTATACTGAATAATATTTCTTCTTATCTTGGAGCCTTTGCCAACTATAACTAAGAAAGGAAGATCAAAACGGTTGTTTTTTGTATGCCATCCTACATAAATATGAATTTTTTCAAGATCAATAGTTCAGCATGTGGAATAATTTCTTCCTGTAGTAAAATGCAATCTTGGCAGAGCTCTGGGAGAGATCTCTCTAACCCCACTAACTGTTATACAGGTGCCAAAGCCCCTGATCGACTTGTTCTCTAGTTGATCAAAATGTGGCCCTTTTCCTGGTGCGGCAGAAACATCAACACTGCCCATGGTCTGACATGCCTGCTAATTCTGCGTCTAACAAAATAAATGCGAATACCGGTTTAACAGAAATCAAAGTTGATCATCCAGAAGTATCTAATCCATCATCGAACACAACATTTTGCAATGCCATATTAGCAGGAAATTGCCTGATGTCTTTTGCAAAATTAATTTGTAAGCTGTGGAAAGACTACCTATTTTTTAAAGTGAAGACCCTAATATAGATAGAGGGCAGATGCTTTTTGTCCACAGCTCAAATGCAGACCTATGTGTCTCCTTGGTAATAGACTACAAACAAACCCTGTGTAGTTTGATCTTGCAGTTATACTCCCTTCCATCTGTCTCCCACATCTTACTAACACAAATTTAGGAAGTTAACAAGAATTAGGGGACAGATGGATGAAAATATGACTGCAAGGTCAGACTACATAGTTTTTTGAAAAATCAACAACAACAACAAACCTGATCTAGAGGGTAAATGGGCTACTTCACATACTACAGAACCTACAAAACACCATAAGGAATACAAATGCTCAAAATCGTATAAATGTGTGTCCATTTTTTTTAGCACAGAAACTAGCAAACTGTAAATGACAGTAATACGATCAGTTAAAACAGAAGAAAAATAGGCAACGGTGACAAAGCCCTGTGTACTGAGAATCATACATCGCACCTCCAAGAAACAAACAAACAAACAAACACGTCATGTAGTAATAACCATACAAATTGTACATATTTCAACAATGTGAACAAGAGTAAATCAATTTACTGTGAAAAAGACCTACAAGATGCCAAGACATGAGACAGCGTAAGACCACTCTATTATAAATGTTAAATGCATATACATGAGATAGCAATGTATAACACTAAGGGTGATTATATCAGTATGTAGAAGAGAAAGATATAGAGCTCCCAATAAATGATACACAGTATAATGACCCATGGAGTGTCCACACATAATGCCTCTAAAACAAATCTATATCAGCCATGTGGTGCACAAAATACAAGGACTCACCGCTAGACATCTTTTAGTGTGAGAGATATTAAGGAGGACAAACACCTCGACGCGTGTTTCACTAGACCTGCAGCTTCATCAGGAGGACCAATTTCGTAATTTTCTTCACTGTTTTAACTGATTGTGTTCCTGTCATTTAATGTTTGCTGTTTTATAAGCTAAAAAAATGGACACACATTTATACAATTTTTGTCATTTGTATTCCTTATGGTCTTCTGTAGATTCTACATAGGGTTTGTTTATCTGTTTCAATCGAGACACAGGTCTGCATAGGAGCTGTAGACGCAAAACAATAGAGGATATTCAACGAAGACTAGATGCATTGGGACAATAAAACAAAAAAGTTGTTGTGAAAGTTGACCTTTTTCCTTTTAAAGTAAATGTATCTGAAATGACATTCTGACGGATATTCAGAATCACTTTAATCCCCTTGCACCAAAGGGGTTCACTACATTATACATTCTTCTTCAGAAGAAGAAGCGCGATCCCCAGCGCGAAACAGGCTGTAACCTACAACTAGCTGTCCTCCATGTAATGCTTTTATTGTTGCCAAGATGATACAATAAAGTTACGAAGAATTGCAAACGGGTGAGTGCCGCATTTTCATTTCTCTCATCCATTTCATACTATAAGACCGTCTGTTTTTATGCCAAGCACCGCCCGAAGTTTGTTTAAACCAGGAAACCCTGACTCCACTTGCATCTATCTACCTGTTCCATGCTGTGAGGATTGAGAGTGGTGCCGACTTCCCTCTACCATGCTAGTAATAGGAATTAGTTTTCCGTACCTTCTTCTCATATTTTTGTATCAGACATGCCCGCAATTGCTGTCTCAAGTTCATAAGTTTCTCAGCATGATCTGATGATTGTTGAGTTTTATTGAGTAGTTCTAGCTTTTTTATATTTTCCATAAGGGACATGGTCCGGTTCGTTCGGTTCGTTCGTTCGTTCGTTCGTTCGTTCGTTCGTTCGTTCGTTCGTTCGTTCGTTCGTTCGTTTATGTGCAGTCCATAAAATATCTGGACTAGAGACAGAAGTAGCATTTAAATTGAAAAATTCCTGTAGATCACGTTCTATCATATTTTTATGTGTGGAATGTGATAAAAGGTAAGGATTACAGCGGCAAAGATATGTATTTGGATGATTATATGTTTCCTCTATGTGGAGCGTGATAGCGGCTTGGTCAGACCACGTAATAATTTCAATGGTGGAGGATTTAGACAAAAACAGTAAAGCTCTATCCACCAGAAACATATCCAATCTAGAATAGCTATTGTGAACTGGAGAAAAGTAAGAATAATCTCTCTCTGTACCATGTAAAGCACGCCATACATCATACAGTTCTGCCTTCCATAAACTCTCACCCAGTGTGCTCTTTTGTCTCCTCACACTAGAAGTAAGATCCATTTGTGCATCCGTTATGGTATTAAAATCGCCACAGATAAGGAGTTTTTACCTTGGCGCATTTTATGTACAATTTTCAATACCTTTTGAAAGAAACGAAGTTGGCCCTTATTGGGAGCATATACCGATACCAATGTATATACGACATTATTAAGGGAGCAAACCCTAATTATGTACCGGCCTGCGGTGTCTATTTTCTCCTGTATAAGTTGAAAAGCTACCGTATTCTTAATGGCCAGGAGAACTCCTCTGGATTTTGAAGTAAAATGAGATTGATATACCACTGGGAAACCAGGATATTTAATCCTAAAAGCATCTTTCTGCATAATATGCGTTTCCTGGACGCAAAACACATCACGTGACAGAGCTGGGGCCTCTGCCCACATAAATGCCCTCTTTTGCGGACTATTAAGGTCCTTTACATTAAGGGATGCAATTTTCAACACCATCAGAAAACATCAAGAAATGCATACTAGGATTTGAATCTTCACTTACATCAGGGAAAATACATGTTAGAAGACCACTCCATATACCACACTGCATAGACATCCATGGAGAAAAAAATCTGTTAATGCATCATTCCACATAGTGACTAACGAGAAAAGATAAAAGAACATATATATCAACAAGCCGATATACCAGCATTGAAACAACATTTTGTTAAACCATAACAGCATTGAAGTTGTCTTACAAAAGAGGGGGTAGAACAGTCAGTGAGTTTACCCAAGGCTTGGGAATCCCAGCATGAGGGAGCACCTGTAATAGAAAGTACCTCAGCTATGTGGATGCTTTGGAGAACCTACAGTACGCCATTCATCAGTGACATGTTTAGGAGGTGCCTGTAGAGAAGCATGCCTTGATGATAATGGAATCTTCCATTGATGCACTAAGGTAGATCCTCCTTCCACCGTTTTAACAATGTGTAAAACATTATGTCGAGTGATAAGTAGGCGAACCGGGAATCCCCACTTATATAAGATCTTATGATCCCGCAAGGTGGAGGCGATAGGGGCCAGTTGACGCCGAAGTTGCAATTTAGTGGACGATAGATCGATGTATAAAGTGATCATCTGATAAGGTTCCGGCAAACGAGACAACTTTCTGGCAGCATACATCAGGTTTTCCATAGTTTGGAAAAAATGGATCTGGGCCAACACATCTCTGGGAACATACTCTTCCAAATGCTTAGGACGCGGCACCCGGTGTGATATCTATGATCAAGTCCTGTGGAGTGCAGTCAGGCAACAGACATTTCATAAGAGATTGCAAATATTGGGCCAGATTTTGTGGCATGACATTCTCAGGAATTCCTCTAAACTTCACATTATTGCGCCTCGATCTATCTTCCATATCAGCCACTTTAGCGCGCAGTTGTTGTACTTCTGTTTCAAGGCCAAAATGAGCGTCTATAAGATCATTATGGGAAGTAGCAAACAATCCCACTTTTGTTTCCACATGATTAACCCGTTGCTCCACTTCTTGCAAAGATGTGGAAATAGGATGCAGAAGATTGCCGAATCCCGCTTGTAAATAATGGTGCAATGCCTGCAGCATCTGCTTCATAGTTGCTTCCGCAACCACCATATTAGAGGCCGGCAAGTCATCAAACCCATCACAGAAGTCCGTTGTAATAGAGAGGAGTTATGAAGGGGGGTCTCTCACCTCTGACAGAAGGGCATCCTGCAACTGCAGCCATGGTCTCTGCTTCTCAGGACTACGTGGCTGAGGAGACTAAGAAGAAGACGAGGCCCCCATCCCCCTGTGAATGGCGCCGGACAACGCCTCATTGCTCTGAGGTAAGTCGTCCCTCTCCAGCTGTATGTCGACCAGAGTCACGGTGTACAAACGGGGGAGGAGATACCGACGCACTCGTCCCAGGAGGTAAGGATATACTTCTCCTACCCTGCAAGGCGTCCTCTCCCTTTTCTGAGATCTCTGGTGCAGGCTCAGATGCGAGAGACTCTGCATGTGAATCCTCTCCGGTGCCATCTTGGTCTCTGCACGAGGTCTGAGAGAAGAAGAAATCCAGGAGTTTCTCCGGTTTCTTCGAAAGCTTCTTCCTCCTAGGCATCTCCGGTGATGTATAAACCAATTTGAGGTCAAAGGATAGAAATAGGTTTGTTGAGAGTTGCTATAGTTGCTCAAGCGGTGCAGGAGCTAAGCACTCACACAGCCATTCAGCTCAGCAGCCAGGCCACGCCCCCTGAAGACCGTTCTTAATGACATTGACTGTATGTTTGGGGTCGATGTCCTTCTGTAGAATAAATTTGGAGCCAATCAGACGCCTCCCTGATGGTATCGCATGATGGATATTTATCTGCCTGTATTTTTCAGCATTGGGGACACCATTAATCCTGACCAAATCCCCAAATCCATTTGCTGAAATACAGCCCCAAACTTGCAAGGAACCGCTACCATGCTTTACTGTTGCCTGCAGACACATTATTGTACAGCCCTCTGGCGAACAAACTGCCTTCTGTTACAGCTAAATATTTTGAAATTTGATTTAGAAGGGAAATAAGATCTGCTCCACTAAGTTTCCTTGGCCGACCACTGAGTTTTTGTGTGTATGTGTATATGTATATATATATATATGTATGTGTGTGTGTATATATATATATATATATATATATATATATGAGTTAGGTAGGTGCAGAATTATTTGGACAAGTGACACAAGTATTGGCATTTTAGCTGTTTACCAAAATATATTCAATATACAGTTATATAATCAATACCCACTTAAAATGCAGACTCCGCTTTAATTTGAGGGTATTTACATCCTAATTTGAGGAAGGGTTTAGGAATTGCAGCTCTTTAATATGTAGCTGCCCCTTTTTTCAAGGGACAATTATCTCAAAAGCTATTTAATGGGCTGCATAGGCTATTCTCTCGTTAATCCATCATCAATTAAGCAGGTAAAAGGTCTGGAGTTGATTCCAGGTGTGGCATTTGCATTTGGAAGCTGCACAACATGAGGTCAAAGGAGCTCTCAATGCAAGTGAAACAGACCATCGTTAGGCTTAAAAAATTAACAAATCCATCAGAGAGAGAGCAAAAATGTTAGGAGTGGCGAAATCAACAGTTTGGTAGATTCTTGAAAACAAAAAAAAAGAGCGCACTGGTGATCTTGTGAACTCTAAAAGGACCTGGACGTCCACGGAACATTGGTGGATGATCGCAGAATCCTTTCCATGGTGAAAAAAAACTCTTTCACAACAACATCTACCCAAGTGAAGAACACTCTCCTGGAAGTAGGTTTATCAGTATCTAAGTCTACCATAAAGACTTCATGAGAGCAAATACAGAGGGTTCACCACAAGGTGCAAAACCATTAATCCGCCTCAGAAATAGAAAGGCCAGATTAGACTTTGCCATATAACATCTAAAGAGGCCAGCCCAGTTATGGAACAGCATTCTTTGGACAGATGAAAGAAAGATCAACCTGTACCAGAATGATGGGAGGAAGAAAGTGTGGAGAATACTTGGAACGGCTCATGATCCAAAGCACACCAGATCCTCTGTAAAACATGGTGTAGGCAGTGTGATGGCAAGGGGCATGCATGGCTGCCAAAAGCATTGGGTCACTAGTGTTTATTGATGATGTGACTGAAGACAGAAGCAGCCGGATGAATTCTGAAGTGTTCAGGGATATACTTTCTGCTCAGATTCAACCAAATGCAGCAAGGTTGATTGGACGTCGCTTCACAGTACAGATGGACAATGACCCAAAACATACTGCGAAAGCAACCCAGGAGTTTAAGGCAAAGAAGTGTAATATTCTGCAATTGCCAAGTCAACCACCAGATCTCAACACGATCGAGCATTTCACTTGCTTAAGGCCCCATGCACACGAACGTAAAAATGCCAGTAATCACGGGCCGTAATTACGGCCCGTAATTACGGACTCATAGAATTCTATTGGCCACGGTATCTCCCCGTATGCTAACATGAAGGTGCCCGTGCCGTTGAAAAATATACAGCATGTCCTATTTCAGGCCGTAATTACGGCACGGGCAGGCCCATAGAAGTCTATGGGGCTCCCGTAATTACGGGTGACAACGTGTGTGCACCCGTAATTACGGGAGCGTTGCTAGGCGACTTCAGTGGATAGTCACTGTCCAGGGTGCTGAAAGAGTTAAACGATCGGCAGTAACTCTTTCAGCACCCGGGACAGTGACTACCGATCACAATATAAATCAACATGTAAAAAAAATAGTTCATACTTACCCAGAACTCCCTGCTTCTTCTTCCAGTCCCGCCTCCCGGGATGACGTTTCAGCCCATGTGACCGCTGCAGCAAATCACAGGCTGCAGTGGTCACATGGACTGCCGCGTCATCCAGGGAGGTCGGGCTGGATGTCGAAAGAGGGACGCGTCACCAAGACAACGGCCGGGTAAGTATGAATTTCTTTTACTTTTACTATGGAAAGGGCTGCCCCTTCTCTTTATCCTGCACTGATAGAGCGAAGGGGTTGCCGATTAGTGCAGTGCAATTTTGCAGCGAAAACGTACACATAAATACGGGTGGAATACTGGTGACAACGGACCCGTGTTTACGGGCACGGCTCCGTAAATACTGGTGCAATACGGGTCGAATACGTGTGACCAAGGACCCGTATTTACGGGAGGAAAAAAATAAGTTTGTGTGGATGGGGCCTTAGGCCTCATGCACACTAACTGATTTTTTTTCTTCCCGTAAATACTGGCGTAAATATGGGTCCTTTGTCACACGTATTCCACCCGTATTTACGGATCCATTTTCTCTGCTTCTCTTTATTCAAAAATTAAAATCAGGCATGAGCGTGCAGACAGGAGAATCCCCTAATGTCACCTAGCAACGCTCCCGTAGTTACGGGTGCACACACGTAGCCACCCGTAATTATGGGAGCCCCATAGACTTCTATGGGCCTGCCCGTGCCGTAATTACGGCCTGAAATAGGACATGTTCTATATTTTTCAACGGCCCGGGCACCGTCCCGTTTGCTTACGGGAAGGTACCCGTGCCAATAGAAGTCTATGGGCCCGTAATTACGGGCATTTTTACGGTCGTGTGCATGGGGCCTATGACAAAACTTAAGGCACAAACAAGCAAAAACTGAAGACCGCTGCAGTAAAGACCTGGCAAAGCATTACAAAGGAGGAAAGCCAACGTTTGGTGATGTCCATGGGTTCCAGACAGGACGTCATGTGTATTCAGAATCCTGACACGTCTGAATCTTTTCTGTGAGATTTCCAGCAGGGCAAACGTAATCTCGTTTAGATCGTAATCTCGCGAGATTCACGTTTGCCTTGCTGTAAATCTCACAGAGACGCTACAGAAGTGGTCAGGATTCTGAATACACATCCCGTCCTGGCTGGAGGTAATGTATATTCATTATCAGGACACTGCAGTAATGTTCTAGTGTGTGTATGTAGCTGCACATAACGATATAGCTATATCGCTATGTGCAGTGTAAATGAATGGAGAGAAGTGTATGATGCTGATTGGTCACTGATTGGTCAGCATCATACACTCCTCTGTACAACGCCCACTTGGTCTAAAGTAAAAACACGCCCACTTGGGCATTAAGAAACTCATTAGCATAAAGCTAAAAATCGCTCATAAAGTGGTAAAAATAGATCGTTTTTCTAAATCAAAAGCATTACTGTCACCTACATTGCAGCGCCGATCTCCTTATGTAGGAGACAGGGCACTTATAATGTGGTGACAGAGCCTCTTTAAAGGCAACAATCAGCCAATGAACGAGCAAACGCTCGTAAATTGGGTTGATCTGCTTGTTTATGCGTTGAAGTGTAAACAGGGAGATGTGCTGCCGACATGATAGAAATATATGGGGACAAATGATTGTATTAATGATCGCTGGTCCCCATAATAACCAATCATTGCTCCTTGTGAAAGGAGCAAATGAACACCACTCAAAGGGCTGTCTCGTCAATCGATGCTCGTTTTCACGGCCCAAATCCGGCTTTGTTAAAGGGCCTTAAAGAGGATCAGTCAACAGTTTATTAATTCTCTATCTCCTAAATAAACCAATAGGCACTTTGCTGCTGATAACTACAGTGTGGTTTGTTTTTTAAAAAAAAGTGTTATTTGCAAAGTTATGAGCATTTTTCTAAATATGGTAATGTGGCTCTATAGCCAAATAGGAGGTGACTCTTTCTTTTCACTCTGGGCAATGTAATGTTGTCTGTATGAGGCTGTCCAATCAGCATACAGCTTCTCCCCCTTCCCTGCCAACCAACACCGCGTGATCATATAATATATAGCTTCCATTCCTGACTGGTGCTACCTCTGGTTGTGTCGCCGCTAGAACTTCGATCCTGGTGCCATATGAAAGATTAAAATCTCATCTTTCATATGCCACCAGAACCGCTGTTCTCTAGACTCTTTCATACTGTGTTTGAAGCAGCTTCATGCTGATAGGACAGCGTCGGAGGCTGTGAGGTATCTCCACCTCAGGAGAATCGCTGCTGTTACCTCCCCGTTGTCTAATAAAGGCTAATTTTCATATTTAGAGAAAAAGCTCATAAATTAAAATAATAAACATTTTGGGACACAATTTACACTAGCATCATCAGTGTGACAGCACCGATCAGATTAGCTGGAAGATAGGGTATTACTAAAAGGACACCATTTTTGTTTTTTATTTTCTTTGTAGAAGTCTGGGATAAATGTGACAATTAAACAGGTCAAACTTAGATTATACAAGTATGAAAAATGAGCAAACTACACAAGGCAGTTCTCTAAAACATGATGTACTAGGCAGCTGCATTCATTTGCTGCTATCACGCTTATAAATAAGTAACTGAAGTGCACGTCTGCTGTACCTCTGTGAACTGAGGTTTTAAATCCAACATTGATGCCGGAAAAGTCTTCTTATCTTTCCCATAAAATATCAAACAGAAACGCGATCAATATCACTTACTGCACAACGGCAATCTTTTCTTAATTATACTTTGCATTAGGCATTAGTCCTGTGCCATGCATCGCTTACAGAGATGTTATTACATAGTCCCAGGCCCATATATATGGCACCTCCCCAGCTAATCTAAATGTACCTCCAACTATAATTTATGGAGAGATATGGACTCACTGTAAATGTGCTGCCTGATTATTATCTGTAGATGACTACGGTGGAGAACTGCGGAAATAGTTGTTTCAATAACATTGGTTACAGTATATAACAGTCTAATAACCTCACCTCTGCTCTCACTGGTATTATTCCTGTAAAGGATCTGCCAGGCACTACGTCTGTGGATACTCCCAGGATCAATCAGTCGACACCTGAGGCCAGACCTCTTAGACTGACACCGGCTCCCACCAATCAGGGTGGCAGGCTCAGGAGTGGGAGAGCCTATCGCGGCCTGGTCAGTCGGAGTTGGCTCCGCCCCCTGTCCATTTATACCTGCCGTTTTCTCTTCCTCATTGCTTGTTATTCTTCTTGGATTCCTGGCCCCACTGCTGCCTTGCTCCAGCCTGCTTCTGCCGTGCTTCTGCCTTGCTTCAGTTCCCGCTTATCCTGCTTCGCTCTGCCCCTGGCTTGCTTCCTGCTCCGTGCTCTGCGTTGGTATACTCCACTACATCCTGATCCTGACTGGCTCGTTCACCCCTCCGTTTCCTCACGGTGTTCCGTGGGCTACTGCCCCTTCCGTTGCTTGTCCCCTGTTGGTATCCCTTTGCACTTAGTCAGCGTAGGGACCGCCGCCAAGTTGTACCCCGTCGCCTAGGGCGGGTCGTTGCAAGTAGGCAGGGACAGGGCGGTGGGTAGATTAGGGCTTACTTGTTCCCTTCACCTCCTTCCTGCCATAACATAATAACAAGCCCATACCTAGTCTACCATTTCTCCTACGCTGACGCTATCATGGACCCCCTTGAGACCCTGACCCAGCAGATGCAGGGCCTCTCCCTACAGGTCCAGGCCCTGGCTCAGAGGGTCAACCAGTCTGACGCTGCCATAGTGGTACCCCTCACCTCACCTCTAGAACCCGACCAAGTTACCTGACCGGTTCTCAGGGGACCGTAAGACTTTTCTCTCCTTCCGGGAGAGTTGCAGACTTTACTTCCGTCTAAAACCTCACTCCTCAGGTTCCGAGAACCAGCGGGTGGGTATCATTATATCCCGACTCCAGGAAGGGCCCCAAGAGTGGGCCTTCTCCTTGGCTCCTGACGCCCCTGAACTTTCCTCCGTCGATCGTTTTTTCTCTGCCCTCGGACTCATTTACGACGAGACTGACAGGACTGCCTTAGCCGAGAGTCAGCTGGTGACCTTACGTCAGGGTAGGAGACCTGTTGAGGAATACTGTTCTGATTTTAGAAAGTGGTGCGTAGCTTCTCGGTGGAACGACCCGGCCCTAAGGTGCCAGTTTAGGTTAGGATTATCTGACGCCCTGAAGGATCTGCTTGTTAGCTACCCCTCTTCTGACTCCCTAGACCAGGTTATGGCCCTAGCAGTACGACTTGACCGACGTCTCAGGGAACGTCAGCTTGAACGTTTCAATGTTTTCCCCTCTGACTTCCCTGCGATTCCCCCCGAGGTCCCGTCTCCTCGCTCTTCCACGGAAGACTCGGAGGTACCTATGCAACTCGGGGCCTCCATGTCCCCTCGACAACGTAGAGAGTTCCGCAAGAAGAATGGTCTCTGCTTCTATTCTGGGGGTGACAAGCATCTACTGAACACCTGTCCCAGGCGCAAAAATAAGCAGCCGGAAAACTTCCGCGCCTAAGTGATCATCGGGGAGGTCACTTGGGCGCACAGGTATTTCCCGTTAATATGAAACGCAATAAAATTTTGCTTCCCTTTCAGGTCTCGTTTGCTGGCCGGTCTGCCACTGGCAGTGGCAGTGCCTTCGTGGATTCTGGCTCATCTGCTAATATCATGTCTGTGGAATTTGCTATGTCTCTAAAAATGCCTTTTATTGATTTGCCTTATCCTGTCCCGGTAGTGGGTATCGACTCCACTCCTCTTGCTAATGGTTATTTTACTCAGCATACTCCTGTTTTTGAACTCCTTGTTGGCTCCATGCATTTGGAGCAGTGCTCTGTACTGGTGATGCAGGGATTATCGTCCGATCTGGTATTAGGTCTTCCCTGGTTGCAGCTACATAATCCCACGTTTGATTGGAATACTGGGGATCTCACCAAATGGGGTAGTGAATGCCTGACGTCATGTCTTTCGGTTAACTCTATTTCTCCCCGTGAGGAGGTAAACACGCTACCTGAGTTTGTTCAGGACTTCGCTGATGTGTTTTCTAAGGAGGCCTCCGAGGTGTTGCCCCCTCATAGAGATTACGATTGCGCCATCGATTTGGTACCTGGTGCTAAGCTTCCTAAGGGTAGGATATTTAATCTTTCATGTCCTGAACGTGAAGCTATGAGGGAGTATATCCAAGAATGCCTGGCCAAGGGTTTCATTCGCCCCTCGACTTCTCCTGTAGGTGCTGCCTTCTTCTTCGTGGGGAAGAAGGATGGTGGTCTTAGGCCGTGCATTGACTATCGGAACTTGAATAAGGTCACAGTAAGGAACCAGTATCCCCTTCCTTTGATTCCGGATCTTTTTAATCAGGTTCAGGGGGCCCAATGGTTCTCTAAGTTCGATCTACGGGGGGCATATAACCTTATCCGCATCAAAGAGGGGGATGAGTGGAAGACTGCGTTCAACACGCCCGAAGGTCATTTCGAATACCTGGTCATGCCCTTTGGGTTGTGTAATGCCCCTGCCGTCTTCCAGAATTTTATTAATGAAATTCTGAGAGATTACCTGGGAAATTTTCTTGTAGTGTACCTTGATGACATACTGGTGTTTTCCAAGGACTGGTCCTCCCACGTGGAGCATGTCAGGAAGGTCCTCCAGGTCCTCCGGGAAAATAATCTGTTTGCGAAAAATGTGTGTTTGGGGTACAGGAGATACAATTTTTGGGTCAAATCCTCACTCCTCATGAATTCCGCATGGACCTTGCCAAGGTTCAGGCTGTGGCGGAATGGGTCCAACCTGCCTCCCTGAAGGCGCTACAGTGTTTTTTGGGGTTCGCTAACTATTACAGGAGATTTATTGCCAACTTCTCGGTCGTCGCTAAGCCTCTTACGGACCTCACTCGCAAGGGTGCTGATGTCCTCCACTGGCCTCCTGAGGCCGTCCAGGCTTTTGAGACCCTCAAGAAGTGCTTTATCTCGGCCCCCGTGCTGGTTCAGCCCAACCAAAGGGAGCCATTTATTGTGGAGGTTGACGCGTCCGAGGTGGGAGTGGGGGCCGTCTTGTCCCAGGGTACCAGCTCCCTCACCCATCTCCGCCCCTGTGCTTGCTTCTCTAGGAAGTTTTCGCCCACGGAGAGTAACTATGATATTGGCAACCGCAAACTTTTAGCCATTAAATGGGCTTTTGAAGAGTGGCGTCACTTCCTGGAGGGGGCCAGACAGCAGGTAACGGTCCTTACTGACCACAAGAATCTGGTTTTCCTAGAATCTGCCCGGAGGCTTAATCCTAGACAAGCTCGATGGGCGCTATTCTTTACCAGATTTAACTTCTTGGTTACCTATAGGGCTGGGTCCAAAAATATTAAGGCTGATGCACTGTCACGTAGTTTCATGGCCAATCCTCCTTCTGAGGAGGATCCTGCTTGTATTTTACCCCCTGGTATAATCGTTTCTGCCACCGATTTCTGATTTAGCCTCTGACATTGCGACTGATCAAGGTTCAGCTCCCGGGAACCTCCCTGGGGACAATCTGTTTGTCCCCCTGCAATACTGGCTAAGGGTACTCAGGGAAAACCATGACTCCGCACTATCTGGTCATCCTGGCATCTTGGGTACCAAACACCTCATTACCAGAAACTATTGGTGGCCTGGGTTGCCTAAAGACGTTAGGGCTTACGTCGCCGCTTGTGAGGTTTCTGCTAGGTCCAAGACCCCTAGGTCCCGACCTGCGGGCTTACTACGTTCTTTGCCCATTCCCCAGAGACCTTGGACCCATATCTCCATGGATTTTATCACCGATTTGCCTCCATCTCAGGGCAAGTCGGTGGTGTGGGTGGTAGTAGACCGCTTCAGCAAGATGTGCCACTTTGTGCCCCTTAAACTACCTAACGCCAAGACGTTAGCTTCTTTGTTTGTTAAACACATTTTGCGTCTCCATGGGGCCCCAGTCAATATCGTTTCTGACAGAGGGGTACAATTTGTTTCCTTATTTTGGAGAGCTTTTTGTAAAAAGTTGGAGATTGATCTGTCCTTCTCCTCCGCCTTCCATCCCGAAACTAATGGCCAAACGGAAAGGACTAATCAATCCCTGGAACAATATTTAAGGTGTTTCATCTCTGACTGTCAATTTGATTGGGTCTCATTCCTTCCCCTCGCCGAATTTTCCCTGAATAACCGGGTCAGTAACTCGTCAGGGGTCTCCCCGTTTTTCTGTAATTTCGGGTTTAATCCAAGGTTCTCCTCCGTTTCTCCTGGTTGTTCCAATAATCCCGAGGTAGAGGACGTTCATCGGGAACTGTGCACAGTCTGGGCCCAGGTTCAGAAGAACCTAGAGGCGTCCCAGAGCGTACAAAAGATTCAGGCTGATAGAAGACGTTCTGCTAACCCCCGGTTTGTCGTCGGGGATCTGGTGTGGTTGTCGTCTAGGAACTTGCGCCTTAAGGTTCCGTCCAGGAAGTTTGCTCCCCGATTTATTGGGCCTTATAAGGTCATTGAAGTCCTCAACCCTGTATCCTTCCGTCTGGAGCTGCCCCCATCCTTTCGCATACACGACGTCTTTCATGCCTCTCTCCTTAAACGCTGCTCCCCGTCCTGGTCCCCCTCGAGGAAACCTCCTGTTCCCGTTCTCACCCCTGAGGGGGTGGAATTCGAGGTGGCCAAGATTGTGGACAGTAGGATGATCCAGGGCTCCCTCCAGTACCTGGTCCATTGGAGAGGATACGGGCCGGAGGAGAGGACTTGGGTACCTGCTTGAGATGTTCACGCTGGGGTATTGGTCAGGAGGTTCCACCTTCTCTTCCCCACTAAACCGGGTCCTCTTAGTAAGGGTCCGGTGGCCCCTCATAAAAGGGGGAGTACTGTAAAGGATCTGCCAGACACTACGTCTGTGGATACTCCCAGGATTAATCAGTCGACACCTGAGGCCAGACCTCTTAGACTGACACCGGCTCCCACCAATCAGGGTGGCAGGCTCAGGAGTGGGAGAGCCTATCGCAGCCTGGTCAGTCGGAGTTGGCTCCGCCCCCTGTCCATTTATACCTGCCGTTTTCTCTTCCTCATTGCTTGTTATTCTTCTTGGATTCCTGGCCCCACTGCTGCCTTGCTCCAGCCTGCTTCTGCCGTGCTTCTGCCTTGCCTCAGTTCCCGCTTATCCTGCTTCGCTCTGCCCCTGGCTTGCTTCCTGCTCCGTGCTCTTCGTTGGTATACTCCACTACATCCTGATCCTGACTGGCTCGTTCACCCCTCCGTTTCCTCACGGTGTTCCGTGGGCTACTGCCCCTTCCCTTGCTTGTCCCCTGTTGGTATCCCTTTGCACTTAGTCAGCGTAGGGACCGCCGCCAAGTTGTACCCCGTCGCCTAGGGCGGGACGTTGCAAGTAGGCAGGGACAGGGCGGTGGGTAGATTAGGGCTCACTTGTTCCCTTCACCTCCTTCCTGCCATAACTATTCCCTTTTCATCTGAGTTACGTTGCTTTTTTGAGGGCAAGAAGAGCAACGTGCATTGCTATTCTTGCCATCAAAAATAATAAAACCCTAATAGATACATGAGGGACCCCATTATTTATTAATATTATCCATCAGAATTTGTTGGGATCCGTTTGAAAACAAATCTGTCATCGTTTTTATGGCTGCATTATAAACAGGAGTCATGCCGCTAATGTGAACAGAGCCTAAAGCTGGCCATTCATTAGTGATTTCAGATGGACGTTTTCTGAATCATTTGATTTTAGTGGTTGGTCTGTGAAGGTGGACGTTCTGGACGAAAATTAAAAAGTTAAATCGACAATTTGTCAATCGCTCGCTCTGTGGCCCGGTCTAGGCTTAAATTGATTTGGATGCAGATCTGTTCTTTGGCATGAACAATTTTCCATCTAGTGCACCCGACGATGAGCAAAAAAATCCAATATGGCAAATCAAATTCTAGATATCTGCCTTCGGTATGCATATGTCACGCTAGTTTGTGTTACCAAAATGTGCCGACAATTAGCAAAAAATGATCTAATTGGGCCTTTTGACTGTCCAAAATCTCTAGCGTATAGCCAGGTTTAGTCAGCAGTAGAAGCAATTACATATAATTCCAAATGATTTGTAAAGAACAATTTGATCCAAATTGAGCCATTTTGATCTAAAATTACGACAATGCACAACTGGTAACTGTTCAACAATGAGGCAAGAAACAAATTTTTGACAAACAGCAAATGAACTGTCACGGTCTGTGGGTATGTGGACCCACTAGGCCGCACTGCCGTAGTGGGGCGGCAGCTGGCCAAACAACAGAGCACCCAATCAATACCAAGTCCAGCACAAACTGAGGTGGGTGCAGCAGTTTGCGCCAGATGTGGCGGATGGCAGCAGGTTGCGCCAGACGTGGCGGATGACAGCAGGTGCGGCTGGTTGCGCCAGACGTGGCGGATGACAGCAGGTGCGGAGGGTTGCGCCAGACGTGGCGGATGACAGCAGGTGCGGCGGGTTGCGCCAAACGAGGCGGATGACAGCAGGTGCGGTGGGTTGCGCCAGACGTGGCGGATGACAGCAGGTGCAGAAGGATGCGCCAGACGTGGCGGATGATAACAGGAGCAGCAGGACATGACTCCAAACACTAACAGGCTCAGGAACAATAACACAGCACAGGATACAATTAGCGGGGCACAGGAACACTGGGAAGAGGGTAAACACTAAGGGACCATTTGGAAAAACTAACATGGGAATCACTAACAACGCTCAGGCAAGGAGTGAAGGGGCAGGGCGCTTCTTATAGTCCAGGATGATCTTGGAGTAATTAGTCAATTCTTAACAAGTGTGCACGCTAGCCCTTTAAGGCCGGGAATGAGCTTGTGTGCGCACCCTACCACTGCAGGAAAGGACGGCCGCATGTGCTGGCATCCTTGGGGGAGGAAGACGTTGGCAGGATGAAAGGGGTCTGCGGTCTTTTCCCCTCAATCATTATTCACCTACCCAATGACAGCACAGTTTCGTCGATAGTTATGTCACTTTCTAGAAAAAAGGATGTTGTATATGTGTCTTTGACATAGATTACGCTGCATAGCACAATGATAACTATGTGACATCCTCCTCCTATCTAACCTCTTGTTAAAGCATATCTCTGAGGTGGAATAAAGGCTCTTTTCTACCGGCCGATAAGCATCCGGTGCAGCAAGTGCCTAAGAATGGGGACGAGCGGTCGTTACTCCGATCGCTCGTCCCCATACATTATTATCATGACGGCAGTGCGTCTCCCTGTTTACACAGGGAGATGTGCTGCCGACAACAATATTTCACTTATTTAAAGCTATACGACCAGCAGATGATCGAGCGTTTGCTCGTTCATCTGCTGATCGCTGCCCTTATATGAACGTTCGTCTGACCGATAATCACCCAGTGTAAAACCCCCCTTACCAGTGAAGCCTCAGTGGGCGTGGTGATCCTCTTAGAGAAGGCACCAACTGTGTGTACATAGAAATAATGGAAGTTAAAATCTGTTACAGAAAAATCTGGACTAGACCAGGTGTGATATTCTCAAAGAGGTGGTCTATTGAAGATTATACAGTCTACCTGCAAAAAAAGTTATTGCAGGGTCTAAAGATTCTCTGAAGTTGAACTTTTGCAACCTGAGGAGGCTTTATTGAAATTATCCAATAGTTCAGTAAATCAAATCACCAGATGCCTCTGCATTCTATATGATTTTCTAATGTGATAGAAAGTTAAAGGCTCTGTTCATACTTGGGTTACTTATTTTTCTGTCTAGTTTCAATTTTTTTCTTGATGGTCCGAAAGGCATATCATACTGTGCTATTATATCCAGTAGAAAATAAACGACAACCTGAAATACCTATTATAATTATGAGGTGGGAAAAAAAGGGTTAATGACAGATCTGTCCTACCTGTCATAAATTCTTTCAAAACCGAGAACCATAATGCCAATGTGAACAGGCTAACAGTGGAAAATTTCTATCTTGGTATCAATAAAATGCATTACTTCACTGGAGTACTACACTCACTTGCACTATACAGGTTTTTTTTTTAAATTCTATTCTATACCTTCTCATTCTGATATGGGTTCTGCTTAGGAGACTTGGAAATGTAGTTCTGTTATTATGCCAGTAAGGGTACAGTCACACGTAGCGTAATTGCCTTGTATGTCTGCAGCGTAAAAATATGCTGCGGTTAACGTTACAATGTAAGCCTATGGGAAAAATATTCTGCAACGCAAGAAATTGAGAAATCTGTCTGCGTTGCAGAATACTTTTCCCATTGGACATTGTACAGTTTTCTGCAGTGGAAATACGAGGCCAATACACCACTTGTAACTGCACCCTTACTCTTCCAGTTTAGTTTGAAAATTATCTTTTACATGTCATAAGGAATAGAAGTAATATTGTATAAAACCTCCAGTTGCATTAATGCATATTATTTAGTTCAATAATACAAAACAGATAAAGGTTTATGCAAAAAACTGGCACTAAAATAGCTTTTTATTATTTTATACCAAGACATCATCCAACAAATCTGAAAGTTGAATAGAAGGTTCAAACCCCTCGAGCTAAGAGTGCTGCCAACATAGCAGGGAACATAGGTGGTGTGTTGTTTCAATGACCTAGGTGTCTGAACTATGACGTGTTGCTTGCTTAAAATACAATTCCACCTTAAAACCCTGCTAATTCAGCAGAGGAGGCTGACAACACAATGCATTAATTTTCCAATGACTGTGTATTTACATAAAATGCAAATGGAAATGTATGTATCCTAATATTACTAATAGACAGGCGAAGTCAATGGCTGTTTGGTGGTATGTAGTTACTGTTTTCTGATTTAAAAATCCCATAGCACTGTATTGTGCCAATTAAAATGACTATCTTTTATGCATAATGGGACAAAGTTGCACAATATTCACTATTCAAGTGCAATAGTGAGCCATGGTGAATTTTAATGAGACTCTTGTTTTACATGTAATATGACTTCTTACCACAAGGTGGAGCTATATACACAGCATTATGAATAATACACTATATGATGAATAGTATTTGACCATTGAGCACTACATTCATATGTGATTGCTGAACCTCTCACTTCAAAGTAATTTATAAGGACTACGTCCCCCCTTTGAGGCTGTAACAGACTCCGGTGTTGGAGCATTGATTTGACACTAATGCTGGTTTATAACAGTATCCCAGCCACCGGTTGCCCTTACAACTATGTACCAGCCACAGGTTCCCCTGGCTCTATGTGTTTGCTTATAATGCCTTTATAACAGGTCGCTAGCTACAGTTGCCCTGATAACAATGTGTGAAGCACAGATCCTCCAATAACTAGGAGCGTAACCCTAGGGTGGGGCTAGACAATTAATCGGGAAAAAAACAAAACCGAAATTCAGCGCAATTCACAAATGTTATCTTGCGCATTTTGTTTTTTTCAATTATATTTTCCCGGTTTCAACTGTATCTGTGTCCTCCGTTATGGTGGGCAATATACTGTGGGGAGGGCAGTTATAGGGGCACTATAATGTGTGAGGGCAGCTATGGGGCATTATACTGTGTGGGGAGAACTATGGGGGCAATATACTGTGTGGGGGCAGTGTCAAGGGATATATTATATACAGTAGTATACTGCAGGCTCAAGGGATAAATATTTCAGTGGCATGCACATAGGGAGCGTGGTATGCAAAAAGGTGGTGTGGCCTAAACAATAGTTAATTAATCGTAATCAAGGTTACATGTTCAATCAATCGTGATTTTGATTTAGGTCATAATTGCCCAGCCCTACTCTAGGGGGTGCAGAGATTGCAGCTACACCTGGGCCTTAGGGCCTCAGAGGCCCCTTGGGCTCTCATAAGGGAATACCAGTGTTTATTATCTCCGTACAATGACATCACTATGTGCATTACATTTGTACTGTGACATCATATTACTGTATGAATTATCCTTTTAAGTAGTGTATTTTGATGCAGTATTTATTATCCCTGTGCTGTGACGTTTCTGTTCTACTTAGCCATTAGGTGTGACATTACTATGACTATTATCCCTGTTGTGTGACATCACCGTTTACATTATTTCTATTTTGTGCGATACCCTTTCCAGTGACTTCACAGTGTTTTACACGTGTTGTGACATCACTGTGTGCATCATCCCTGCACTGTGACATCACTGTGACCATTACTCCCCTGCTGTTACTCCACTTTTGTCATTATGTGGTGTGATATTAATGTTTTTATTATCTTTGTGCAGAGATATCACTGTCTATTATCTCTTCATTGTTAAATCACTTATTATCTTTGCACTGTCACTTCACTGCGTTTATTATTTCTGTGATTGGATATCATTATTTATGTTACCCATGTTTGGTGACATCAATGTGATAATTATTTCTCTGTAGGGAAATTACTGTGTATTTTTTCAGGGGCCTAAGTATATGGGTATGTGCACACGATAGCAGGCTTTTACGTCTGAAATGACAGACTGTTTTCAAGAAGAAAACAGCTGCCTCGTTTCAGCCGTAATTGCTCCTCCTCGCATTTTGCGAGGCTTCTCTGACAGCCGTAAATTTTGAGCTGTGCTTCATTGAGTTCAATGAAGAACGGCTCAAATTACGTCTGAAAGAAGTGTCCTGCACTTCTTTTGACGAGGCTGTATTTTTACACGTCGTCGTTTGACAGCTGTCAACCGACGACGCGTAAATGACAGGTCGTCTGCACATTACGTCGGCAAACCCATTCAAATGAATGGGCAGATGTTTGCCGACGTATTGTAGCCCTATTTTCAGACGTAAAACGAGGCATAATACGCCTCGTTTACGTCTGAAAATAGGTCGTGTGAACCCAGCCTATGAGGTGCAGAGATTGCAGCTGCACCTGTGACCTGGTGTTGGAGGTGGCCCAATAATTCCAAAGAGGATGTCAGTATTAGAAATGATGTGTACATTTGGGGGCCTCTGTTACACATTTTGCATTCAGGAACAGATACTAATCTGTTTATAGTATTGTGATAGTCACAGATGTCCTCATAACAGTGTGTTAACCACATGCTACTATATGTGTCAGCCACAGATGCCTCAATAACGGTAGATGTCAGCCACAGATGCCCCTTAAGTGTGTCAGCCATAAAAATCCCTATAAGTGTGGCAGCTATAGATGCCCCATAACACTGTGTCTGCCACTGAAGCCTCCATAATTGTTAGCCACATGTTTTGTTGCTTGAGAATAGAGATAGCAACTGTTGTGCAACGCTTGCAGTCCGTAGAAATACGTTATACCCATATACATGCAACATTCAGGAGATTCTCTGGCAACCGCTGTACAATAAAATAGAAAGGAATAAAACATAGAGGGAAGTGTTAAGCGATTTGCGCCAGTTTTCTGGTGGAAATAAAGTTGCAAGTTTTGGCTCACGTCTGTTTTGTGCAAAAATGTGCAACTTTGTCTCTTTTTGCGCTACTTAGCAGAAGGGGTCAGGGCCTCCCGTGGCCCAATAGGTTTACTATAGTTGACGCCAGAAATTTCAGTAAAAAAATCTATTCCAGCATAAATTTCAGTTTGTGGCGCATAGACAGCCCAAGAGGCGCTAAATTTATTAAGAGGCATGTACATATTAATAAATTTAGCGCATTTTACTCTAGCGCGCTTTTGTTTTAGACTGGGGTATGAAACTCCAGTCTTATTGAATTCCCCCCATAGGGGGAAGACTGTAGTAACATACGAACTCCCTGAGTATGCAGCGTAAAGCTTTATCAAATAAAACACTGAGGCATTTTGTGGGTAAATAAGTGGGGGTAGGCCACAGCTTTATTCAATTGTGAAGAAAAGCTAGTCCGTTATTTATTTAATTAACATGTTCTTAATTCCTTAAATGAATATCACCTCGCATGTCACGCCACCGTAGCCGCGGTGGGCATGTCCTTGTTGGTCTAACAGGTGACTTGACTAACAATATCCTTAACCAAAACGGAACAAGGTTCTTCCCATAGCGCCACCAGAGATGGGTGTATACCTCCACCGAGCTTCGACCCCCCCTCCCCCCCCCCCCCCCAGCTAGAATGAACAAAGCCTGCTCAATGGAATCCTGCAGTCCGGATAGGAAAATATCTAAGCCGATTTCATTCAAGTGGACCCCATCCTGCAACATTAAACCCCTATTTTCTCCTTCCAATTGACGGTGGCGGATAACTACACCAACTTTCGTTCTGAAATGTCTTGACACTCTAACATTCAGTAAGCGCTTTGCTCTTTCTAAAGACGCGTGATTCCTGGCGCCTTTCCAAAGTACCGCGGAACCACCTCAGACAAAACCACTACTAGGTCTGAGAAAAAGGCAGAGAACCTGTCAAAGTCGTAACGAATGACCCAGATTAATTCAGCAACTCTTGTGGAACAGGGGTCGTTGTCGCCCGCATGAATAACTAAAACTGTAGGTGCTTGTGTCAACTTGCTGGCCGCAAGGACCTCCGGGAGCACCTGTAACCATTTTAGACCCCTAATACCTCTCCAGGATACATCTGCTTGTGAAAAACCCAGGTTCAGCCCTCCAGGGCGATATGAAGCCCTGGAAAACGGAAACTTTGTTAATGGCGAACAGTCGCTATGAACCAGGAAACTGGGACCTGGGGGATGTATAGCTAAATAATTTTTTATGTCTTGAACCGGAGAGAAGGATGCATTCAGGCTAAATATGGTTAACCCCACACCAGCGCTGAAGACATCCGTGAAAGCGACCACATCATCCAGCGATAAGCCTGAAGGGCGGGAGCGAGCTTCCGAGACTAGCTCGCCAACCCGAAGGGCATAGTAAAATGCAAGGGAGAAAGAACAAACAAATATTTTTGAATCTAAATCGGACTCGCAAACAGACGACGTCGTGTCTATTAAACGCCGCAATAACATAAAGGACACCAAGCGTCGACTGAACTATTTTTTTTCCAGCCTTTTAAGATTTGAGAAAAAACTAAAAACTTTGTTACGTCCTCTATACCTAATAATTTTAATGCAAATGCAACTCCCGACATATGTTTTTTAACTGCTACTGCCGACATACCTTTTTAACCTTAACGAACCAATCTAACTTAAAGTAATCCTGTATGCGGACTGTGTAGAAAGACCATCATTCATTTTAGCATGTGAGAGCCACTCGGACCAAGCCTTACTATATCCATTTCATGTTGATGATGCTTTGGAGTTTTGAAGCAATGAAGTCAGTTGTTCTCCGGCAGAGGCAAAGCATCAGCAACATCATTTACAACACACAGAACATGACATGCTCTGAAACCAGAATTTAAGGATAAACATTTTAGAATCAAATGCCTGAGCAAAGTAAACACAGGAAGTGGACCAGACGTTAATTTGTTGGTAGACATTACTGTACTCTCATTGTCCGACTAAAACAGTATAGGTTTGTTCACCGTAAATCAACTGCAACTACAACAGAGTGCGATTTTTTTATTTTATTTTCTGAACCCTTTTTCTGACCAGTCTGACGGCCATTGTCCAGCTGACCATTTTTGGCCGAAAATTGCCCCATAACCGTGTGCCCCTGCAGCATCTGTATACAACTGCTGTCCGAATTGTCCAATTCCTTTTCTGGGAAACAAGATAACCCATTATAAGCGTGCAAGAAAGACTGCCACATCCGCAAATCATCTTTTAATAATTTCGACAACCTAATAAAATGTTTTTTGATACCTGCGATGGCCATCGCTAGCCTACGTGAGAATACCCTGCCCATGGGTATGCGACACGCAAAAGCCAACTGACCCAATAATGATTGAAAGTCGAAAATAGTTATTTTTGTCGCTGTTATACCCTTCTGCATGGCAGAACGCAACCTGTCTAATTTGTCCGCCGGTAGACTGAGTACCATATTGTTAGTGTCTATTTTAATACCTAAAAAGGACAAACCCCATATTGGATTTTCAGTCTTGTCTTCTGCTAAAGGTACACCGAATAAGGACATGAAAAATCTAAAAGAATCGAAAGTGTACTGACAGATAGACGACTCTTTACCAATGAATAAGAAATCATCCAAGTAGTGTATTATCAATGAATTGCCCTGTGCGAACGACCCATTCTAAAAAACAACTGAACATCTCGAAATATCGGCAATAGCAGTAGCAACCCATTGGTAAACACATGTCAACGTAATATAGGCCATTCGATTGGCAACCAAAAAGATGAAAACAGACAGGATGTACAGGAAGGAGGCGAAAAGCTGATTCTTTGTCCGGTTTTGCTAAAAGTGAGCGGAGACTAGCTTTTCTGATCAATTGAACAGCTCTTTCAAAGGATATATACGACACAGCCACCTCCTCCTTTGATATACCATCATTAACTGAATCACCCTGAGGAAAAGACAAATGATGAATGAGCCTATATTTACCCGAATCTTTTTTGGGGACAAAACCCAAAGGAGAAATCCTTAGGTTTTGGATGGGAGGTTCAATAAAAGGTCGGCCTTGCGACCTAAACAAACCTCCTTAACTATTTTTTCTTGTGCAATCTCTGGTTGGGACAAAACAGATTTTAAATTTGCAGTAAATACAGAGACAGAACAGGTAGAACGTGGGATATAAAAGCCTTCCGTAAAACCCTTAAAGAGGCTCTGTCACCAGATTTTGCAGCCCCTATCTGCTATTGCAGCAGATAGGCGCTGCAATGTAGATTACAGTAACGTTTTTATTTTTAAAAAACGAGTATTTTTGGCCAAGTTATGACCATTTTTGTAGTTATGCAAATGAGGCTCGCAAAAGTCCAACTGGGCGTGTTTACAGTAAAAGTCCAACTGGGCGTGTATTATGTGTGTTACATCTGGGCGTGTTTACTTATTTTACTAGCTGGGCGTTCTGACGAGAAGTATCATCCACTTCTCTTCAGAACGCCCAGCTTCTGGCAGTGCAGATCTGTGACGTCACTCACAGGTCCTGCATCGTGTCGGACACATCGGCACCAGAGGCTTCAGTTGATTCTGCAGCAGCATCGGCGTTAGCAGGTAAGTCGATGTAGCTACTTACCTGCAAACGCCGATGCTGCTGCAGAATCATCTGTAGCCTCTGGTGCCGATGTGTCCCCGCTCGTCTGACACGATGCAGGACCTGTGAGTGACGACACAGCGTGATCTCTCGAGAACACGCTGTGTCTGCACTGCCAGAAGCTGGGCGTTCTGAAGAGAAGTGGATGTTACTTCTCATCAGAGCGCCCAGCTAGTAAAAGTATTAAAAACGCCCCGATGTACGCACGTAATACACGCCCACTTGGACTTTTACTTTTAAACACACCCACTTGGACTTTTGCAAGCCTCATTTGCATAACTACAAAAATGGTCATAACTTGGCCAAAAATGCTCGTTTTTTAAAAATAAAAACGTTACTGTAATCTACATTGCAGCGCCTATCTGCTGCAATAGCAGATAGGGGCTGCAAAATCTGGTGACAGAGCCTCTTTAAGAAGCGTTTCTGCTTCCTGTCTCCTGGAGTACCTGTCGAGCCATGGGAGCATCTTTTGAACACTCAGGAGCGTCCACGGTTTTTCCTGCAGCAACTGGTCTAGCAGTGTTTTTACCTATCTTGAAACAGCGGAGTGCCGAGTGGAATCCCCCACAAATAGAACACTCATGTTTGAATTTGCAAGTTGCGAAGAAGCGACATTGCCCTTCATTGAATAGCCAACATGCTCCCGGTCTACGATTTAGATGCTCCAGACTGAGTACCTGCTGATGTAGAGGGAAGAAAGGAATTCGTTGGCCAGCTGAATCCATACATCTGTGGCCTTTGACGACCGACCGACAGCAGGCCGCAGGGCCAAACAACGCCTGAATTCCTTGTACCTCCACCAAGCAGATCCGCCATGTAATTTATGAGCTGAATATATTGTATCTAGATAAGTAAATAATTCAAAAACTTTGTCAGGCTTCTTTTGAGTAAGTATGCTAGCCATCACCGCAAGGGCTTGAAGCCAATTACGGAAAGTTTTCGCTACTTTTGTCTTTTCATCATCTGTTTCTTCAAATCATCTCTCTTTATCGACCATGAGCTGCTATGGGGACATTAAAGACCAAATGTCAACAAATTCACATTTTAACAATTTTTTCTCTCACCTCCGATGGAACATGAGTACCCAAAGGAGCAACCCCACAGAAATACGAATCCCTAAGTAGCATACCAGAATTATCCACAACCTGCGCAGGTGGCAGAGAGACTGCCCCTGGAGTGGATGCTAAAGTATCAGCTTCACCCATTTTTTCCAAAACCGTTTTTAACATACCGAAAATTTCCTCACCACCACCATTCTTTTTATTCCAGGCTTGCACACAAGTTAACTCACCACTCTGGAGCGAAGGAGGCTGTAAATCAGGAGTTGGGATGGTGGGCAGTAGATGAATGACGGCTGCAGTCGTCGCTGGGGGAGTAGGTATCTCACGCTGCTGTCGAACGACCGAAGTGCTTCTCCGCCCTCGTCTCCGGCTCCTATGTGAACGCCTGTCGCGTATGTCTCGAGACCCCTCAGACGATGAAAAGGACTCTAGATAATCAGATCGACCTCTACATAAACTACGGGAGCGTCTCCTATTCTCCCTGCTGCGTGAGCGATGTATACGTGACTCAAGGTGTAACCTCTCATGTGACCGCCTACGGGATCTACGACAGTCCCTGTAGCGTTGTCTCACAGACCTATCAGACCCGGATTCGGACGGAGATCCCTCCTCCCATAACGGGATCCTCCTCCACGGGATCTACTGCGGTCCAAAAAGTCTTCAGTGCTATCCACCTTTGACTCAATAACCCCTTTTTATCTCAGGGGCATTTGGATCAATTGCTATATCAGTAGGCAAAGTTGTGGCATTATTAACTGTTGGGTGAGGGGGCTCTCCTACCGAACCACCTGGCAAGCCTGCCAGGAGGTTTAGGAGCAGGCTGCGATGTACCAGCCTCCTGTGATCTTCGGCCCTGCTGTGATTGAGCAGTCGCCGCCAAGCTAGTAGGAGGGGAGGGAGACTGACCGCATTCTGTGGAGGCCTGGCACGGGGTGGGGAAGCGGACGCTGGCATGGCGCCAGTAGGCAAACAATGCCTGCCGCGTGAATTACTGGTCCCTTTGTCAATGCGCTCAATTGGGCTGGCGGTGGGCAGTGAAACAGCGCTCTGCCCAATCTACGAGGCGGAGCAGGGGAAGGGCTCAAGCGGGCGGTCGGCACTGCCTTGATGGTCATCCTCTGATTGCCCCAGGCTCCGATGATGAGCCTGCAGGCATGTCTGACCCACCTAACAGCAGCGGAGTAAGCCAGGCAGGTCCCTCAGCAGCCAGATTGTTAATTAGAGCCTCATCCGCCATTGTGATCTGTATGTAACGCCTCTGATCATACTCTGCAAGTATAGAGGATTCTCTTTCTTAGCAGGGAAGTGGGGAAAAGAGACTTATCGAGGGGGCGGCTTGGTTTTGTTAAACAATAAGACCACCCCTCTCATGAGACTTCTCTAACCAATTACAGGATAATACTCAGAGGATTGCATCTTGGGAGAACCCCTTAAGGGGGTACTGTTCTACAGTCAGTGACTCCCAGGCTTATTTAGCCTGTTAGACATAAAAATGGTTGAACACATGAATGTCATTCACAAAGTCAACGTCCTAGGAAAATGTTGCGCGTCAAGTGTCTGTAACTTGCCATTAATCTCATCCATACGACTTATTCTACAATTATTGT
This sequence comes from Rhinoderma darwinii, assembly GCF_050947455.1. Classification (NCBI taxonomy): domain Eukaryota; kingdom Metazoa; phylum Chordata; class Amphibia; order Anura; family Rhinodermatidae; genus Rhinoderma; species Rhinoderma darwinii. Next base: position 68,902,292 of record NC_134698.1, on the reverse strand, counting down.
TTGTATTTCATTTCGGGGATGTAGTATGTGTAAGGATTCTTTCACGCATTTTGGTTTGTATTTTGCATCAGTATTTTGCAGCCAAAATCTGATGTGGATTAAAAACCGTGAAGAAGTATAAATCTTTCCATTATATATCCCCTGTGTTTAGTATCCAGTCCTGGTTTTGTCTTACAAATACTATTCCAAAATACTGACCAAATCTGCATTGTGTAAATGAGGTTTAAGACATGAGCAGTGCAGATCATGACGATACAAAACTTGACCTTTCATTTTCCCCTATAAACCTGAAGCATAGCTTTAATTACAAGCTGCTTAGTATGCTGCAGTAATTGGGTTTTGAAGATTTTTTAAAGAGATGTAAAAAGTTCACACACAGCTTGCTTGAAATTCAAATGTATGCAGTCACTATGGGCTTCCTATGGCTTCCAGATGTTAAGTGGAGTATTGTATTCTGCAATTTTAGAACACATTACTACAATGAAACGTAAGTTTCCTATGCACCATGATGGTCTGGGTACTGTAATTCTTATATAATTCACACAGGCAAGGTACACAAGTATGAAGAGAATGCTAACTGTAAAATTTATATGCATGAATCGCGAGGTAAGTAGTTTTTGTACACAGGCAATCTTTTCATTTTAGTTTTTATTATAATTTTTATTATTATTATTATTATTATTATTATGACGTACTTATATAGTGCCAATACAGCCTCTGTCTGTGCTCCAGTGGAGTCCGCAGCTAATGTACCTACCAATATGGTTTTGAAGGAACTTCAGATGGCCTAGCAAAAAAAAAACTTAAGGCTGGATTCACACAAATTTTAGGCAAAGCCAGGAATGGATACCAAAGGAAGAAAAAGTATAAAGAAAAGACCTAGGGGGAGATTTATAAACTTTTTTCGCCAGTGTTCTGGCATAGAAAAGTTGCAAATACATCAAAAGTCGCAATTTATGCACACATTTTTAACCTTTGTTGCATTTACGCTGCCCAGGGCATAATGTCAAAAGTGGGCGAGGCTTAGAAAAGGGGTGTGGTCTGTCACATCTTGACAATTTTACTATAATTTACGCCAGCAACTGCTGTAAATTATAGTGGAACTCTACGCTAGTTCGTAGCTGGCATAGATTTCCTTTTCAGGCCCAAGGACAGCCAGAGATGTGCCTAAATGAATAAGAATACGTAAACCTATATGAAATGCCAGTCCTAATAAATCTCCCCCATAGGCTGGACTCACACACTAAGTTTTTGATGCCAAATATAGGAGTAGTTACAAAGAAAAGTATAAGGGTATGTTTACGGATTATGTTGGAATTTTTGCAGCATTTTTCTTTTTTTGTACAGATGATGGGAAAACAATTTGCGAACCAAATAAAAGGCAAAATTACTTTTTTTTTTTAATGATTTCCAGATCATTGGTGTTAAGCACAATTGGGCATTTGCCTAAAACTGTGGGCCCCGTGAACTGTTAGGCCTCATGCACACGACCGTGTTTTTGCGGCCGCAATTCCCCCGAAAATCCACGGGAGAATTGCGGCCCCATTCTTTTCTATGGGGCCGTGCACACGATCGTAGTTTTTGCAGTCCGTGCACGGCCCGGGTGCCCGGACCGCAGAAAGAACGGGCATGTCTTATTACGGCCCGGTTCTGCGGTCCGGGCTCATTGAAAACAATGGCCGCGGCCATGTGCATGTGCGGGCGGCCTGCGGCTGACAGTCCGCTGACAGTCCGCAGCCGGCCGACCCGAAAATCACGGCCGTGCACACGGCTACGGTCGTGTGCATGAGGCCTTAGCGTTGCTAGGAAGCAGACCGATGAAAATGTACAATATACGGCGCACTATTTTTTTTCCCTCAATTTTTTCTCATGCATATTTATCAGTCCGGGTGCGTGGCTCTTGTAACAGGTCAAGAAATTTGCATCAGAGTGCAAATTATAATGCACCTTGCATCATTTATTGAAATTTGGATGGCAATGTGAAACCACCTGCTTAAGCAATAAATATACGGAAATTTGGACCAACTATTTCATCGTTGATTTATCCACAACAGCAATATACTTATTGTATTTATACTTTTGTAATAATATAAGGGCCCACCTAACACTTATAAGTTGTATATACTTTCCAGTCAGTCTAAACATTAGATCTCCATAACAGTATGTAAAAACTACTGTAATACCAGCTGCATTATTTTATGTCCTGACTAAAGTCCCCATTGATCCTGTTAGCATTCAGATATTTTTCACTATTGGGACAGATTGTTAAAGGGGCAAACATTAACATTTATCTGCAGCAATGAGAATGACTTCCCATGTAGAAAACCAAGTTGCCAGTGCTGTGCAGGTGTTGTTTTTGGACATTGCTGCATACATATTTTTCTCCTCCTATAGCTGATTACATGCTACGATCATACACAGACCTATGAAACAAAGATGCATTGGTTATAACCAAGCGTTTTGGTGCCATAGCCTTAATGATCATTGTTAAAGATCCCATATCTTGAATTAGTGTTTATTCATTATCATTGTATCTATGACCACCTTTAATCTAGGCACCATTATGATGAAAAAAACATTACAGGCAGGAAGGGCATTTTCCCACCAGTGTCAATTAAGTATTCCACTGACATCAACTATTCCCATGGATATCGAGACAATGGGATATTCTCTTGGGTTTGACACAGGAAAGAAAAGTGACCTTCGTATGTTTAAAAAATGGGATTTGAATTTAATAACATGGGTCATGGGTGGGTATTTTGTTTTTTTCATGTAAAATGTATATTTTTAAATATTTTTACTAATATATATGGCCATGCAAACATCAGTTTCATGATTCTGGTTCCATCTATAGATAATATAGAAGGGGTAGCAGTGCTGGGAATGAAAAGCTTGTACCCCATATCCCAGGCAACATGCCCCATTCTGTAATTGCAGTTGTCATTACGACAACTATTAAGAACAGACATCAGGGGCAGCAGTGGCGAGTGAGGCCTGAAATGTAGATGTTCAAATAATGTTTCTATGTGATGTCTGTATTTGTTTATGTGTCTGTGGATATTTCTAATGCAAAGCAGTATACCTACCGTGTTTCCCCGATAGTAAGACACCCCCGATTGTAAGACGTATCGGGGGTTTCAGGGGGGTCGGCTAATATAAGCCGTACCCCGAAAGTAAGACATATGTCTTACTTTCGGGGAAACACGGGGGTATTGCCGCCTCCTGCCCACTTCCGCGCCGCCCCCCTCTCCATACGTCACCGCGCCGTCCCCTGCACTTGTCAATGCCGCCTATTAGGGGGGATTCACACGAGCGCGAACCCCGACAACCGAAGCTAACTTCACCGGGTTCGGCCAAACTCGTTTTGGCCGAACCCGGCCAAAAAATTTCCGGTCCGCGACGTCGGAAGACATTCACTGTGCATGGTGCTGAAAGAGTTAAACTGTTTCAGCACCATGGACAGTGACTTGCGATCCCAAAATCCCTGTAAAAAAAATCGAAGTTCTAACTTACCGATTACTCCTGTCTCCTTCCTGCAGTCCGACCTCCCGGGATGACACTTCAGTTCAAGTGACAGCTCCAGCCAATCACAGGCCAAGCACAGGCTGCAGCCAATCACAGGCTGCAGCGGTCACTTGGACTGCCGCGTCATCCAGGGAGGTGGGGCCCGATGTCAAGAGAGGCGCGTCACCAAGGACGCGTCACCAAGGACGCGTCACCAAGGCAACGGCCGGGAAGTTCTCGGTAAGTAGGAACTTTATCTTTTGACAATTTTTTTCCAATATAAGACATACCCCGAAAGTAAGACATAGTGGGGCTTTTGGGGATAAAAAGAAAGTAAGACACTGTCTTACTTTCGGGGAAACACGGTATGTTCTCAAAACATGAAATAATAATATGCATCTTTATCACATCGCCAGGGAGAACAGCAGCGCACACACACACACACACACACACACACACACACACACACACACGCCGATCAGCCATAACATTAAGACAACTTCCTAATATTGTGCAGATGCCCCCCATGCTAATAAAACCGCTCTAACCTATTGAAGTATGGACTCCAAGACCTCTGAAGGTGTCCTGTGATATCTAGCCCTAAGACGTTAGCAGCAGATCCTTCAGGCATACCTCCCAACCGCCTCAGCGGGACATTCCCACTGTCACTCTCACTGTCCCGGGTGGCCGGTGTTATGTCCCGGTGTCATGTCCCGGTGTCAACTGTATCTGCGTCCTCAGGACACAGATAAAGTTGAATCCAATGCTGAAGCAGGAAACCGTCAACTCCCTGCCTGAGTATTCATCGCGACTCTCTGCCCCGAGCCACTCATAATAAAGAGCAGAGGGATATCCTCCACTCATCATGGAAACGGGCAAGGTAAGTATTTTTTTTTATTAGGCACTATGAGACATTATACTGTATGGTGGCAGCTAAGGGGGCATTATACTGTATGGGGGCATTGTACTATATGGGGGAATTTGTGTGGGCATTATGGTGTATGGGGGCATCTGTGTGGGCATTATACTGTATGGGGGCAGCTATGTGGGCATTTTGCTGTATGGGGGCAGCTATGGGGCATTATACTGTATGGGGGAATTTGTATAGGTGCATTATACTGTATGGAGGCAGCTATTTGGTATTATACTGTGTGGGGGGTTCTATAGGTGCATTATACTGTGGGTAGGCACTATGGGAGCATGATACTGTGTGGGCTGAACTGGTGTGTATGGGCAGGTTTAGAGACGTGGCTTAACGGAAAAAATTTGCCGCACTAAGTGCGCATCATTGGTTGTCCCTCTTTGCGATACTTGAATGTTGGGAGGTATTCCTTTAAGTTCTGTAAACTTGTGAGGTGCGGACTCCATGGAACAGATTTGTTTTCCTGCACATTTATCTGATGCTTAATCAGATTTAGATAAGGGGAATTTGAAGGCCAAATCAACACCTTGAACACTTTGCCATTGTAACGTCCGTGGTCGCTGACCATGAACTCCTTCAATCCAGTCGACGCCCTTCTCTCAAGAGATGTCTGCACATACGGCCGTCCTGCTCCACAGTGACCACCAGGGTGCGCTCACGAGCGCAGTCCAGACTTAAGAAGCCAGAGCGTACGCATGTTGGTGATTGAGCTAATTGCTCCAGAGCACCCTGGGCTATAAGAAGGTCCCAGCCCCATCCTCCCACGCCTGAGCCTGCCTTGCTACTGTCCGAGCTGCACACAGGTACCCTATATAAACCATAGACTCTGACCTGCGCCCTGTTGGCCAACTGCCATACCGCCAAGGTGGTATGGCCCAGTGGGTCCACGAACCCTACGTGACAGTAAGCTCAGGCCATTCACCCCGCTGGTCGATCCAAGACCATGACGACGTCACAAGAGATGCGGGTGGATATGCTAGACCTCCGGTCTCGACAGGACCAACTCCTCCAGGCTTTGAACATTCTCGCACGTCGGCAGGAGGCATGAGCTGTCGTTCCTCCTACTACACCTCCTGGCAGTGTTGATCCTCAGACTACACCGCCTGGCAGTGCCGACCCACGTTTTTCTTTGCCACTTCCAGACCGCTATGATGGAGACGCTGGTATCTGTCGTGGATTTTTGAACCAGTGCCAGATCCACTTCAGCCTGTATACTAGGACATTTTCGTCGGCACAAGGTGTCGCTTTCATCATCTCTCTCCTCACTGGCAAGGCTCTTGCATGGGCGAACCCTATCTGGGAGAGACAAGGACCAGAGACCTGTGACTTCCAGGGCTTCCTCCGGACTTTGGTGTTTGAGGAGCCTGGACGAGTCTCATCTGCAGCGGCTTCCTTGATTAACCTACGCCAAGGAGACACCTCCGTGAGCGAGTACACCATCCACTTCCGCACCCTGGCGGGAGATCTGTTATGAAACAATGAGGCCCTGGTGGCTGCATTCTGGCATGGACTGTCTCCTAAAATGAAGGACGAACTTGCCGCTCAAGACCTGCCATCTACCCTGGATGACCTCATCCTTCTGTCCGCCCGGATTGATATGCAGATCCGAGAACGCCTCCAAGAGGTTCATCGGGAGGGAGGCCTTCCTAGTCTGGTCCCTACTTTGCAACAATCCCTTCTGTTCTCAGATGTCAATCCTCCTAAGGAGTCTGTGATGATGGACCAGTGTAAGCTATCCACCCAGGAGAGACAACGCAGACGCACTTCGGGACTCTGTCTATATTGCGGCCTCGGTGGCCATCTTGTGCGCCTGTGTCCCCAAAAATCCCAAAGCTTAGGGTTGCTAGGAGAAGCAACCTTGGGTAAGAAGGGACTTCTGTCTAAATTATCCATACCAGTGACCATAGTGTCCGGCGAGAGAACGCATCAGGTCTCTATGTATCTGGACTCTGGATCCGCTGCTAATTTCATCCATAGGGACCTGGTGGATCTTCTTCAATTACCCACCACCTCCCTGGAGAGGCCATTGACGTTGCATCAGTGAATGGAATACCTCTGCCAGACCCAGTTATAGCTGTGACCAAGCCGCTGAGACTCCAAGTGGGAGCGCTTCACTCCGAGCTCCTGTCGTTCTATGTCCTATCTAAAGCCGTTAACCCTGTGTTTCTGGGCCTGTCTTGGCTCAGACTACATGCCCCAGTCCTGGACTTGAATTCTGGAGAGGTTCTCCAGTGGGGCCCTGAGTGTCAAAGCCGATGCCTGGTGCAAGATTCGTTCGGCTCCGCCTTCACTGCTTCGGTCATTGGCAGGATTGCCGGTTCATTATGCTGCATTTTCGGATGTCTTCAGCAAGAGTTCCTGCCAAGCCTGCCTTGCTACTGTCCGAGCTGCCACAGGTACCCTATATAAACTACAGACTCTGACCTGCGCCCTGTTGGCCAGCTGCCATACCGCCAAGGCGGTACGGCCCAGTGGGTCCACGAACCCTACGTGACAGTCATGTTCCTCAATCATGAACAATTTTTGCAGTGTGGAGGGGTGCATTATCCTGCTGAATGAGGGCACTGCCATTAGTGAATACTGTTGCATGAAGGTTGTACTTGGTCTGCAACAATGTTTAGGTTGGTGGTACAGGTCAAAGTAACACCCACATGAACAGCAGAACATTGCCGAGAATATCACACTTCCTCCATACAACTTCCCTTCTTCACATAGTGCAGCCTGGTGCCATCTTTTCCCCATGGCACGCAGATCCTTATGCTTGCCCATTTTCCCTGCATCTAACACATCAATTTCAATAACTGACTGAGATAATCAATGTTATTCACTTCATCTGTCAGTGGTTTTAATGTTATGACTGATGTGTGTGGGTAAGGCTATCTGAACTTTCTAAGTCAGGAATTTTGTACTTTAGCAAATACTCTTTAGACACCTCTGTCCTTAAGATAACAGTACACATTCCAAGCAACTAACGCTATTCATGATAGCGCACTGCCCTATTCATATGTCCTTTATACAAGGACTTTAAATACATCATACAGCTGGTTCTCCTACTTACCTGTGTATTTAACATATAGAGTCTCTCCACTCATGTACCGTTTTAACATGTATGTTTTTATATGTATTTAATAAAATTTGTTATTTCTTTCATATATACTTGGCTCTACACTCTGTTTTTTGTGTGTATATGTAATTACTATAGAGTTGCCTTTCCATTATACAAGGGAGGTTGTTCCGTAGGGACATTACCTAGCCCATTACTATTTGCTTGCATTAGGAGATATTAAGTATAACATTAGTGAATACTGTTGCATGAAAGGTTGTACTTGGTCTGCAACAATGTTTAGGTTGGTGGTACAGGTCAATGTAACACCCACATGAACAGCAGAACATTGCCGAGAATATCACACTTCCTCCATACAACTTCCCTTCTTCACATAGTGCAGCCTGGTGCCATCTTTTCCCCATGGCACGCAGATCCTTATGCTTGCCCATTTTCCCTGCATCTAACACATGAATTTCAATAACTGACTGAGATAATCAATGTTATTCACTTCATCTGTCAGTGGTTTTAATGTTATGACTGATGTGTGTGTGTGTGTGTGTGTGTGTGTGTATGTGTATATATATATATATATATATATATATATATATATAATCCCAAAAAATGAAGAGGCAGCACTCCAAGGAAATTGGTGAAAAAAAGTGGTGTGTTTATTCACCCCAGGCCTAGGGTGAATAAACACACCACTTTTTTTGCCTGCCTGGGGTGAATAAACACACCACTTTTTTTCACCAATTTCCTTGGAGTGCTGCCTCTTCATTTTTTGGGATTTCATTAACAAGGGTTCCTAGCCTCAACCTAGGAGGCCTGCACCCACTGCTGTTGCTGTGCTGCTTTACTCTTTTTCTCATTTTATATATATATATATATATATATATATATATATATATATATATATATATATATATATATATATACATACACACACACAGTACCCTTACTCTCTAAGCTAACCTTCACATGAAACACAGTGTAAAGAAATACCATGCGAACAAATGAAGCTGCATAAATGGCTACATCAATGTTCTCTGTAAATGTTTCCTATAGTCTGCATTACAATCATGATTACTGCTTCTTCAAAATGAGTCTCACGTGTGTGGCAATTATATAATATAAATATCCTGTTCAAGGATACAATGAGCCTGCACTGACTGATATAAAAGTGCAATGACTGTAAATCAGACTCGCTTACATTTTATTCAAACTGGAAATGTATCTATAATGAGATTATAAACTTGACTGAGAGTATAATTTCCATTAATAATTATATTCATAAGTCCTAACATTTCAGCAATTATTTATTCAGCTGCAAGCAAAACAATTGGTTTGTCTGGATGCACCGTTGATCAAAGTTAGCGTGATAGATATAAGTAATTTTAGCAGCATTGTACCTTCCCTCAGTTCAGTACAGAAAACAGTAGCAGAAAATAGTTTGGATAGAAATCATTCTAAACAGGGGCATAATGAGTAAACATGGGGTCCAATAGAAAACCCCCACTCTGCAATGGCTACAATCAATCATGTGGGTTTAAGAAATGGAAAGGTTATGATTATCATCATACCTCTGTCCGACGGGTCTTTTGTTGCTTTGCATTCCTCTATGGGCGCCCTCCCAAAACGGCTGCCTGTCATCCTTGTAATTATATTTCTAACATCTATTTGCAGGACCAAAAGCATATATATCTTAAAGATAGCCTTTTTGGTTGATTTGGGGCCTGTGGACACAGGGGCCCAACACCTGTCTGGAACCCATCAACCTTCCCTAGGGCTCCCCCTTTCTACAGGCAATTTTAGCAAACAAGAAAGCTTGAAGCCATCGGATGAATCTTCTTCCTTCTTGCAAAGGAAGGAATATGGGGGATGCAAACAAATCCAGTACCCTACTGTCTTGAGATAGAGGTTTATGGTAGCATGAACCATTAGTAGGTGACTCCATTTTTATTTTACGACACAAACATTCACACAAACTGCTTTGATGCAGTCTTTGGCTCAGTTTTTTTTTTTTAGTCCAAGCCAGAAAAGAATCCAAAAGAAAGGAAAGGTATAAATAAAGACTCGTGTATCTCCTTTCTTTCGTGTCCACTCCTGTGTTTGGCTAAAAAAAATGAGCCAAAAACGCCACCCAAAACGGCGTGCGTGATCCCGGCCTAAGGGTGCATTCCTACAAGTCAGATTTATTGCAGAACTTTTTGCAGAAATTTATACACATGCTCCAGTAACAACCCCATTCAGATGAATGGATATGATTTTCATTTGCAGAAATTTCTGCAACAAATCTTCCGTGTGTGAATATACCATTAAAGCTGGATAAACGCTGCATAATTTCTGCAACGGAATTAGCATTTACAGTAAAAGCAAAGTGAATGAGATTTAGCAAATCTCAGGCACACAAAGTGGAAAAAACACAGATAGTGTTCTGCGGTGCAATCTTTAATTCGGCAACATTTTAATTTATGCTGCGTATTCTGTGCGGAGATGCTGCGTGTTTGGCCCATAGACTTAAATGGGCAGCATAAATTCTGCAACAGATAACATTTGTTGCGGTTTGTACAGAGTTAACGCAGCGGAAACAGAAAAAATGCAGTATTTGCTGCGGATTTCTGTGGCTGAATTACTAGTGCTTTTTTTTTTTTTTAGATTCTGCTGCAGACAAAAGCGCGGTTCCCACGGGTTCCCATGCTGTGTAAAACTACGCAGCGTGTCCAACCAAGAAACTGCAGGGAATTCCGCCTGAGAAACCGTACCACGTTGTGGTGCAGGTTTTCAAGCGGAATGTCCGCTGCGGAAACCAGCGCATGGAAAAAAGTCTATACTTACTCCGGGCTGTTGGACCGGAATGGCGACACGTCCCTCTGTTGTCCATGCAGTCCGTCGTGGAAATTCGGCAGTGTTTATGATACATGGGAACCCAGCCTTAGGCCCTGTTCACACAGAGTTTTTGGCACTAATTTTGACGCAGAAACTGAACGGAATCAGCGCCAAAAAACAGCCGAAATCGCCCCCCATTGATTTCAATGGGAGGCGGAGGCGTTTCTTGCCGCGGTACCATCTCTAACCTCATTGAAATCAATGGGAGGTAGAAAAAACCTGTGGTGCTGATTTCCGAGCATTTAGTGCTACGTTTTTTGCCCGCGGTTATTGTTTCTGCAAGTTTCAGAAATTGTTTTATCTTTTTATTTTGAATTGCTTTTTGTTAGATGTGAATACAATTTTACTGCCCTCTGGGAAAAAAAGCTATTAATTTAATTTAAAAAAACAAATCTTAGTATACAGTCCGAGTACGAATGTTATTAAACGCTACTATTTTATTCTATTATAACTTAGAATTTGTGTGTTATTTTATAAGCTAAAAAAGCAATGTAAAAATTTACTTTTCTTTCAAAATTAAGGAGGACGGCCATAGAGCTAATGGTTATCACTAACAATCCAAGTTAGTTGCCTAGTTAAAGAGGCTCTGTCACCAGATTTTAAAACCCCTATCTCCTATTGCAGCAGATCGGCGCTGCAATGTAGAGAACAGTAACGTGTTTTTTTTTTCAAAAACAAGCATTTTTGGCCAAGTTATGACCATTTTTATATTTATGCAAATGAGCCTTTCTTAAGTACAACTGGGCGTGTTTAAAGTTATGTCCAAGTGGGCGTGTATTGTGTGTGTACATCTGGGCGTTTTTACTTCTTTTACTAGCTGGGCGTTGTGAATAGAAGTGTATGATGCTGACGAATCAGCATCATTCACTTCTCTTCGTTACCACCCAGCTTCTGGCAGTTCACAGACACACAGCGTGACCTCGCGAGATCACGCTGTGACGTCACTCACTTCCTCCCACAGGAACTTCATCGTGTCGGATGAGCGAGGACACGCTGTGTGTCTGTGAACTGCCAGAAGCTGGGTGGTAACGAAGAGAAGTGGATGATGCTGATTCGTCAGCATCACACACTTCAATTCACAACGCCCAGCTAGTAAAACAAGTAAAAACGCCCAGATGTACACACACAATACACGCCCACTTGGACATAACTTTAAACACGCCCAGTTGTACTTAAGAAAGGCTCATTTGCATAAATATAAAAATGCTCATAACTTGGCCAAAAATGCTCGTTTTTGGAAAAAAAAACGTTACTGTAATCTACATTGCAGTGCTGATCTGCTGCAATATGAGATAGGGGGTTGAAAATCTGGTGACAGAGCCTCTTTAACAGCAATTATGTGTATGGTACATAAAAATACGTTGCAACCAATGCAATTATTGGAGCAATTATCTGACCAACTTAATATTGTTTCTTTCCCATTAGTGATTAACACAGCGGGACAAACCGAGAAACAAGCGAGTGGGTTCTTCTGTATCTGCTAAGTGGCCTTCTAACTCCCATTCAGAACGCCACAATAAAGCGCACCCTTTATGCAAATTGAAAAGTTCACTCAGCTGATTGGCTGAGTAGGATCACATGACTGTTTCCACTGCACCTTACATACTAAACACCTAATTTATATAGGGGCTTTTTTGCTGGGGGGAGTTTAGGGGTGCTGATGTTTTTGTTAAAGAATCTGTTAGATGCCCTAAGTTAAATGTATTTGTCTTAGTGATAGATTCCCAAATTTCACAAGAATGATATTTGCAATGGTGTGAACAAACTTCCCGATAGGATATTGCTCCTTTATTTATTTGCATTTATGATCCTTTCCCAACAAGGAAAAATATTAGAACACTCATTGGATCAGAGACAAATAGTTCCATCTACCACCTCTCCAACCAGTTTACCCACCTGAGTCTACACGTCATATCATCCTATACTTCATTAGGCATTGATGCTTTTTCTTCTCTTTAGAACGGTCTCGAAGTTCTAAAAATTCTGGCACATTCTTTTTCCTCTAGTTCATATTACTTGCAAGTTAATAGGAGTCATATGGTGAGTAGGTATAGAAAGCATAAGAATAACCAAAGACTGTTTGCTGCCCTAGCCCTGTATCTGAATACTATGGCCAAGGTAGTTTAATGTAATATCTCTACTTGGCACATGTCCTGCCTGGAACGTCCCCTCCCCCCAGTTACGCTGGGGCTGAAAATGGCACTTAGATAAGGCTGCTGAATGCTCCAAAGACAATAAAACAGAGAAGAGATAGCTAATGAAGTATATTGTAGACCTGCTCAGGAGGGGGAGTTTTACTGAAAGGGCTCTCCGATATCCCCATATTTACTGACTGCAGAAAATGGGCTAAAATAATAAATTAAACTATACTAACATGGAAAACCCCACTGCAACTCCGGTCGTCCTTGGCACTCTGTTTACATAGCTGCAACAATGAAATGCCCGTATACTCCACATCATTGCTGCAGCTAGGTAAATAAAGAGTGCCGGAGATCACCGGAGTGGCAGCAGGTTTACCAGGTGAGTATAAATTAATTTCTTGTTTGCCATTTCCTGCAGTCAGTGAATTTTATGGGGATCTTGGAAAACCCCTTTAAATATGACGTAAAACATAAAAGGAGGTTTACTTAAAGACCACATGCAAATGCTGCGTATTACGCGCATATGTATTACGCGCATAAGCAAAAAAAATCTCAAGTAATCTCATTTAGATGTTGCAAAATTTTTCTGCACGTAAAATGTCCTGTGGTGTAGATTTTAAAATCCTCAGCATGTCATTTTATCTTGTGTTTACATCTCAGCATAAAATCTGCGCCGGTTTCCGCATCAAAATGTAAAATCTGCACCTCAAAACGCATTAAAAAACCACAATATTAGGTGTGTATTTTCACCTGCGAAATTACCTGCGTATAGCTGCGGTTTTAATGCCGATTTTCTGCATCAAATTCCGCAACGTGTTAATTACATAATGTACCATCCTGGTTACCTATGTTACATTTAATCTAATTAACAGCTGTATTTCATTATAATTTTGCAGCTTCATGAAAATACATCTAAAGATAAATTCAGAACAAAGTCTTTTTGGGCTAAGAGTCTCAAGGAGTTTAATTAGCAAAGAAATATGCATTTTATTGACTTCTCAATCAGCCTGAGCAGAGTGGAAACTAGAGCAGCCTGTTAACATCACATGTAAAACAATTTTTACAAGTAATCCACCGAGCTTTAACTTTGTGGAGAACTGCCAGTCAAGGCAAGATTTACATATTTGTTGCCTAAAGCAAAAGAAATTGGAAGATAAGAAAGTATATTGAAATATTAAGCCGATCCTAGACTTCATTACGCACTTTCACAAATTAGGTTAACGCTGGGATATCGAACCTTTATCTTACAATGCAAAGTAAAGGCCCTTTTACACTGGGCGATTATCGTGCAGGCGAGCGTTCATATAACTCTCGTTGTCGATAATTGCCCTGTGTAAACAAGGCAGCGATCAGCAGACGAACGAGCAAACTGCTGGTCGTATCGTTTTAAAAAAGTTAAATATTATCGTTGGCGGCAGCGCATCTCCCGTCATGATAATAACGTATGGGGACGAGCGATCTGAGTAACGACCGCTCGTCCCCATCCATAGCTCCGTGTGACAGGAGTAAACGAGCGCCGATCAACGATGTCTCGTTGATCGGAGCTCGCTGCATCGGCCGATTGTCGGCCGATGTAAAAGGCCCTTAGCTCTGAGGAGGAGTTCACATTTGCTTTTTTTTGCCGCATATTGTTTTTTTTTTTTTTTATCTTAAACACTTTTAAACTGATTGAAAGACTGATGACAAATCTGTATCAGGTTCCCTCATTTATTTTTTATTTTTATCCATCACCTACTGAAATCTGCTGTTAGAATCTGTTCACACTGGTGCCGAGGCTCCTTTTATATGGATATGGATATAATTGGTCCATTATGCAACAGATACTGATGGATCCTATTGACTTTTTATGGGTCCACCAGTTTCCCCATTTTATTTTACAAAGTAGTACAGCAGACTATGCTATTCTATCCGTCATATAGCATCAGAAATCTGACGAACAGACTGTAACATCAGTATGAACAGAGCCTTAGCTGCTCCTTTTCTATTGTTGCAGTAGAACATCCCAGCCAGAAGCCCTATTTGCAATCGCTCTGTACAAAATCCCTATTGATGCTCCACACCTTGAATATGCCATACCTGTGTAACGACTAGCGGGTTGTGGACCCACTGGGCTACTCCACCAGTGAGAGTAGCGGCTGGCAACGGATAACAGGACACAGGCTGGTAGCTGGTATCTGGAGACACAGGCTGGTAGCTGGTATCTGGACACAGGCTGGTAGCTGGTCACAGGCAGGTGGCAGGAAACTGGATACAGGCTGGTAGCAGATTATTGGATGCAGGCTGATAACCAGTTGCAATAGCAGACAGGATACAGGCTGGTAACGGACAACTTGATACATGCTGATAACTGGTAGCAATAGCAGACAGGAACAAGTGTATACAGGAATCTTTGCTGGATAACTCTAGGTTGTTCCCATATTGCTCAGGCAGGGTGTGTTCAGTGAAGCAGACTAATATACCTGGTGATTGACAGGGATAGGATGGGGATGGATTTAAGGTTGCAGGAAGTGAGCATATGCCTGTCCTATGGGCAACACCAGCAGCAGATAGAAGTGCAAGTGCACGGCAGTGTGGCGATCCAGGAACCGTACAGCGTGTTCTAAAGGTAACATGGCTGTTGAGCTTGCGCGGTGTGGTGGTACGCCAATCAGCGCAGAGCGCTGGCGTTACAACCTGCAGATGTGATCAGGTTTTGTATAATGTTTTTCTTATAAGTCAGTTTTTTATATTTGTGTTTTTTTGTTTTTTATTTACAAAACCACAAACTTTCACCCAAACGTTTTCAGAACCAGTTGAAGATTCCTGTCACTGCATCTCCACAACAAGACTCACAATAGAGTAACACTTCTAATTATTAATTCATTTATTTTTTCATTCATTGTATTTGCTTATATAACGTTAACGTATCCTGCAGCACTGTATAGAGATTGTCATATCAGTCCCTGGCCCCAATGTAGCTTACAGTCTAATTTCCCTAGAACAGACACATATAATAGGGCCAATTTCATAGGAAGCCAGTTAACCTATATGTATGTTTTTATAGTGTGGGAGCAAACCTGAGTACCTGAAGGAAACGCATGCAAGCATGGGGAGAACATACAAACTCTAGACTTGTTTGGAACGTTGTGTTACAATGTCATCTGACATATCCAAATAACATCCGCAAATAACTTTATAGGTTTTACTGTTAAATATGTCTTATAGCGGAAACCCCCAGTGGCAACAACTCTGCACTGGCCTAATTGTTACCTATGTATGTGACCTCAGGTCATATAAAGCCCATGTTGGTAGCTGAATCAGGCCAGATGTTTGCTTTCGTCCCTTGACAATTATATTTCTTGTGCTGAGCCATATAAAAATTATAATGGTCATCCCCAGCTTGAGCAGTTTCTTTTGCTTTTATGTAATTCTAAAACATAGAAAACATTTATACATGCATAGACTTGCAAAATGCACTTCCATCTGAATGCAGGCTGTGAAGAAGTGAAGTAATATGCTTCTTCAGTATGACCTTCCTCCAAACACAATCACTCTTGTATATCCCTAGGTGCTGTTGTTGCTGTTTATTTAATGTTCTCCATCTCCTTGCTATTGTATAGACTTTGATCTGTCATCAGGGTCTGTAGATCAATTGTCTGAGCTGAAGTTGGGATAAGTCTCTGTGTCAGACTGCCCTTGACTACCCTCCACTGTGCCTCCCCCACTCATCTGTTTCAGCTCTGTTGTTGCCTGCCCTCAGGCACATCTCAGTTAATACTGTCTATAGCTTCTCTGTATATGTCAGTACTTACATTTATATAAGACACTTCTTAAAAGTAGAAGCATTCCTGTAGCCTGTAGACTTAATTGGAATGCCATTCAAGATACATGTCTTTAATGTACATCCCCTGACTCTATAATTATTATAATAATATGACTTGTATATCTTTGTTACTAGAGTTTCTGCTGCATTCTCTTGGGAATAAATGATCTACATAGACCTCTGGAATATAGTAGATGTCTTAACCTTTTTGTCTTTAACCTTCTGCAATATTCGCTGCATTAAGAAGTTGCTACTTAAAGTGAAGATCCATCTTTTTAACACCAAGTCGTATTTAGGTCCAACATTTTGTGCTGATTCATTTTTTAATATATCTTTATATTGGTTGAAGCTCCATTTTTCTGATAAAGAGCTCTAAATCCTCTTTATAGACATTTTGTTAAACGATAAAGGTCTGGCTGCCTGCAGCCACCACTAGGGGGAGCCTATTGCATACTGTTTATACTTTAAACTCAATAATAACTCAATATGCAGTATTCTCATAGGCTCCCCCTAGAGGTGGATGACCACAGTCAGAAATTTAGGCTAGGGTTACACAGCGACTTTGGCCGTGACACAGGTCGTGTGGCTAAAGATCACTGTGTCGCCCTGCCGGCATCGCAGGCAATGAAAATCAATGTGGCCGCATTGCGACCCATGGGTTGCCGTGACTTGTGACAAGACAGTCACAAGAAATCCAAACATAATAGATTTCTTGTGAGTGTCATGTCGCAGTTGCATGGCAGGGCGACATAGCGATCCTTGGCTGCGCAACCTATGTTGCGGCCAAAGTCGCCGTGAAGCCTTAGCCTTATCATGTAATGCTTTAGCCATGGGTTTTGCAGCTCTGTAACATAAAAATGGAGCTCCAACATTTATAAGAGCAAAAGAGAATTTTGGACATTCTCAGAAAAAACAACATAGTACTTAAAAGCTCTAAACAAAAAGATGTTTATGAAAAACGTTTGTTCCAAGATACTTATTATAATAAAATTCCTATTGTCTGGTACCAATGCTGTTCAGGTCCTGCCCGTAGCCAAATTTTGGCACAATATAGCCCCTGATAGAATTATAATCTGAAATCACCGGATGGTCTGGGGTGTTCCACCATGAAGGTAGAGTATGCAACTACTACAAGGCGAGATAGGCCCCCATCCTGCAGGATTACGTGTGGTGATCTTGAATGGATGGAGGAGGTACAGTTCAGGACTAAAGGAAAGCTGTGTGATAAAAATTAATTGCTATTGTACCAATTAATATTTGCTGTTTGAAAAACATATCTTATTCATGTCACAAAATGACTTCAAAACCTCTATTTATCACAATAGCGTTTGCTTTTATTCAGGAAACCTAGCTTAATATTTTCCCAGCCTCCCATTGAGATAATCTATGAGACCAGTCCACTCGCAAACGCCGTTCATTTGTGAAAACACTGAACGTTGCAACTTTTAGCAGGCAAATGTCAATCTTTCCTTTGCTTTGATAATGCCTGAGGTTAGCAATTCTCTATCAGAGCTTAATGTAATAATAATTATATTTCCAAACTCCAGCAACAAAATCTCCCAGGGTGAAATTTATATGTTCTCATTCTGGTTCAGAATCTGATCTGTCTGTGGGAAAAAAAAAGAACTGACTGTTGTAATAAGCTTTCAGTGCTGTTGTGAATAGTAGGAAGTCATTCTATACCAATTCCCAGGGCTCCTATTGTATAGCTAGGATATTACAGGATAGACCTTACTTTATTGGAAATCGCTGGTCATGTTCTCCTCCTTTCCTGTCTCTTTGTTTTTCTAACCCATTAAAAGTAAAATAATTGCTGCATGAGAAAATTATAGTACATTGTTAGTTAAATTGGGAAAATGACAATACATTGTTACAGTTTGATTGGGAAGCATTTACATTTTATTATATACAATTCTTATATTTACAGTGATTGGTATAAAAGGGTTGTTGTTTTTTTTACCGATATTGGTGGCACATCGGTAGAATATACCACCAATGTCCGATTAGCGGGGGTCTGCTTTTATATTTAATGGCTGAACATGCGGCCTCCTGAAAAAAGCTGGGGGGATCTTACAGGAGACAAAGTGTCACAGAGCCACTGCCACTTTAATGTAGTGCATGGTGGGAAACACATTGGTAAGATCCCTGTCGATTGGACAACAGTGGCATATCCTAGCAACTAATTATTATTATGAGACAACCCTTTAAATATTGTCCCCTACATCTCTCATGGATGTTCCATGAAAATATATAATGTGTTATTGGTAGGCAGATACAGCCTAATTTTGGCATTTAGACTAAGTCTTGCCGCTACCAGTATAAAGATATGTGAATACACTAATATTATAAAATATTTCTTAGTGCTGATCCTCTAATCCTCATTTTTTATTCATGTCTGACGGTAGTCTTTTATTATACATATGCATACAAATGTATATCGCCATTAAGTAATGCTAGTAACAGAGACAGAGATTTTATATATGAAAAAAAGTATATGGTTTGTGATTGGCGGCGCCTTCTACCCAAGTTGAACTCTCCTCTTAATTTTTAAGCTTTTCATATCTGTGACCATTCTATGTGCTTTGTTAATTTTCTGACATGTTGGGACAACGTACTTATATTTGTACTCCTATATATCGCAGTCTTTCTACTTGCTGCACCCAGTCCCCTAGCCTACTACTACCCCCCTTCTACTGGATTGAAGTTTTGACCCTGGTTTCTGTGAACAAGTCTTTAGTGGTAATAATTGCAAGTCAACATTTGGTTCTATATTGCACACGATGGCTCTCTAATGGACTACTCCAGCTTGTGCGCCGGTAGTAAGAAAACAGTAAGAACCATCAATGGACAAACATACTGTAGAAGTCAAGAACATAAGGAAGGAGGGGGGTATACTTATAGGTGTCACGACTGGGGTATGTTGTGGACCCAGTGGGCTGGTCGGCGAGAGCGGAACAGCAGCTGATCCAACAACAGTCAACGATAATCTATAGAGTACCCGGTAGAAGACTTGTACCGGTCTGTCGGAAACTTGGCTTGTGCCTGTCTATCGGAAGCAGGTTTGTGCTTGATAACAAAACTTGTCTTGAAAACAGGACACGGATACAGAAGTCGACACAGACACTTGACTTGTCACGGACACTGAACACGGATAATGCAGTCATCTCAGATACTTGACTCTGACACAAATACAAATACAGGATACAGCTAAGGAACCATTTGCAGGACAAACATGGGTAGACACAACTTTGCTCAGGCAAGGAATGTATGAGTAGAGTTCCTTTTGTTGTTCCTGGGATATGTGCGCGCACGCTGGCCCTTTTAAGGCCGGGAGCGAGTGCGTGCACCCTCCGAGCAGCAGTGGCCGAAAACAGTAATGTGTGCCGGTGTCTCAGAGGGGGGAGACGCTGGCTAGACCTCACTGGTCTGCAATTGCGGGCGCTGGAGGGTAAGTGATGCCCGCAGACCACGGCCATTACAATAGGAACTTGACTTTCCCATGATCAAATTACTTATAGGGAATGAGGAGTCAACCAGGACCTGTCCGAAAAACAACCAGGACTGCCATACAGTGAAAAAAGAAGACAGCTTGTCCGTTTCTACCTCTGTTATCTCTTCCATTCTCGTTACATAGTTGATACATTCTAGAAAAGCACCTATAGGAGGTGGTCCAGTATTATTCCAATGAGCGGCTATGGTCTGATGTGCATTGACAAAGGGCCGAAAATCAGGGACAGCAAAGCCATATCCAGAAGGAATTAAATCTTCGTTCCGTAGAATGTCCTAGAAAGGTAGAACACCTTCTTCTGTAAGATTTGGATTTCAGGGCACTCCCACCAAATATAAAAATATGTGTCAGTGTCTTTATTGCTGCGCCAACATAAATCAGAGGTTGGTGAATACTCCCCAGCAGATTTTAGGAGTGTTGAGACTTTTATGTATCTCTATAAGAGTCTGAGACTGCTCCCTCTGAAGGAGAGTTGGATGACTTTTTCAAGCGCCTCTCCTTCCATCCTTGTCCTCTGAGGATACAACATTCTTGGACTCACCTCTGACTGGAGGAATTGGCAAAGGCACTGACCTCTATGGCCAATGCTAAATCTCCTGGCGCGGATGGGTTGCCGGCTGAGGTATTTAAGACCTATACCCAACCACTGCTGACAAATTTACTGCAGGTTTATCAATCAGCCTGAGAACATGGTCGGTTGAATGATGCCAATATCGTTGTGATACCCAAACCTGACAAAAACGTCCGACTGCCTGAGTCATATAGACCTATCTCGCTCATGACAGTTGATGTAAAAATACTTGCCAAAATTTTGGCCAATAGGCTCTCCAGGGTGGTCACGACTGTAGTGAATCAGGATCAGGCGGGCTTTATGCCCAATATGTTAACATGTGAACTTAAGTAGACTCTTTGTAAACCTCCAGATGCCACAGGATGTAGGGGAAGCCAGAGCAGTGGCCTCTTTAGATGCAGCAAAGGCCTTTGACAGCGTGGAGCGGAAATATATATGGTCCATTCTAAAATGTCTAGGATTTTCATAAAGGATTTATCCCCTCGGT
Source organism: Rhinoderma darwinii (assembly GCF_050947455.1). Classification (NCBI taxonomy): domain Eukaryota; kingdom Metazoa; phylum Chordata; class Amphibia; order Anura; family Rhinodermatidae; genus Rhinoderma; species Rhinoderma darwinii. The sequence continues at coordinate 68,881,425 of NC_134698.1, read as the reverse complement.
GAAACTATTATATGCAGCACCAAAGGCGCCTGTTCGTCCTGTCTACTCTCTGATTAATTTACGCTGTTCCGGGGAACGAGACAGGGGTGTCCCCCTGTTATTTGCACTGGCCATGGAGCCAGTGGCTACAGTTATTCGTCTGGCTGGTGAGGTTGAGGGATTCTGTTATGGAGAGATACATGAAAAAGTTGATCTATATGCTGATGACATGCTCCTCTTTTTGAGTCACTGGCCTGTCTCCTTACGACATGTTATGAATATTATTGATAACTTTGTTTTTTTTCAGGCTTAACTATTAACTGGGTGGAATCCTCTCCTATTGGTGGGACCACAGCCTCCTGTTGTGGTAGAGGAAGCAGGACAATTACAAAGTCTCTCAATTTAACCCCATCGTGACATTCAAGGAGCTATAACTTTTTTATTCTCACGTGGACATGGCTGTATGAGGACTTGTTTTTTGCGGGTTGAGTTGTATTTTTCAATGGCACCATTTTGGGGTATATAAGAAATTTTTATGAACTTTTTTTTTGGGGGGGGGATATAAAAAAAAAAACCAGCAGTTTAGTCATTGTTCTATTCATTTTATATTTACGTTGTTTACTTTGCGTTGTAAATAACATGCTACCTTCATTCTATGGGTCGGCACGATTACGGCGATACCACATATGTATAGGTTTTTTATGTTTTACTACTTTTGCACAATAAAAACACCTTTGAACTAAAATTATTTTATTTTGCATTGCCGCTTTCCAAGAGCCATAACTTTTTTTATTTTTCTGTCAACGTCGCCATATGAGGGCTTGTTTTTTGCGGGACTTCATTGCTACCATCTTGGGGTACATGGGATTTATTGATTTAACATTTTATTATTATTTTTGGGGGCAATGGGAAAAATTAGCAATTTTGCCGTTGTTATTTGCGTTTTTGTTTTTTTACGGCGTTCACCTTGCGGTTTCAATAATATGCTAACTTTATTTTTTGGGTCATTACGATTGCGGGGATACCATATATGTGTCGTTTTTATTTTATTTTTACACTTTTACTAAATAAAACCATTTTTTTATCGGACAAAAATGGTTTTATTTTTTTTATGTGTACCTTTTTATTAATTTTTATTTCACATTAATTAATTAGGCTTTAGAGCGCAGATATAATGCTTTGGTATACTTCATATACCAGAGCAATTACTGCCTGTCAGTGTAAAACCGACAGGCATCTGTTAGGACGTGCCTCAGGCACGGCCTAATAGGTATATAGCCAGGGCAGACCTGGGGGGCTTTGTTAGCTCCCTCCCTCTATAAACAACTCAAATGCAGCGGTCGCTAATGACCGGGGCATTTGAGGGGTTAAACGGCCGCGATCGAAGTAAACTTCGACCGCTAACATTGGAGCAGAAGCCCGGCTGTCATTAGACAGCCGAGCCCCGGCTCCAGCGTGCACGGAACACCTGTGCAGGTAGTTTATTAGGTCGCCGTGAAAAGGTGACGGCCTAGAATAAAGCCCCTTAATGACCGCCGTGAAAAGGCGTATTGGCGGTCATTAAGGGGTTAAATATTTGGCCATTCATGTTAGTGCCAGAGTCCTGAACTTTGAATCTCTAAATATAGAACCACTTTTTGTTAGGCTACAGGGTAAGATGACGGCATGGTGTAAACTTCCACTTAGTTTGGTGGTTAGAGTCAATCTCACTAAGGTGATATTCATGCCCCAGCTACTTTATATGCTGCATAATGCCCCAGTCAGGCTTCCCCTTAGAATTTTTGGGGGTCCCAAACTCCTGGATTTATTATGTTTCGGCACAGCTTCAGCATCTTATGGGATGGGAAGCGGAAACACCGTCTACTGCAGTGGGGAAATCAATCAGTTTTGTAACTGGTGAGAAACAGTTATTTTTAGCTTTAGAATCTGGCCTGATGGGCTTCCCTACGCTGGCTACAATATATAAGGTATGAGATAGGACCAAAGCATTGGTGGGGGTTCTCATAGCATTCTCAGGGTGCGTAGCGGGGACAGTAGATGGCTTTATAAAAGGCTTAGATAATTTCCTAGAACAAAAAAATATTAGCTCCTATGTGTAGAAATTTTTCCCTTCCCTTTTCCCATCCCTTGGTTGAACTTGATGGACATGTGTCTTTTTTTAACCAGACTAACTATGTAGATAGTGTAAATTATTAAACAGACTCCGTAACTAACTAGGACAGTGTGACGTGAACTTGTATTGACTTGCTGCAAGCAACTATGGTTTAGATTGGTTGCTCTACCCAGATGAGTACAATATGAATAATCGGGACGTGCGTAGTACCTTTTTTTGTGATTTTATTCTTATGTTACGTATGAATGGCTCAGCATGGTATTCACACATAGGTCAGAGGGGATTTGTGTTTCAGACCACCAGCATGATAGGTGTCAATTCCATAGATAGTATCTGGAGAATAGAGGAATATGTAAAACATCCACCCAATCAATTATTTCAATCAGTTATTGTTACCAAGAGATTTATTACACTAAACAGTAAACCACATGTGTGCCCTGATATTACGAATCCATTTAGGTGCATTATTGCTTTCAACAACTTTAGTTACTACAGATGTCAAGTGTGCTAGAGTCCATTCCACCAGATTAGTTACCTTCACTTGGGCTAAACCTTTTATCTACTTCCATTATGATGTAAGTACTACATTCATAATTAATTTACCTAAATGCATTTCGTTTCAAAGTGTAACCATAATCAATAAACACAGCCGTGTGCGTACTAGGCAGTTTAGGTGTATCAAGTATTTCCTTTTGTGACGACTGATCATATTGACTTATAATGTTGCACTTTACAGCTGCTATTTTGTAGAAAATCCACCGTACTCCCAAGACCAAGTAATGCCACAGTATACCTAAACAAATGTAATTTTAAATATGTATAATAAAAATCTGTTCCAATACCTTCCTCCAAGACTGGTATATTTCATAGAACGTCTTAATCTCATAAACTAGGAGTAAGAATACTGAAAATAGTTTGGCCATTTTCAGATTTTTGGATGTGGAATTGATACCTCATTAATGACCCAAACAACAAAACCATTCAATCTAAAATCAAAACATCTAATTTGAATACACTGTAGGGTCCAGGTGAAGTGACAGGTAAGTATCCACTGGAATTCACGGATACTGTGATCTCCGTCACCTCTCTGACATCCAGCAGTCTACCAAATAAGAGGCACCATGTAATTCTGGCCTGCAATACTACCAGAAATAGTGTACTTTAGGCCAGGATCACACACACCATTTTAATGCAGTTTTTGGCTCCGTTTTTTGAGCGCCAGAAGTGGATCCAAAAGGAAGGAAACGTATAAAGAAGGCGTATAAAGAAGACTGATGCATCTCCTTTCATTTGTTTCATCTCCTGTGTTTGGCTTGAAAAACTGAGCCAAAAACTTCATCCAACTGTGTGTGAACCTGGCCTCTAGGGCAGCAACAACCCTACTAAAGTTAAAGGTATATATGGACTGCCGCTTGGGACCTCCTTCTATGAGCCAGAGCGGAGAACCTCTAAGAAGCAGCGGCTCTTAGTCTGGCAGACTCGGGCAGTCTGTATATTACATGGATGGCCATTCATCTGCAGAGTAAATGACCAGGTGATGGCATCCTCCTCCGGCAATGTCAGCTGTTTGTTGGGGGTCACCAGAGCTAAACCCGCAGAAATCATCTGACCGCCCATGCAGCTCTGATATTGAAGGGGTTATCTACTATTAGACAACCCCTTTATATCACCACATCTTTCAGATTGGCTTCCAAAGTTCAGCCAGTTCACCACCATGAGATTTATTACCTTTTCATTAGTTAAAATGTGTGCGACAGAAGAGCAAAACTCAGACAGGTGATTAATTTTTTTTAATTATAGGTAGAAATTCCCTTTAAATTACCCTGTTTTATGCACCTTAAAGAGGCTCTGTCACCAGATTTTGCAACCCCTATCTGCTATTGCAGCAGATAGGCGCTGCAATGTAGATTACAGTAACGTTTTTATTTTTAAAAAACTAGCATTTTTGGTCAAGTTATGACCATTTTTGTAGTTATGCAAATGAGGCTTGCAAGTCCAAGTGGGTGTGTTTAAAAGTAAAAGTCCAAGTGGGCGTGTATTATGTGCATACATCGGGGCGTTTTTAATACTTTTACTAGCTGGGCGCTCTGAAGAGAAGTATCATCCACTTACCTGCAAACGCCGATGCTGCTGCAGAATCAACTGAAGCCTCTGGTGCCGGTGTCCTCGCTCGTCTGACACGATGCAGGACCTGTGAGTGACGACACAGCGTGATCTCTCGAGAACACGGCTGTGTCTGCACTGCCAGAAGCTGGGCGTTCTGAAGAGAAGTGGATGATACTTCTCATCAGAGCGCCCAGCTAGTAAAAGTATTAAAAACGCCCCGATGTACGCACATAATACACGCCCACTTGGACTTTTACTTTTAAACACACCCACTTGGACTTTTGCAAGCCTCATTTGCATAACTACAAAAATGGTCATAACTTGACCAAAAATGCTCGTTTTTTAAAAATAAAAACGTTACTATAATCTACATTGCAGCGCCTATCTGCTGCAATAGCAGATAGGGGTTGCAAAATCTGGTGACAGAGCCTCTTTAAGTGTTTTGCTTCATTTAAACTTAAAAAGTTTCTTGGTAACATTCACAGTTTGTGCTGATTCATACAGCCCCATTTCTGATGTCCGCTTTAGAATTCGAAGATCTAGGTCTGCTAATCAAAAAGCCATTAAAAAAAAATGTGAAGGATTAAGCTGATTGCAAGACACCACAATTCTTCTTTGACAATTTAGGAGAAAAGCTTTTTGAACAAAAGCTAGTAAAAGCGATGTCCTTTTTCGTGCACTTAAATGTACTAAATGAGATACCTATTTTAAAGACAACAAAAAAGCTGGAGAAAAGTTGAATAGATATGGAATTAAAATTTAGCATTTGCAGCCTATGATGTAACTAGTTTCACATTTGGATGGATTAACAATTAATTATTAACATTATTAATAATATCTTGAATTATATGCATTTCATTAATTAAACTTATTAAAACTTAGTGCATGAAAACTTATAGGGGTTTTCCCATAATAGAATGTTATGACATATCACGAGAAAATCTCATAGCATTCTCAGGGTGCGACTTCTGGGACTCCGCTGATCCAGAAAACGATGTGACAAAGGTCCCTTCGGCTGTTCTGCACAACGGTGATCCTGGACACCTGATATGCAGGCAATTGAAACACAGCCCCATTCCATTGAATGATAATGATATGCCATCTCTTACTGTTGTAGAAAAAACAAGGGTATTTTAACTTTTTCAACCATTTTTCATTACTCCAGTACATCTAAAATAAAAAATGTAACCACCTTTGCAAAATACTGCACCTTTTTGTGTATACAGCCTATGCATGTGTCTTCATGGTTACGGACTACAAACAAACCCTGTGTATTCTGATCCTGCAGTCATACTACATCTTGCTAGCTAACATCTGGTAGGTTAACGTAAAGTACCATCCAGCCCCTACACTGTCGGCTAAATAAGCATAGATCAAATTGTAAAAACAAATTCCTCCTCCACAGTGTTTCTAAACACTGTCGTTTTGCACATGATGGTAATATTGATTGCTTTACCATCACACCTATTGACCAAATAGATTAAAGTCAAGCAGACCGTTTCAACTCCCTATGTAAACGGGAGGTTTTTTTGATTTATGAACTGAATACACTCACACCATTGGGTCTTAATAAGATTACGGAAACTATTATTTAATCAATTGATAAGTCACCAATACTTTTTCATATTACTGAAATGGACCATCTTTATCAGTCATAACGATAGTAAAATGTGTGTATATATACATGTATGCATACAAAAAAACACTCCCATAAATTATACCTCTCGTTTTCAAATTAGAGATCTTAAAGAGGCTCTGTCACCACATTATGTGATCGGCGCTGTAATGTAGATAACCGCAGTGGTTTTTATTTTGAAAAACGATAATTTTTGAGCAAGTTATGAGCAATTTTAGATTTATGCTAATTAGTTTCTTAATGACCAACTGGGCGTGTTTTTACTTTTTACCAACTGGGCGTTGTACAGAGGAGTGTATGAGGCTGACCAATCAGTGACCAATCAGCGTCATACACTTCTCATTGTTCCAGCCCAGCTCATTCCACTGCACAATCACACTGTAAGGGTATGTTCACACACAGTGTTTTCCCGATGTAATTCGGGCGTTTTACGCCTCGAATTACGACTGAAAAAACGGCTCCATTACACCTACAAACATCTGCCCATTGCTTGCAATGGGTTTTACGGTGCTCTGTTCCCACGAGCCTTAATTTTACGCGTCGCTGTCAAAATACGGCGCGTAAAATGACGGCTCGTCAAAAGAAGTGCAGGACACTTCTTTGGACGTTTTTGGAGGCGTTTTTCATTGACCCCATTGAAAAACAGCTCCAGAAATGGCCGTAAAATACGCCACGAAAAACGCAAGTTGCTACACGTCTGAAAATCAGGAGCTGTTTTCGCCTGAAAACAGCTCCGTATTTTCAGACGTTTTTGCTCAATGCGTGAACATACCCTAACAATGGGCTGGAACAATGAGAAGTGTATAACGCTGATTGATCGCTGATTGGTCAGGCATCATATACTTCTCTGTACAACGCCCAGTTGTCTATTAAGAAACTAATTAGCATAAATCTAAAATTGCTCATAAGTTGCTCAAAAATTATAGTTTTTCCAAATAAAAACCACTGCTGTTCTCTACATTACAGCGCCGATCAGATTATGTAGGAGATAGGGAATTTATAATCTGGTGACAGCCTCTTTAAGTTCAATAAAGAGTATAGAATATTTATTATAATTTTAATTGTAGTGGCTACTGCTACTACGCTACACATTGAGATGGGATACACAAATGGCCCTGAGTTTTTATGAAATGACTAAGTAAACTGTATTTGCCCATCGTGCACTTTATATTTAATCCATACTTACCCTTAGAGTTCTTTACAAAAGCAAATATTCTCTTTCCCTTGGTTTGTTCTTTTCTTTTTTTTCTTCAGTCCATCAAAATGCGGCACTCATTGTCACTTATGCCGGCACTAACTACATCGTTCTGATCTGAGCCTCTCAGACTTCCGTAGCTTCCTAGCGTCACATCACCATGACGACCATATGTTTATACAACATTGTTTCTTTTAATCCATAGAAAACCTTATATTTATCCACAACTCCCACCTAATCTCTGTGAACATAGTGATCTCGTTGCCTGTGCTGTGTGCATTTATATAAATTGTAATATTTTAAAATAACGTGATTAACTACAAATATTCAATTTTAAAATACACACACATATATATATATATATATATATATATATATATATATATATATACATATAATTTTTATTTTATTTCTTTTCTTAAAACATTGCATATGGTGCATATCCAAATTATTATTTTAACCTCTAATACTTGTATTTTTTAATTTCCTCCAAGAGGAACCAACTGTGTTTCTTGTTTGACGTTTCTTGTGAAGATCGCATGCTATAATGAATGTGACCTGTAACTTTGACCCAGTAGTCTTTGTTACTCTCAATCTAAGCTTTGGATATAAAAAAGTATGTACCCTGAACCTACATATCATTTGTACCTAACCTGATGAAGATGCCGGTTCGGCCTTGAAACGCGTCGTTTTATATGTGCAAATAAATTATCTTTGAATCTCATTGGATTTCGCTCTCCACCATTTTACACCATACCCACATGGCGACTGAGTAATTACCCCACGGCTGTGCCCTTGAATATTACTCTGTTCTTTCTTGACCCCCTGCATAAAGTAGGGCACAGAGGGAAGGCAGTATGACTGCAGGATCAGGATAGCGTTTGTTTGTAGTCTTTCACCATAGAGACACATACGCCTGCATAGGAGCTGTATACTCAAAATGGTAGGATATATTTTAATCAAGACTATTTAAAAAGTTGCTTCATTTTGTATTTTAGATTACTGTATTCATTATTGCAAGGGAAACCTCATTAAAATAATGCAATCCTACATAAACCCATTACTCTCACACAACTCAAACTGCCTATATTTTGTTTCTATTAGTGGTAGTGATACACTTAGCAGAGCGAATAAATTGTGGGAAAATTGATACATTATACATTGCTAGCACTGGTTGTGTTTGTGTTTTGGCATCTTGAATTTGTGTGTACAGATTATTTCATAAATCATACTATTTTTTTCTACATGATTAGAACAAAGTTTTTGATGTTACGCTACAATGATCAAGAAGAGAGAGAAAAACGCAGATGCTACATTCACAGCTTTTATAAGCCATTTAGAATCACTTTGTGCCAAGTACTTCCTTTTCTTTGGTTTAATGTCTACAATATGCAGCCCTTGAGAGCTTAAATTGTACTGATGTAATGCAAGTTGTTTCGATCCTCACAGAAATGCTCCAGTTTATGGATTAGGCCATCTCCGCTGCCAAATAAAAAAATAAAATAAAACATTGATAACTATTATTCAATGTGCAATGAAGATGCTACTAAATTTCTTTTCTTTTGGAAAATACTTATTCTGTTACGCGTTTTTACTTCCAAAAATTCAACATGCAAAATTATGATCTATTCAGTCGCTAATGCCAAAAGTATAAATCATTGAAAAGCCTCTTATTACGATGTATGCAAAGTCTGAATAGGACATGAGCTGTCCAGGTGCTGAAAGTGGAAAGTGGAATATAATTTCCTTGTTCTTGCTGAACTGCAGCTATATTTATCTAAGGCTCTATCCATGTTTGTGTTTCTGGTAGATCATTTGGATGAGGACACATGTAGCGCTAGTTGCATGTGGCCAAAAAACATGCCCACGCGCGGTAAGTTAGAATTGGAAATTGATAATCACCGCACGATTTTGCCGGTAAACCTACAGTATTATTTTCATCATCGTACAGCTATTAACTATCAATTTAAAATCTGCACCCACCACCTGTGTGTGTGGCTTTTGGCAGCGGCGCTATGTGTGGATATAAACATGGATATGTTTAAGGGATTTAAACAAAAGCATAGAAGATACTAACCGATCCCATTGATTTTAATGGGATGACTCAGGTTTTGACTCTTTTTACCGGGTAGAATAACATAGCAAACTATGCTGTTCTGTCCACGAAAAGCGATGGAAACCTGATGGATAACTGACAGTTTCAAATTTAATGTTTTTTTGTAATTTCTCCCATAAGAAAATATTGAATTTGTGGTTCAACCTCAAATCCAGGGTAGCCTCAGCCTTAGACTCAAATCACCAAAAAACTAATAATTAACCTCTGACAAGGCTGAACCAGACAGTTGTAGGAATTTACTAAATAAAATAATTTCATTTTCCATAGCACTATTCTGTTGATTGCCACTGATTAGGATCTAGAAAGCCGAATATAGTCATCTCTGAGTTCTTTAATTAATTGAAGCTTGCTCCTGGGTAATTCAGGCTTGGTGGGAGCTCTGCAGTAATTTAACAGCAATGAAATTCCCTCATTTTGCCCACTTGCTGATGCTTTGAGCAACCTAATATATGAACTGCTGCTTGGGTGACACATTCATTAGGAAGCCCTCAGGCAACTGCTCTGGTAACTCGATTCATGTATCATGGAGTAACAGGGCTATCGGTCATAAACAAGGGCTCTGCCAATAGCAAAAGCTAAAGATTTATCCTTTTTATGTTATTTTTCATTGAAAAGAAAGAGCCTTCCGCAGTTATAGTTTACTAGAAAAATAAGACTGCAGAATGAAAACATAAAGTTAAACAGAGATAATTTCTGTATAGGAATTACTTTTAGAGCAACTCCCTAATATTTGCTTATAAGCTCTACAAGCAAGAGCAATCTATCGAAGGGTATATACACGATGAAGCCAAGCTGTGGTAGTTGATGTGCGGAAAAACAGCACAGGGTTTTACTGCGAATTGTAGCGATTTTTGGATGTGGCTTTCAACTGGTAGAGCACATTAAAAGCATGGCTGCATGGTGTACGGTCACCCTTATAGGGGAGAGCCGGAAGAAGAAATTTAATTACTCACAGTTTCTATCCATCAGGAAATGTCATTATTTAAATTGGGTTTTTATTATAACTTTATATACATTTTTTTTACTTTATTGATGTGACAATCCACATTAAAAAAAATATTGAAATATTCAAGTTTTCACAATGACTACTAGTGCAGACACAAAAGGCTGATGCTTCCTGTTTTCTGCAGCTCACTTGTTAGTTTTGCTGTTTAGACTAGAACAGGACGAGCAGAATCATTTCATTATCATTAAAATGTGGGCACGTTAATGACTTCTGAAACCCTAGATAGGACAGGATAGTAACACTACACTATACACACAGATAAGGCTCTGTACGCAACTTCCCAGTCCCTTTCTAGTCCCTGGGGTAGGCTGCTGTGATCCATCCTTTTCTGGAGACTATAATAATCGTTGTCATTTTTCTATAGACTCTATTGACTTTCACAATTGACTCCTATTCATTTCAGCTGCCATAAAGGCTACGTAAGTATGAATTGGGTGCGGCTTCTCAGCCTGGATTCCCTGCTGTGCACAGGGCGGATATGCTGTGTGCTTCTTCGCAGCGTATCCGCCCTGTGTGAACGGGTGAATTCACATGTGCCAGATTTGTTGCAGAAATCTATTCCTTACATCTGAATGGGGTTGAGGTAACGATCGCTCTTCCCCATACATTACTGATCATAGCTCCCTGTAAAAGGGGCAAACGAGCTCTTATCAAAGAGCTGTCTCCTTCATCGGCCGTCGTATTTATGGTGAAAATTGGCCAGTGTAAAAGGACCCTTAGGCCTGCTGCACACGGCTGTGTTCGGTCCATGAGATACGGACTGTATGTCGGGCATATTCACTGGATCAAACACAGTTCAGGGAGCCGGGTTCTGAGCATCATAGTTATCTATTATGCTGGGAGTCCCTTCCTACCTGCGGGAATACTGTCCCGTACTACAATCATGTTTTCTGTAAAGGGAGGGAGGGGACTCCTAGCATCACAGATATCTATGATGCTAGGAGCCCGGCTCCCTGTGTTCTGTCCGGGAAATACGGCCGGCGTGTGGTTCGTATCTCATGGACCGAACACGGCTGTGTGCAGCATGCCCTAATTCAATTCTATGTACTGCAACACAGTCTCAAAGAAATTCTATCTAAGCAAGACCTATAACGCTATTCATCCTGAAATGCCTGGTTCATAATTACTGTACAATGCCAGAACTACAACGAAGACTGGCGTTTACACAGTGGGAGAGTAGGAGCAATGTATTGTGTATTATTCAAATTTATATGCCATTAAGGGTTTGTGGAAAGCATTGTTACAGCCCCTATGGGCACTGTAATGGCTGCCATTGGTGATTATCACCCAGCATCTGTTAGACCAATATAACTCAATAAGTCGACTAGAATGTAAAAAAGGACTTCGTGTAAGAAAACAACCTGAGACTTATATTTAATGTATTTATCCAGGTGGATGCTCACTGTTAGCCATTTCTAAAAAACAATCCTTTTCATCGTGATTTATATCTTATTTATATTTATAAAAGTTTAACCAATTAATATAATAGCATTCAATACAAATTAAGGTTTTGATTTCCAAGTTACTGTTTCATGGTAATTACTGCTAATGATCATGATTATGAATAATTTTCCTAAATACGTAAACATGTTGTTTGTCAGTAATACTGCACATATTAAGCTTGTTATTAGGGAGAACATTTTAGCACCTGCAGTTGTTTAATTAGTAAATGTAAACTTTTTATTTTTCTACTTTTCTCATGATGTTGGTGCTTAGCCACATCACATTGGGCAGGCAGTTTAAAGGTGTTAAATGGGGTTGTTCAGTTTAGAAACCCTATTTTCATATACCCTCTTTGGGACTTCTGAGTTAATAGTTGAGGTACTCTGGTCAAGATCTAAGGATCCTGAACAGAGTGGAGATCGGTTACATATCGCATCTCTCGCTCTGGAGGACCTGCCCTGTCCTGCATTACACAGACAACACATAGATTTAAATGGACATTGTGTAATGCTCCATTTCCCCTGTGGTAGTGCTGTAGGGACATTGTACACTTACTGCCAGGTTTCCCCACAGATTACATCTGATCGCTGTGTGTTCCAGGCAGTAAGTGGGGGACACTTTGTGTTCTATTTATTGTCAAGGGTCCCTTCTAATAAGTAGGAACTCTCCAAAGCATAAGCATAATTTTTCTGACAGAGCATACCCTATACTGTCTATTATATTTCACAGCCTTTGTACTCTGATGGAGTTGTTTTCCCGTGATGCACTGTGATGTTACTTATTTTATAAAACCATTAATAGAATTATATTGACACATTGATACTGAAAAGTAACTTCTTAATAATTGCATTTAGGAGAATCAGTGCTTCCTATAATTTATTAGTACTTCAAATGATTGTTTAGGAATTTCAGCCCAAGCCTTCAATAATGGCATGTTGTCTGGGTTTCAAGGCAACAAAATATCCCCGTACCATCACAGTATCACTACCATGTTTAATTAATCGTGGATAACAGTGGTTTCTTTTCTACATTTCCATGGATCCAACTTTTTGCCCAGTCTCTTGAACATTTACTTGAGCAACCAGTGTAGAGGCTGGCAGGTCTCTTGATTATTAATATATTGGAAGATTATAGCTCTATGGCAACATTTAGTCACGCTAAAATTGTGGGATTAGTGATTTGCGCAACCTTTGTTTTTCTGTTGGGGAAAAATAGCGAAAATCACAAGAATTGTAACATGGCTGGAACACATGCAGTTGTCACAAGTCACCTCATAGGGAAATGCTGTAAGTCAGTGAGGTTTCATAAGTCAGTGAGGTTTTATGTGAGTTGCGGTAATCCCGTTATTTTACAGCAACTTGTTTTCAACCAAATGTTGCTATGAAACCCTAAACTTAGATTTAAAACAGATGTGAGATGTTTCACATTATAGCAGGATTTTTTCATTATTGCTGCTACAGAAGGTGGCAGAAATAGTTATTTGATTAGAGGACATTTTCAGCTGTTTTAGTAAATAGTTATACTCCCCATGAAATAACAGCTGTGCAGCATTTTCTCTTAGAACTTTGCATTGTAATATTCCACTGTTATTCCTCCTGGAAATGTATGAATAAATTGAAAGGAGGGTGTTACCATTCCCCTTGTCAACGGTGCGTGTCTCCTCACACTATGACACTGTCAGGACTGATTGGACAGCCAGAATGTGTAGGGACGCCCCAAGAACAAAGTTAATGGTAACACCCTCTTTTCAATGTATTCATACATTTCCATGAGGAATAACAGAGGAATGGCATAATGCAGAGTTCTAAGAGAAGATGCTGCAGAACTGCCGGATCATCCACAATCTGCCTTCATCTGGTCTCCTGGGTACTGGAGTGGTCCTGCCATCATCTCCATCAGATCCCCACTGCTCTGGGGCACATTTTAACACCGGTTTGGACCACTTTCAAGTTTGGGCCTAGTGGAGAAGCCGGATCCCCGGCCTCGATTTAGACCGGAGGTGCGCGGTCCGCGCTCCCGCCGGACCGGAAGTGCTGTTTGTGAGCCGAGAAGCACAGGACACGCACTAAAAGAGGGCACTGGTTTGCTGGAATGTACCCAACAAGTTTAGTAGGATCGCTGGGAACTGTACAGACTCTCCCTGAAGAGACTTCCAGAGGCACGGCCGCCATTTTAGACTCCCCTACAGATTGTATCTTGCGGTCTTCACCACACTCCAACTGTCCTCACATTGCTCCTGCTGGGCACCTGTTGTGCCCTGACATTGCCCCATTTGCTGGACATGCCCTGCTCCATTCTTTGTTGACGCCTGTCCGACCCTCTCTGCAACTTTCTATATCAGTCACAGGAGCACCGAACAGTGATACAGTTCAATATTTGCTGCTGGATGCACTACCATTAGGGTCTGAGGACCAAATTTGGAAATGCTTGCGATGGCCAGCGTTTGGCCTACCTTTGGGAAAGATACAGTGGCATTATGTTATACTAGCAAATACTATCTACAACGTCACAGTGATTGAGCTTTCATATGACAGCGAGAGATAAGTAGATTGTCCAACATGGTGAAAATTGGCAAACAAGAGGGGTGTAGTACTCCAAAACAACACAAGAAATCGCAATCCGATATGGATAAATTCCCAACACCAAGATCCCCATCTACTAAGAGAGTACCATCTAAACCTGCACCCATTCCGACTCCGGTGTCATAGAATATGGAATCCTCGGGGGACCGCTCAGGGGAGGGAGATCCAAGGGGAGCCTCCTCGTCTATTCACCTATCGCAGAAAACTATGCAGAAAATAATTGAAAATGCTCTTAAACCAGTTGTGAAAGAATTGAAAGACATCCAATACGAAATGAGACAACTCAATGGCAGGGTCGAACACCTGGAGGAAACTCAGAGTTCGCTCCTCCATCATGACAAAGCCACGACCGACGCTTTGCAAACCTGCCAAACTCACCTGATAAGCCTTCTTACTTATGTCGAAGATCAGGATAATAGAGGTAGGAAGAATAATCTCCGCTTGAGAGGAGTGCTGGAATCTGTCCTGGTTACTGAGATAACGGATACTACAAATGCCATTCTGAAAACGCTATTAAATGCTGAATTAGCTTCATCTCTGGAGATTGAAAGATCCCATAGGGCATTGAGACCAAGGTCTAAAAATGGAGAACCGCCCTGTGATATAATTTGCAGAGTTCTAAACTCTACACATCGAGATGCTGTCCTTAGAAAGTCGAGAGAACTCCAGGATATGATTCATAATGGTCATAAGATTTCTATCTTCCAAGATATCTCACCAGTAACTCTGAACTTAAACCTGTAACGGACATTCTTAGGGATAGAGCCATCTCCTATCGTTGGCTCTTCCCTTTCAGCTTATCTTTTGTGCTCAATGGCACTCTCAGGCTCATCAAACGTCCGGAAGATCTTCTTCCCATATATGAAGATCTGGGACTTGATCCGAATAAACCCTTGTCCTGGCTAATGATCACAGATGTTGCTGGGAATCCCAGATTCCGGAGGCCATGCCACTAATTCCTACTAAAAATTGCTCCTCACGCAAGAGACTTACCAACCAGATGGATTGATCTCCTTCTTCTTTATAAAAGTGCTTGGCAAGTAGTCCTTGAACACCACTTGAACAGTTTTTTATGCTAATTCTTTCAATCAAAGTTATGATATATAAATAGTTCTGTAGAGCTGATCCCTGGGAGGAAAATGCTATGATATGTATATCTAACGATGTGCCTCCTACCCATGTTTATATCGACTCCTACAATCTATAATATCTTTGCTGTTTACGTATTACTTTGTGTATACTGTGCATGTAGTTAATTCTTTCCCCTGATATCTCCCGATATCTGGGCACTTGTTATTTTGCCAACGACCAACTTGGAGTCAATTCATTTTAATACCTGACTCGTGTATTTCCTGTTTAACCCCTTGAGTACCCAGCTCATTTTGACCTTGAGGACCAGACCCATTTTTTCAAATCTGACATGTCACTTTATGTGGTAATAACTCTGGAATGCTTTTACCTATCCAATTGATTCTGAGATTATTTTCTCGTGACATATTGTACTTTAGGTTAGTAAAAAAATTTTGTTGATACATTTATTGCTTATTTGTGAAAAACACCAAAATTTTGAGAAAATATGAAGAAATTATGATTTTTCACAATTTAAATGTATCTGCTTGTAAAACAGATAGTAATAACACACAAAATAGTTACTATTTCACATTTCCCATATGTCTACTTTATGTTTGCATCGTTTTTTGAACATCCTTTTATTTTTCTACGACGTTACAAGGCTTAGAACTTTAGCAGCAATTTCTCACATTTTCAAGAAAATTTCAAAAGGCTATTTTTACAGGGGCCAGTTCAGTTCTGAAGGGGTTTTGAGGGCCTTATATATTAGAAACCCCCATAAAGCACCCCATTTTGAAAACTGCACCACTCAAAGTATTCAAAACAGCATTCAGAAAGTGTTTCAACCCTTTAGGCGTCTTACAGGAATTGAAGGAATGTAGAGCTGAAATTTTCAAATTTCATTTTTTTTACAAAATTCATTTGTAATACATTTTTTTCTGTCCCACAGAAAGTTTTACCTGAGAAACGCATCTCAATATTTATTGCCCAGATTCTGCAGTTTTTAGAAATATCCCACATGTGGCCCTAGTGTGATAATGGACTGAAACACAGGCCTCAGAAGCAAAGGAGCACCTAGTGGATTTTGGGGCCTGCTTTTTTTAGAATATATTTTAGGCACTATGTCAGGTTTGAAAAGGTCTTGTGGTGTCAAAACAGTGGAAACACCCAAAAGTGACCCCATTTTTTAAACTACACCCCTCAGGGAATTTATCTAGGGGTATAGTTAGCATTTTGACCCCACAGGTATTTTGCTATGTTTATTGGAGTTAGTCTGTGAAAATGAAAATCTACTTTTTTTTCTGAAAAACGTAGAAATTTCGAATTTTTGCAAGGAATAAAGGACAAAAAGCACCCCAACATTTGGAAAGCAATTTCTCCCGATTACGGCAATACCCCATATGTGGTAAAAAAAACTGTTGTTTGGACCCACAGCAGGGCTCAGAAGGGAAGGAACGCCATTTGGATTTTGGAGTGCTGATTTTACTGGAATGGTTTTCGGTGCCGTGTCATGTTTGCAATGCCCTGGAGGGACCTAAACAGTGGAAACCCCCCAAAAGTGACCCCATTTTGGAAACTATACCCCTCAAGGAATTTTTCTAGCGGTATAGTTAGCATTTTGACCCCACAGGTTTTTCGCTGCATTTATTGGAATTAGTCTGTGAAGATGAAAATATACTTTTTTTCTGAAAAAACATAGAATTTTCACATTTTTACAAGGAAAAAAGAACAAAAAGCACCCCAACATTTGTAAAGCAATTTCTCCTGATTACGGAAATACCCCATATGTGGTCATAAACTTCTGCTCAGAAGGGAAGGAGCACCATTTGGATTTTGGAGCGCAGATTTTGCTGGAATGGTTTTCAGGCGCCATGTTGCATTTGAAGAGCCCCTGAGGTATTAGTACAGTGGAAACCCCCAAGAAGTGACCCCATTTTGGAAACTACACCCATTGAGGATTTTGTTTTAGGGGTGTAGTGAGCATTTGGACTCCACAGATGTTTCATAGAAGTCATAAACATTGGGCAGTGAAAATGAAAAATTGCATTTTTTCCAATAAAAAGTCGATTAAGCCCCAAACTTTTCATTTATACAAGGGGCAATAGGAGAAAGAGCACTGCTCAATTTGTTACCCATTTTCTCTTGATTACAGCAATACCCCATATGTGGCTGTAAACTGCTATATGGGCACATGGCAAGGGTCAGAAAGGAGGGAGCACCATTTGGTTTTTGATCACAGATTCTGCTGGAATATTTTTCAGGCATCATATTGTGTTTTCAGAGCCCATGAGGTACCAATATAGAGGAAACTCCCAAGATGTGACCCAATTAAGAAAACGACACCGCTCAAGGTATTCATCTAGGGGTATAGTGAGAAATTTTACTTTTCAGATTAGGAATTAAAACAAAATTGGTAGAATTTTATTTTTTATTTATTTTACAAACGCGTGAGTTTGATTAAACATTTTGGGGATGTATCAAGCACCAATGAGAAAAAAAAAGAACTCACAATTCATTCATTTTTTTTTTCCTGTGTTCATTGATACCCTATATAGGACCTTTTTGTATTGAGGCACACGGTGAGGCCCGGAAGTGAAGGTGTACCATGAGGCTCTTCAAGGCCTAGTTTTTGCTTGGGTGATTTTGGGCCACCATGGTGGTATTCATCTAGGGGTATAATGATTTTTTGTTTTGTTTTATATATCCAATTGGTGCACAAGTGGACAATTTTTAAATGAAGGTGACATAAAATTTAAGATGAAGTTTATATGGACATCCTGAAAATGGCATGAAAAAAATTAGTAGTCCACTGAAGAATGGTAAATTCTGAAACATTCTTTCATGCAAAGCCCTGGTTTGGAGGGGCAAGTGCTGCATTGATATATCGTATCCTTTCAGATACCCCTCTTCGCGCACACGCGACATCGTTTTTGTGGATGGCTCTTTTTTTCTGTTGGGGGGACTTCACTGGGGAAGTGCTGGCCAGGGACAATTCTATTTGCCTCACTTCCTGAAGCCCTGCTACTCACTCCTTCCTCTTGGTCTTTAAAAATTAATTTTTTAATTACTTTTTCAAGGTACTCGAGGTACCTAGAACGATTGCCAGCACTTCGGTTCAAAATAAAAGAATTGAGGAGGGCCATTTCAATTAAATATACGGACAGTTTTTTGTACCATACTTTCGTCTTTCGCATTGGCACAGTATGGCTTCATTAGTTGATCTCCCAAATCCACCCCTCCCATATGCTTGTTGTAGGCCTGTATGCATACAGGCTTTGAAACAGTGGTGCTTGTTCCACGCACTGAAACTGGGTTTGTGGTGTTGCCATGTATTGTGGAGAGCATGAGGACCTCTTTTTTTGTCCCTGAATTTTACCAGGAGCACATTTTCATCATATCGTGCCCTGGTTTCGCCAACTGACAGTTTCTCAGCAAGAAAAGGCTTTGGGAGGTATTTTAGATTCCTGCGAGCAGTGCCACAGGCCATTGTTTTCCTTTCAACAAGGCACTTAAAAAGCGGAACGCTAGTGTAGAAGTTGTCGAGGTATAGGTGGTACCCATTATCCATCAGAGGATGCAGCAGGTCCCACACTATTTTACCGTTTGTGCCAAGAACTGGGGGGCACTCTGGGGGACTAATCTGTTTGTCTTTCCCCTCGTACACACGAAAGGAGTGTGTGTATCCAGACTGGCTCTCGGACAGTTTATATATTTTTATGCCATATTTGGCTCTTTTGTTTGGCAAATATTGTCGGAAATGAAGCCGTCCTTTGAAATGGACTAAAGATTCATCAATGGCTATGTTTTTTTCAGGAACATAAACTTCTGCAAAAACCAAATTAAAATATGTGATGATGGGCCTAATTTTGAACAAATCAAAATATCAAAATTTGGATGATCCGGGGGGGGGGGGGGGCGGGCACTGCTCATTGTCAGCAAAGTGCAAAAACTTTAAAAGGGCCTCAAAACGTTTTCGCGGCATCACAGCACGGAATACAGGTGTATCATACAAAAACATCTGTGGACCAATATGATTTGATGGTTGGCTTTTTTACAAGGCCCATGTGGAGCAAGAGCCCCCAGAAGGTTGCAATTTCATTTGCATTGGTTGGATGCCAAGCTTGGGTTCTGGCATAATGGGATGTCGGATTTTTGGCTAAGAATTGTTGTGCATATAAATTTGTTTGCACAACCATTAGGTCAACTAAAGTATCCGAAATTTTTTTTAAAAAAAAATCTATTTCCTGAAAGTCAGTTGGATTTATTTTTATGCCAGGGGCAGAGGTAAACGCAGGAATTTCAGGTGTGTAAGAGGTAGGCGGTAGCCATATGGGGTCACTTGTGCTGGGCTCATTCGGATCACTAGCCCTGCTTCGTTTCTGAGGGGGTTCCTCATCACTGGAGGAGGATAACAAAAACTCAGATCCACCCTCACTGGCGCTTTCTGTATCTGAACATAAAATGGCATATGCCTCCTCCACGCTAAATAGACGAGACATTATGGGTATGTAATAACACTGCACCAATCCTGACGTGCAAAACTAAATTCAGGAACAGTATTGGCAAGGAAACTGCGACGTGCAAAAGTAGCCCACAAAATGACTACTAAATTACGAAAACTTTTTTTGTATTTTTTTTTTAAATATTTTTTTTAATATTTTTTTTATGAAGATAAAATGTAGAACCCCACAAAACTACTACTCAAATATATGGTAGTAGTGGGCGAGGTTGAACTAGTGCTGATTGGCACTAAAGGGTGGGCAGTAAACGGTGCTGGTGGACGATAAAAGGTGCTGGTAGGATCTATAGCCGAACTAAAGGATAGGCAGTAAAGGATGGGCAGTAAAGAGGGCTGATGGGCACTAAAGGGGGCTAATATACTGATGGGCACTAAAGAAAAGTATTATATAGGTTTGATTGTTACTAGGGAGGACTGATGGGCACTATAATGAGCAGCAAAGGGGGCTGGTGGGCACTAAAGATTGCTGGTGGGCACTAAAATGGCTGGTGGGCACTAAAGATGGCTGGTGGGCACTGGAGAGGGCTGCTGGGCCCTAATGGGCACTAAAGAATATTATTAGTTATATTCTGAGGGATGATGGGCACTATAAAGGGCAGATGGGAACTATAAAGGGCAGATGGGCACTAAAAATGCTGTTTTTCCACTGTATTTCTGTCACTCTCCAATCTCCTCACAGTTCTCACAGAAATGAGGAGACGCTGACAGAAGCTTTCTCCGGTTTCCTACGTCATAGATAACTGTGATTGGTCAGTCTCTAAAGACTGACCAATCACAGCAATCGACGACATCGGGGCATGCAGATCTGTCCCCAGCCCGGCAACAGAGGCTGTCAGCTATCACTGACAGCTGCCGCCATGTCGCTATCACTATGTGATTTCACATAGTGACAGTTTGATCCTTCGCCGTAATAGTACGGCGAAGGTGCGCTGGAATAAGCAGCCAGCGACGTACTATTACGGCGAAGGTACACAAGGGGTTAATGGTTGATTAATTTTGTCAACTTGATCTCTGTTAACATTATAAGTAATCTATTATTGTATAATGTCTGCAGTACATGTTGCTTCCTGGAATGTTAAGGGATTGAACTCGCCCACAAAGTGGTCTAGAATTTTCCAAACTCCCAGATCTCATCACACGGACATAGCAATCTATCCCTTTTCCTTTAATCTCGCAATTAAGCGACCCGGAAGGCAGGTTACTGTTCTTGAAAGGGACGATTGCGAACGATTGCGTATCTCAGTTTCCCTGGTCTTCCTCCTGTAGAAAATATCTAGGCCTGCAGATTTCCGCGTTTCCGGATTCCTGGTTTGCACTCAACTATACCCCATTTTTAGACAAAATCTCAATGATTATGAACTCTTGGATCTCCCATATGTTTCTTGGATTGGACGGAGTAATTTACTTAAGATGCTCATTATCCCTAAACTGACATATTTAATGCAATCTATGCCTATTTTATTTACCTCAGAGCTTTTTCCGCAAACTCCATAGGCTACTATTGAATTATATATGGAATGGGAAGGGTTATCGTTTATCCTTAAATACCTTGACTCGACCGAAGCATCTGGGAGGGATTAATTTCACAGATTTACAGGTGTATTATCAAGCGATTCAGTTGGGTAGAGTTGTTGAATGGCATAATCAGTATCAACCTAAAATGTATGTACCGGTGGAAGAGGAAATATGTGAATCTTCATTGACGCAAGCACTAATTCATTCTGATTATTTAGGGGGCACTGTACCTAGAGTCAATCTATTGACAAAAGCAACCATATGTGTATGTAAAATGTTGTCTGCCATAATGGCAATAAGTCCTTCACATTCTCCATTGATGAAGGTGGGCGACTTATTGGGTTTGGAAGACCCAGCACCGAAATTATGGTCCTCTTTACAAAACTCTTTAAAAGGAATGTGTTGCTAGAATTCATTTTTTTTTTTTTTTCAGTTAAACAATTAGTATATAAGTGATTACACATTGATTCTCATTTATAACATTTCCATGTGCTGGCCACTAGAGGGAGCAGTTCCCAAAGTTGCAGCATGGTCACTGTGGTATAGCAACCTCATTGATTTATGCTGCAAATTTTGGGTGGACACACTCTCCTCTAGTGTCCTTACACAATCCCCCCTCCCTTCTTCTGGCTAGTTCCAGGAGAGGGAGAGGTTTGAATGTCTTCAAACCTCCTACACTGTGTGCCTCCATTTTCTGAGCGACTGCACAGTGGTAGGAGGTTCTACAGCTCAGCAGACAGTATCACACAGTCGCACATCATACACGAACATAAATTACCTGCTCCTGCCGCCGCCTCCGCTGGTCTACCAAAGTTCTTGCTGCCTACGCTACTCTTCCTTGCGCCTTCGTTGCATTTATGGCTGGAAGCCATACAGGATCCCTACAGGATCCGGCTGAGGTGACTGGAAGCGAGTGCTGGCGTCTCCTGAGGAGGAGGCTGGGGCCAGCGCTCGCCGACTCGTGGCTGTCAGGGAGAGATTGGAGCGGATGGCCCGCAGCCACAGACATAACAGTCGCTATACAAGAGACGAGTTACAAATTGGTGAGTAGGTAGTATAAAACCTCGGCTCTTCTTCACAAATACGACAGCAATATCCCCCAGACTTGTTGGAGATGTTTATCACATACAGGTACCTACACTCATCTTTGGTGGGAGTGTCACCTTGTTAAACCTTTCTGGGCTAAAGTAGAGGACATATTGTTATCCATTTGTCCACAAGCTCCTCGGTTGTCCATTAAACTTCTGTTTTTAAATTTACACCCGATTCATCCGAATTCGTTTAATAGGGTGTTGTGGTTACATATGCTATCAACTGCTAAAGCCATGATTCCACTTTACTGGAGGAAGGAAGATACTCCTCCAATCTCTCAATGGTTGAATAAAATTACCCAGATCTCTAGACTGGAGGAGTTATGTCACGTAGCTCAGAGAACCATGGGGAAATATAACCGAATATGGTCTGCATTGCATTCCTTTCTTCAAGATCCACAACTATATGCTAGACTCTCTTCATAGTTTGTATAACTGATAGTCAACTTGAGTACAACTTCCTCCTCTACTCTCTATGTTACCATATAGTCCATTCCTCTTCAACTGTCTAGTGGTATATGATGGGGAATTTAGCCCACCTTTTACACATATTTGCCTTCAGACGTGTCACTTACTTATTACTGAAATTCCTTAGAGGTATACATGTACGGGCTTCACGGTTTGCTGATTAGAGATATTTCTCTGCAGTTTTTTCTGTAATCGTTTAATGTGTTCTTTTTTTTTTCTCTCCTTTGTAAATGTATGTTCACTAAAATATGCTATTATTTTGCAGTTTTTGCTGCTGATGATTGTACCTTTATTGAGTACGTTGCTGGAGAGAGAAAAAACGAATAACATATTTGAAACAAAAAAAGAAACCTGCATTGTTTTCAAAAAAATGTTGCGAAACTCATGTTGCTAGCCCAAGAAATAAAAAAGTTATAGACATTTAACTAACGTGTGCCAAAAATAGCTAAACGGTTCCTGCGCTCAAAGTAGCCTGGTTCCTAAACCGGTTAAATCTGTCATACGGTCATTTTTTAACATGCCTTTGTGATTCTACCCAAGGCTACTGATTTCATAAGAAGTATTCACAAGAATATGGTTTCACCTCGTTGAAAGTTTTAACCTTGATATACACTATATGGACAAAAGTATTGGGAAATAACTCAATTATTGAGTTCAGGTGTTTCAATTAGTCCCATTGCCACAGGTGTAGAAAATCCAGCGTGTAACCAAAAAAGAATAACCCTTTGATAACCAAAGATAAATTTACAAAAATAGTGACAAAATATGACAAATCTTTATTCTCACATAATTAACTGTACCCAAATCCAAAAAAACACACGTATCACGAGACATTTAAAGAGGCTCTGTCACCAGATTTTGCAACCCCTATCTGCTATTGCAGCAGATAGGCGCTGCAATGTAGATTACAGTAACGTTTTTATTTTTAAAAAACGAGCATTTTTGGCCAAGTTATGACCATTTTTGTATTTATGCAAATGAGGCTTGCAAAAGTCCAAGTGGGCGTGTTTAAAGTAAAAGTCCAAGTGGGCGTGTATTATGTGCGTACATCGGGGCGTTTTTACTACTTTTACTAGCTGGGCGTTCTGACGAGAAGTATCATCCACTTCTCTTCAGAACGCCCAGCTTCTGGCAGTGCAGACACAGCCGTGTTCTCAAGAGATCACGCTGTGTCGTCACTCACAGGTCCTGCATCGTGTCGGACGAGCGAGGACACATCGGCACCAGAGGCTACAGTTGATTCTGCAGCAGCATCGGCATTTGCAGGTAAGTCGATGTAGCTACTTACCTGCAAACGCTGATGCTGCTGCAGAATCAACTGTAGCCTCTGGTGCCGATGTGGCCAACACGATGCAGGACCTGGGGCAGGAAGTGAGTGACGTCACAGCGTTATCTTTTGAGAACACGGCTGTGTCTGCACTGCCAGAAGCTGGGCGTTGTGAAGAGAAGTGGATGATACTTCTCGTCAGAACGCCCAGCTAGTAAAAGTAGTAAAAACGCCCCGATGTACGCACATAATACACGCCCACTTGGACTTTTACTTTAAACACGCCCACTTGGACTTTTGCAAGCCTCATTTACATAAATACAAAAATGGTCATAACTTGGCCAAAAAAGCTCGTTTTTTAAAAATAAAAACGTTACTGTAATCTACATTGCAGCGCCTATCTGCTGCAATAGCAGATAGGGGTTGCAAAATCTGGTGACAGAGCCTCTTTAAAAACAAAGATGTACAAAGGGGCGAGGGTAGTAGCAGTAATAGTATAGATACTATCTATCGGAAAAAATATATCACTATATTATCAGGCAGATGTCTATGTCGATCAAGATAAACCCATAAAAGGGTCACAACAGTGATTAATGAGAAAATAACACTACCAAATATTATGCATATATGCTAAGAGTAATAGTTGCATAAGTCTGAATTGGCCATATGTGAAATTTGTTGTTGAATGGCTTGTTCTAAAGAGATCACTGAATTCCAGCGTGGTCCTGTAATAGGACGCCACCGTTGTAACCAGTCAGATCCTGAAATGTCTTCCCTCCTAGATATTCCATGATCCACTGTGAGTGATATTATCATAAAGCGGAAGCATTTATGAACCACATCCGCTCAGCGACGAAATGCAGACCACATAGAGTTACGGGGTGGGGTCGCCAAGTGCTGAGGCGCACAATGCATAAAAGTCATCAACGCTCCACTGATTTAATAACTGCCGAGTTCCCAACATCCTCTGGCATTAACATCCGCACAAAAACTTTGCCCGGGAGCTTCATGGCATGTGTTTCCATAGTGAGCAATCCTTACATCACCAAGCACAATGCCAAGCGTCGGATGGAGTGGTGTAAAGCACGCCGTCACTGGACTCTGGAGCAGTAGAAACGTGTTCTGTGGAGTGATGAATCACACTTCTCTATCTGGCTGTCTGATGGATGAGTCTGGGTTTGGGTTGGTGCCAACTGTAAAGTTTGGTGGTGGAGTGATAACCCTATGGGTTTTTTTTTCAGGGGTTAGCCTAGGCCGTTTAGTTTCAGTGAAGGGAAATCTTAATGCTTCAGCATACCAAGACATTTTGGACAATTGTAGTTTCCAACTTGGTAGGAATAGTTTGGGGTTCCGCTCTTTTCTGTTCCTGCATGACTTCGCCCCAGTGCACAAGCTCTAGAATGACATGGTTTGGTGAGCTTGGTGTGGAAGAATTTGACTGCCCCGCACAGAGCCATGACCTCAACCTCATCAAAGAGCTTTGGGATATAGTAGAACGGAGATTGCGTGCCAGGCCGCCTCCTCCAACATCAGTATCTGAACGCACAAATGCTCTTCTGGATGTATGGGTAAAAATTCCCACAGACGCTCCAAAATCTTGTAGAAAACCTTCATAGAAGAGTGGAAGTTGTTTTAGCAGCAAAGAGGGAACCAACTCCATATCAATACCTATAGATCTAGAATGGGATGTTATAAAAGCTCCTGTAGGTGTAATGTGTAGGTGTCCCAACACTTTGTTCACATAATGTAGCTCTTACTGTGAGCATGATAAAAGTGACAAAACAATATATTCTTCCAGAATGCTTTGTATATGGGTTTGTTTGTTTTTATGTCTGCTTATTACTCTATTCAAATCATTGATCTATGCACTTAAGAAACAGAACACACCTGGGGCAAATGAAAAATGTGCATGTACATTCTTTCTAATTGTGTTTTTATGTTCACTGTGCCATATATTATGTATAATTATACTGCACATCACCGCGGCTAGGCTTATTGATTCTTTAGGCTGGAACTAAAAATGTAACCCTTCTGTAACGTATTCACTTCTGAACTGGATATCCAGTCACTGCATCCAATGAATTTCATTACACAAGATGAGTGATTCATCGCTTTACATAGGATAAGACCTGGTAGAGAGAACTTTTAGTTATACTGTATGTTTAGTTTACGGATATCCAGGTGCAGTTTTGCTCCTAAAGGCCCTTAAACAATGGGTATTTTTTGGGCAAACGAGTGTTCTCAATCATTGCTCTGTAAACAAGGCAACGGTCAGCCGATGCTCGACCATCGGCTGATTGTATAGTTTATGCATCCGAAAATATTATCGTTGTCAGCAGCACATCTCCATGATCGAAATTTATGGGGACGAGCGCTCTACCCCATACGTAGCTTCTTGTGAAAGGAGCAAAAGAGTATCGATCAACGAGTTGTCTCGTTGATGGGTGCTCGCTTACACGTAAAAGGACACTTAGGCCGAATTAAAACAACGGCCGTCACATGGACGCAGTTTTCACGGATCCCTCACTAGACTCAAGTCCATAGGGATCCATGAAAACGGGACCCGCACAAGTGCAACTCGGATGTGAAAAACTGCCATCTTTCACTCGTGTTTGCACTCGTTCGTGTGAATTTAGCCTCACTGTTTTTTACTTGGCATCTTCTTAGATTCTTGCTACCTATCTTTTGTTTAGTCCCCTGTAGACGAGCTGATTATTGGTAATCCTGCTACTAGGAGCCCCACAATCTGCATGGCATAGCTTTTGGCTGCAGCTAATGTCAGCAGATCTTGCTGAAATCTGTGAATCTGAAATAATGTGTATGGGTTCCTCCCGACTGTCTCCTAACGGTAGTTGTTGGGAGAAGTGAGGGTTGGACATGCCTAACCTTTTTGTTTGCCGTGAGCTGCTGTCCGAATTGTTTGGCAGGTGGAAGCAGGAACGAGTGATTGGCTGACAGCTATATTGTGTGTATGGCCAGCGTTATAGATCGGGGTCCTGAGCTAATAAAGAGTTTTTAGCCTAAGGGCATGTTCACACGGCGTTCCAAAAAAAACAACTATGTGTAAACGTGTTAAATACACTAGTGTTTATTGTGAAGCGCTTTTTAAAATACAGGCGTTTTTTACGCATATTCAGTGCATTTTTTTACGTGTTTTATACGTGTGTTTTTGTAAACACGCTTGCGTAAAAAATTGCGCGCTTTCCCATAGATTCGAATGGGAAGCTTAATCAAGCGTTTTTTTTACACATATTTCGTTGCAGTAAAACACTCCAAAATATAAGTCAAATACACGTTGTGTGAACAGGGCCTAACATGTCCTAACAGGACAATTAACAAATAATTGCCTAAATCACACAACTTATTTGACTGAACTTTCCATTGCCTAATGACTTTCTACCTTACATTGGAATTTCCTATATTAAGTTCATGTCCTTTGGTGTATAGTTTGTCTGGTATTAATAGTTACCTGCAAAAGATGTTGGGGCAGTTATTACCAGTGAATAAATCTAGTATAAAAACCATACCTAGTCCTTCATTATTCTTGAAACTCTTTTAACCTTTAACATTTTCACACACTCATATTAATTTCTAAACACAAGTTAGAAACACACACACACACACACACACACACACACACACACACACACACACACACATATATATGTATGTATGTATATATATATATATATATATATATATATATATATATATTTGTTGGATGGATGCATGTATGTATGTTTTTTTCTGAATCTAGTTTTTATGAGGAGAGTTCTCAAATTGCAAACGGAAGAAAAAAAATATCCATATGATTCATACAGCAATGATAATAATAGTACAAATGTATGGAACACAAGTGAGCAATAGAAACCTAGAATGTATGTTAATACCAGATTATTTACTTTATTAATTTCTGTGCTGTTGGAACGGACTCTACAGGCTTGTTCACGTAACATTTCTACCTTGCATGTTGTAAAGAAAAGGCAGAAATTTAGAGCAAATAGTGGAGAAAGAGAGACCTTCCTAAAAGAAAGCAAGGGAAAAACTGCAATTAAAATGCAATATATGAACTAGCCTGAATTCATTGATCCTTTGATGTTGTTGCTCGTCTGAAGATCTACAAGTTAAGAAGAGACACTATCCTCACATTTTTTTTATTACAGAAATCAATGCCCCAGGGTACGCTAATTAATTTAATACTATATGGTAATCATGTTCTCAGTCAGTTTCTCTGACACCGAGATTGTTTCTAAAGCTCTGTATTTCTTAAATTACATAAATTCATTAAAGGGGTTCTCCGAAGTGTGATCAAATAAGAAAAACAATACTCACCTGTTAAATCCACCACAGCTCCAGCGCCGATGCATTCGGCCATGTGTTTTTAACGATTCTTTACAAGCACTTATGTTTTAATAAATTGTGAGTATATGGAATCAAATTACTTTTATCTGGATAGTAGAGGCGTCCTTCACTATTTTCTTCCTGTCATTTATTCCAAGAAACCAGAGGGGTATTTCAATTTTGTATCCCAAAAATAGAGCAAATGTTACTGGAGAAGAACTGAATGTGCATGGATTGCCATACTGACTCAAGATTTTCCCTTTCGTATGAATAAAGGTGGTGAGAGAGTAAGACCACTGGTGATTTTATTGTGGACATTGTGGATCCAGTGTGTAGCCGTAGAGTTAATTCAAACTGGTTTTAAAATTAATGTCTTAAAAATACAAAAACCAACCTTCCTCCATGCGGTATCCAATAGATCATGTAAACAGTGCAGCAGTGCATAGTACTTACATCGTGCACCATCTGTGCAGTATATGTGACACCTGTACGTTATATCTGGCCACAGCAGGGAAACCTTGGGAGCAATTGGGGCATTCTGCGCATCGCAGTGACGACCAACTCTGTAGGACCATGCAGACAGAGGATTTTTTTTTAAAGCATATTACATTTTAAAGTCCTTTTCTTATTAAAGGTATTTTCCCAACTTAGACATAAATGGCATGATATGCCTTAGGCTATGTTCACCTCTGCGTTGTGCCATTCTATTGTTCTGCTCCATCAGAGGACCAGAACAGGGGAATAACAGAACCAACGGCTCTATTGCACAATGGACAGTGACGGCTTTCCGTCGGGGTGTCCGTGATTTTACAGGAAATAATAACGCAGGATTCTGCACTATTGTCCCCGGTAATCCCTACTGGATCTGTGACGGATCGATGTGAACTAAGCCTTAAATGTCTGAAAGATGCGGGTCCCAGCTCTGGGATCCGCACCTAAATCGAGAACAACAGGGGGTCATCTGATCAGCGTTTTTACTGGCGCTGCTCAGGTTTCAAGTGGGGACTAGTGGGGAGGCAGTGGCACACGCGTTCAGCTGTCTCCAATCCGTTCTATGGGAGTTACGGAAACAGCACGGGGGGCTCCCTCTCAAGTAGTCCCAGCCTGGAATCACCAGGCAAAATGGGCTGGGTCACGTGTCTATCAAATATCAATGTCTGAGTTGGGAATACCCCTTTTTTTTCTAACAAGTTTTATTCAATATCATGATATATTTAACTCTTTAAAATAGTAGACAGATAACCCATGTTAGTTTGTTCTAGTCTGTAATAACCACATCAGACAGAGAAGAGCAAAATTCACAGGAAACAGCAACAATAAGAGTGTAACAAGCGCTCATGATCTAGATACGTCCGCTACCTTTTATGAACCTTCTCTACGCACACAGTTTATCAAATTTATTTAGTTTATTGTGGTGTCCTTGCAATAGTCTGACACGTCTCCTCTGACAGACAGCCGCGGGCAAGCTGGTAATTTCTTTGGTGCAGACACTCGGCTTTATTGACTCATTAAACATCACTAGAGAAAAACAAACTCCTACTGCCTGTTAAAGTGTTTCCATATACACCCAGCATGGAAGCCTTCTACAATATTTGAAAGATGGCATTCAAAGCAAATCACAGCAGGTTCCCAAGAAGAAAAAAAAACAGACTTAAAAATGTAGCAAAGTCTAATGTCTTATTGCCTTCCCATCTCAGTCCTAATCCCTTTACTGCCACAATAGCCAATGATACCCTATTTCATAACATAAACATTTGGTATTTTGGTATATTCTTTAGTATACTCAAGAAATAGTCCCTAGCCTATTTGGAACCAGATTGCTATAGACACGTCACACCATTGTCATTTGAAAGAAGTGCCGAGGCTCACAACTTCCATCAAGCACTTATAGCAGACTAAAAATATGTGTCAACTGCAGGAGGGGTGGTTTGGACTCGCCGAGCATAATGGTATTTTCCAATGAGTTAGGTCTTCTCATTAAACATCCAAGATAAGATTCAGATTTATTCTCTTTCTTGTCCTTGTTTCCCTCTTCCTAGCCACCTGCTAGAATTCACTGTGTTGCTAGATGTCTTATGACAATGTGTCACTCATCTCTCCACGCTTCATAGCTTACTCAATCTCCCTCTGGAAAGTTTGTTGCAGTACTTTAGCTATTATTGGGACGCAGTGAAATTTTAGATTTTTATTTTTTACCATGTAAAGTCCATATTTCGTTTAACCCATGAGATAACTGTACGTCATTGATTGCCTTGCCTTGAGGCTCCATGATATAGAGTTGCATCAGGAAGATTGCATGGGACAGCCTATTAACTGACAGCCGCCAACTCCCACTGTGACAGCCGGGATCTGAGAAATCTCTGATACAGAAATGCTACATTCAGATGAGTGTAGCTAACCTCTGACGTGACAAAACTGCAGTTTTTCACATCCGATGTGCACCCTTGCGGGATTCGTTGTTACGGATCCCCCATAGACTAGAGTTTATGGAGGGATGCGTGACATACAGGAAAATAGGACATGTCCTATTTTTTCACGGACCCTTCACACACTCCGTTGAAACAACGGTCATGTGAACGGCCCCATTGACATACATGAGTCCGTGTGAGGGCCGTTGTTTTAACGGCCGTCACACGGGCAAGATGCCTGCTCATCTGAATGAGCCCTTATATTACTTTAGGGCTGTGATCAATACTTATCTATGCATCCAAATAGTATAAACAAAGGGAGGGGGCTCCCTTTGCTTGACTCCTGTTAGCTCCGGCATTGATTACGGGGGTGAAAGTTTTAAGCTGACAGCCTGGGCCTGTGTAAGGCCCCAAGGGCTTTCTAGCAAAGAACACATTCTTTAGGTGTCCCCTTACAGATGCCTGTGCATTTTATATGCTCCAGCAGTAACGTATTGTAATATACAGACTATTTAGAACAATTAAAGCTTACTTATTGATTGCTTGAGGAAAACTTAATCAACTTTCAAATACACTTTGTGTTATAATTCCTAATAATTTTACGATTTCTGCTTTCTGTCAATGAATGGAAACATTCTTAAATCCCTCCTCTAACATTTTTTTCTCAAATACCAGGCAATAAGTTACAACATTTGTTTAGGTATTAACAGGCTGAACGCCAGTGATTATCTCATACTATAGTTCAGCAAAGACCATACCACCTCAACTCTTCACCCCAGCCTAGCCTGCATTAAGCTGATCTTTGCGCATATGGTCTAGTATCAACTATGCAGCACTGGTGTCATGGCCACGGGCCGCCAGGCTCACTCACCTCCTGATGGCCGCAGCCATGGGTCTGCGAGCGTTGGCTCCTCAGCAGACGCCAGCGCTCACTTCCGCTTACCTTGGCCGGCGCACCTGAGTTAATGTCAAAATTAGCCCATGAGTACCTTGGACTATAAGAAGGGCTCAGCCCCTTCCTCCCATGCCTGAGCGTTGTCGTACCCAAAGTTTGTCTAAGCAAATGGTCTCCTAGTGTTTCCCAGTTCCCAGTGTTCCCTGTACCTGTATCCCGTGCTATCCTGGTCAAGTGCAATGCTGAGCTGAGCTGAAGTCGTGCTGTGCTGTATACCACGCCTGTCCTGCTACACAATGCCTGACGTCTGCCTGCTGCCTAGTCCTAGCCGAGCCTGTCTCGCTACTGTCCGAGCTGCCACAGGTACACTATACGAACTATAGACTGTGACCTGCGTCCTGTTGGCCAGCTGCCATACCGTCAAGGCGGTGCGGCCCAGTGGGTCCACGTACCCAACGTGACAACTGGTTATGTGTTCAATAGGTTTTATCTGGGCAGGGATCTATTTGTTTGTTTTTCATGCTTTCCAAGGTCTCAAAGGTCTTCACCAACATCAAAGGCTTGAGTACAATATTCTTCATTTCTGGCTTTTATATTGTCCAGCTTTTAAGAGCTAAATCTGGATTTAAAATCCAAACAGAAGACCAGACACTCTAAGACAACACCATTCATATTGTCACCAGGAGAGAAAATTGCATAACATCAACAGTAATTACGATATATTTCTTATATTCAACACCATCTATTTTTTTAATAAATCTTCTGTGATATGCCAAGTATTATTTCTCAAATCTGTGTTGTTTAGTCCAAAACTGTAAACATATCACGGCGCTGCATGGGACTTGGCATGCAAATCTCTAAATAAGATTAGAAAAGAAAGACTTGCTTTACCTGTTGTCATCTTAAATACTTAAATCATTGGGCTGGAAGAATAAAGTTCCATGACGCCTACCATCATAATAACTTGATACGTATTTTCAAAACCCATTCTTATTTTGACTGCACGGAAGCGTGCGTGACTGGAAGTGACACTGAGCCGTGTGCATCTGCTGCTTATTTGTACTGAGCATTAATCTTTTGAGCAGATGGCAACTCTGATCATTTAAGGCTTAAAAAAATCCAAAAAGTTAAATCTGTTTTAGAGTAAGTGGCTCAAACAGAAAAAAACACCTGCTAACTTGTCTACTGCTTTCAGGCCTATAATTATTTATCTGTGTTAATGTCACATTAATGCAGATTACAGGGGATTAGGAGAACA
Organism: Rhinoderma darwinii; assembly: GCF_050947455.1. Classification (NCBI taxonomy): domain Eukaryota; kingdom Metazoa; phylum Chordata; class Amphibia; order Anura; family Rhinodermatidae; genus Rhinoderma; species Rhinoderma darwinii. The sequence goes on along the minus strand of NC_134698.1, from coordinate 68,848,416 downwards.
GAAATCCTGTTACTTTATAAAGTACCTGGTTAAATTTCAGAGAACGCTAAAAGCAATGTACAGGTCAAAAAATATTTTTTTTTTTTTTTGTAAACAAATTTTATTGGGTTTTATAGCATTACAAAAAAAAACAGAAAAACAATGAGAAATCAGATATTCTGTATCAAAATTGATCCCTGAGAAAAGGAAATGTACAATAATAGCAACATATTGCATAAGATACAACAGATAATACCATATTCTGCTACATTCACAGTATCACCGATGTACATTGAGGTACTTGTTTTTACATATAATATTAGACCCAGGTAACTTAAACAATCAAACAAACCCCCCCCCCCCCACCATAGCTCAGGGGCCCATCAGTTTTCAATTAATCTTTAATAGAAACCAATATACGACATTTGGGCATCAGATCTAATAATCATATATATCGTCATGATCAAGCTTTGTGCATCCCCCCTCCTTGCGCTAGTCCTTCACTGAGGCCCCAAATTACCTAGCGTCCCTGCAACCGCTCTTGTCAAATACCAGGACGTGTAATGAAATGGTGCCATCAATTCCACAATCTCGCTTTGTTGATAATGCTTGCAGATAAAGGTCTTCCATTTCTGAAAAAATTTGGAAGCTTTAGCTTCCGGTGTACGCTCTATATCTAACTTATCCATATGTATACCCTTCTTCATCTGGTACATTAGATCTGTAAGTGGAGGTATAAGGGGTGTAAGCCATTGTGCCAATAAGCATCTTTTAGCGATCAGCAAGAATACATGAAGGGCTTGTGGTGCCCTAGGGAGATCAGGAAAGACATGAAACAGCAGAGACAGTGGGTCCAGGGTTAGTGAGATTTCCCAAGTATCCTTTATAAATTGCACTATCTCGGTCCAGTACGGAACAAGTTTGGGGCACTTCCATAATCCATGTAAAAGATCAGTTTTGGGAGTGGCACATCTTGGGCAAGCCTCCAATCTATCTGGCGCATTTGGATGTGGGGGAATATTGAAACCATAGATAGCGCGATGTATAAATTTAAAATGTGTTTCACGCCATTGCTCATTTACTACCGCTTTCCTCACTTTTAACCACCCTTCCAAGATTTGTTGAGACAATTCTGAGACCGGGAACTCTTTACTCCATGCTTTAAACAGCAATGCTGCCGTAGACCTCCCCTGTTGGTCCCGAAGTGTTTTATACAGATGTGATAAGGAGGTTTTAGCTGGAGGAGATTCAATCATAGAATCAATGGGGTTTTCCAACCACACCTGTGTCACACCTCGACTCAAGGAGCGTATAAACGAGTGTAGCTGACAGTAAGCTAAATGATGATGTGAAGGGACATTAAAAGTATCCACCATTTCCTGAAAGCTCCTTACACGGTTTTCAGAAGGGTGTAGAATGTGCCTGAGTGTTGTGATGCCCAAAGCCCGCCAATGTCTAAAATTAGAGTTTTCTCTCCCCTGCGAAAAGCCCGGGTGTCCCCATAGATTCATGTGTGGGGATATACGCTGAGGAAGCCCAAATGAAGACCTAAGTGACTTCCATGCCATTATTGTATCTCTTAATAATATACGGTATCTCACATTGTCAGGAAGTATACCATAAGCAGTATGCAGTAACGATGACAACTGTAGCGGGTACACCACTCCTGCCTCTAGGGAATAATTGGAATAAAAGTTAGATTGCTGCAACCAATCTATCCCATGCCGAGCAAGGCATGCTAAATTGTACCTACGAAGGTCTGGGAAATTGAGGCCTCCCTGGTCTTTGGGTAACATAAGCTTCCTCAGCGCTATCCTTGGTCGTTTTTGGGACCATATAAAGGAAGTAAAGGCTGCATTAAGTTTCAAAATATCTGTGTGTCTAAGAAGAAGGGGTATAGTCTGCATCGGGTACAGCAATCTGGGAAAGCTTATCATCTTAACTAAATGACATTTTCCCATAAAAGATAATGGCAAGCTGCGCCACCTCGTTAATTCATTAACCAATTTAGACAACAGGGGGGGATAGTTGAGAGTATATATAGAATCAGGGGTACGTCCTATATGGATTCCCAGATATTTAATTGAACTTTTGGCTATGGTCACAGGGATGTTTAGAGTGGACCAGTTACTTGAGGTTCGTGTACGGGACAAATCTAAGAGTTCACATTTCTCCACATTCACCTTAAACCCTGAAGAGGCCTCAAAAGCCCTCAGTAGATCAAAAACCCTAGGAAGATCCCTAAGCGGATCTGATAAAAAGACCAATACATCATCTGCAAAATATGACGCCTTAACTACTGCCGAACCTACCGCTATACCATGAATGTCCACATCAGCCTCCAATGCCCTAATAAAAGGTTCAAGGGCAATGTTAAAAAGAAGAGGGGAAAGCGGGCAACCTTGTCTAGTGCCCTTAAATAATGGAATAGGGGATGACAGGAAACCAGGAGTGTATACCCGTGCTGACGGCTCTGTGTAAAGTGCAGACAAGTATTTACGGAAAGGGCCCACTATATGCATGGAATCTAGAGTCCTGCCCAACCATCCCCAGTCCACCATATCAAAAGCTTTTTCGGCATCCACGGTAAGGATTGCCGGAGATGGATGAGCAGAAGTATTAAGATTTACGTCGTCTAGAACACTCAGAATTTTCCGTATGTTTGACACTGCTGAGCGGCCCTTGACGAAGCCCACCTGGCTAGGGGAAATTAATCTAGGGAGAATAAAGGCTAGCCTATCTGCCATTATTTTAGACATCAACTTAAGGTCCAAATTAATTAACGAGATTGGCCGGTATGATGATGCTAAAGCAGGATCCTTATCCTGTTTCGGCAATACCTTTATATATGCGACATTAGAGGCTGGTGGGATCGGCTGCCCAGACAGGTAGCCATTATATAGTTGAAGCAAACATGGAGCCATTTGATCCCTCAGAGCTTTGAAATATTCCCCTGTATACCCATCGGGGCCTGGCGCTTTATTAAGTTTCAGGGAATTGATCGCAGATTTGAGCTCATCCTCCGTAATTGGGGAATCTAACAGGACCTTCTCTTCCTCAGTAAGAACCGGCAAATTTAGGGAATCTAAAGAAAGAGGAGTCACCCCCGGTATACTCTGGCGACTAGCGTATAAAGTGGCATAGAAATCCCTCAAAATGGAATTGATCTGTTTGGGGTGATTCTGTATCTGCCCCAATTGATCCTTTAACCTAGCGATAACAGAGTGTGACCATGGACCTTTTGAGAGCCTAGCCAGAAGACTGCCTGCCTTGTTGCCAAAACGAAACAATTTCGCCTCTAAGGCCGAGCGCTTCAGTTTCTCACCCTTATCTAACCATAGCTCGTAATCGCTTTTGGCTTTTTTCCAGGCTTCTCTATTAACTAGAGAAGGCGAATTCTGGAAAAGAGTGTAAGATGTCCTGAGAGTAGTACTGTAAGTCTCAATTTTTTGTTTAGTTACTTTCTTAAAATTAGCGACATATGCCATGATGTGACCCCGCATAACTACCTTCGCTGTATCCCAGTAAAGCTGGGTGTTATCTGCATGAACTCCATTTGTCAATTCATACTCCTGCCACCATCCTTTAAGTTTGCTTTGGAAGGATTCCTCCGCAGCCAGATTTGACGGAAATCTCCATAAGTAATCCGTACCGTGGGGGAAGCTATCATGTACGTCCAATACTACAGGGGAATGATCCGAGATAAGCATCTGCTCAATTACACACCCTCGCATTCGGTGTAATAAAAGTGGGGATACTAACATATAGTCAATGCGAGACCAGGATTGGTGTGGATGTGAATAGTGGGAATATTCCCTACCGTCCGGGTTTTGAAGTCTCCAGATATCCGTCAAATCAGTGGCCGCAAGGAATTTTTTTCAAAAAATATTTTTTATAATACATGGATTTATTTCACATCTACGGGAATTTGCTGTATTTTGGAATACATTTTGGAATAGCAAAAAACATAACTTCTAAGACAATTCATTTAATGTAGGTTCTTATCACATTATGGGGTCCTTAGATGTGGGCCTTGACTCCATCCAAGAGCTGCATATTTAATATATTATATTATTCATTGTTCTAAAAAGATTATTATAAGTCACATCGGTCTGTCACTGTCCTCAATGAAGCTCACAATCTAATTTCCCCTATCTCAGCCACACACACACAAGAGCCAATTTCGTAGGAAGCAAGTTAACCTACTAGCAAGCTTTTCGAATTTGGAAGGAACCCCAAGCAAAGTCCATGAAGATGTTGTACTTCGATTCAAAACCAGGACCCCAGTTCTGCAAGGCAACAGTGATAACCCTATTTAGCAGTGCCCCCCATTTCCGGCAGATACATGGTCAAACATTCTCAGTGAATCTCCACATCATGTCTGATTCCAGCCTGTGGAAGATATTGAAAGAGCTGGGTGACTGCATTCAACTGTTTTCATATCTACCATTTAGACCGCCTTCGCCTTATGTTTATTGCACTACTGTACATTTGAAAACTCCCAACGTATAAGTTAAATGTAGGCTGTGGCGAATGCCCTAACAGTGGCACCTATCATCTTAAACTATAATGGTATTGTAATTCCGGGGTAGGGAGACAGACAGGTGAGCCCTAATCTACCCGCCACTCAGTCCCTGCCTACTTGCAACGGCGTACAACTGGGCGACGGTCCCTACGCTCAATAAGTGCACGACAGACAAACAGACAAGGGTACACAGAAGCTAGGGAAATGGGGCAGTTGCCCACGGCAGCACCGTGAGCAACGAGAGTAGTGAACGAGCCGAGTCAAACCAGGAGTGTACGAGGTACCAAACGCAGAGCAGGAGAGTAGTGAACGAGCCGAGTCAAACCAGGAGTGTATGAGGTACCAAACGCAGAGCAGGAGAGTAGTCAGTAAGCCAGGGTCAAAATGAAGCAGAGGACAAATAGTTCAAGCAGCAGCAGCAGAGCCAGGAAACAGGCAGAATCACAGGCACTGGAGGAGCAGGAAGTGAAGGTATAAATAGACAGAGGGCGGGAGCTAGCTCCATCTGGCCAGGCTGTGATAGGCTCTCCCACTCCTAAGCCTCCCAGCCTGACTGGTAGAAGATGGAGTCACTCTCTCAGACTTAGGAGCAGGTGCAGACTGATTACCCACGGGCGTCGACACAGAAGCTGTGTCTGGCAGATCCTTTACAGGTGTTCCTTAAACGGATACGTCATGAAATCTGATGACCCAGCTGTTAAACGGATACCATGGTAGTCACTACGGATATCACTATTATCCGTCACAGACATCCATTACCCATAGGCTAATACAGTATATCCATTTAACGTATGCCATAGTCTCCGCACTGTATACGCTTTTTGCAAGATCCCGTTTTATTTTATGGCTAATGCACAGTATGTTTATAATGTAATGCTTATATAGTACAATTTATGATAGCATTTTGTTTGCTGCATTCAGAGAACTAGGAAAACTGTACAAATAATCCAGGTTTATGTACAAGTTACTACTTCTCTTCTTATTTTAAGACTGAATAGCTTAATTTATAAAGACGAGAGCAATGCAATCCGCAACGGGAGAGCTGCTGACAGACGGCTATTCTGAAGTAACACTGACAGATCCTTTTCAGGAGGACTGGAGAAGTGGTGTTCAGCAACCTCCATTTTAAGGGGGGCTGCTGTTTCCTCCCCTTATTTAATGCACCACTGTCTCATAATTATTATTGACTATTGTAAATATTGCTGAAAGGAGACCTAGTATAGGCCACATTTATGCAAATTTAGATGCAATTGTGCAAATTTAGATGCAAATCTACACCTGCTCATAGAAAGCGTACATTTTATGTCTGTCAGAGAGTTTAAGATTCACCAAATTTATCACTCCAACTATCTCCTTTATTTAGACCAACATAAGATAAGCTAGTCTTAGTAAATGTAAGCCTTTGTGTGTTTCTTCTACTCAGTGTCATACTATGTTATATGAGACTGTATAACAGCATACATAATGCCTACAGCTTCGTACTCCAGGTCCCATCGTATGGTGCACCATGCGGCACTGTATATCTAAGATATTCTTCCCTAAAGCAATAGGGATACCTCTGTACGCATGACACCCGATGGAGAATGCAGCGATTTTTTTTCTCTCACAGAATCCGACAAAATACTCTTCCATATGCCTCCATATGAACTCGGAGGTATACAGAGGTACAGTAGGGCTCTATAGAAGCGTACGGGTGCCTTATTACGGAAGCCATTATCCTGTCAATAACATGAGGCCTTATTCTGTTATTTATGACTCTTTGTTCTCCTTTGCCCTTATAATCATGGCTAAGAGAAGCCGTTTGTTACTGTTCTAATTCATTCTTGCTTTTCCTCAAACAAACAATAAAAACTCAATAAAAAAATTACACATAAACCAAGAGCGAAATCTTTTTAAAAGCACATGTGTGGTATACAGTACATGGTTATTTCTGACAAAGTTTTTCTGATGTAAAAAACCCACTAATTAAGGTAAAAGCTTTTTTGTCTAATTGACCCTTCAACGTTCACCTACAATACATAACAGCAATGCCTTTATATCATCAGAACAACCTACCTAAGGTACAACGGCTGAAGTCAGAAGAGCTCAATTATAGTACTCAGATTTCATAGAACAGTTTTAACATTTGATCCTATTTAAATAATGTATTGTAAAAAAGAAAGGACAGTCTTTATCAAGAATGATGCTTGATTCTTATATTTATTTTTTTCTGCAGAAAATGGTTTGTACTATAATGTGTAGCAATTATGTATATAATCGCGGTCTATCTAAATTTCCAGTCTGAAAACACATCAAACTGACTTGCCATCTCGAAAGTAACAAGAACTGCAAAAGACTGCCACTTCCTGCAAGCTAGCAGTGTAAAGCAAAATTACACAGACGGGTTGTTAAACATTGCTTTTATTCTATATTTGGTATGTTCTACTGTGTACAAGGTTTTTCTTAGCGGTTTTTAGAAGAAAAAAAAAATGAAAAAAGATGCAACAGGCAAATGTACTGTACCGCAGCCTTGATCTGTGCCACAGTAGTTCTATAGCGCAGGCATTCAGTTCATGAAGCAGGATGAACAGTGCTTACCCTTGCAGAAAGGATAGTCCTGCATCTGTAAATGTTTGTAAACCTGTATCTTGGAAAGGATCTTAAACCAATATTATAAACCATTTGCTAATATTCAGTAAGTTCTGCAAGAATTTAGGAGTGCTGTGGTTTCCTTCAGTTTAGTTTGTCTGAAGATATAACTAGAGGTCCATCAACTTAGAGGTTGAGTGGGGACATGACATTCAATGGTCCAGTAACGCAACAGTAATGTCAGAGATGTAAAGACACAGAAATATTCAACCCTGCTTTAGTTTTAACCCCTTAATGACCAGCCTATTTTGGACCTTAATGACCAAGCTATTTTTTACGTTTTTCAATCGTCGCATTCCAAGAGCTATAACCTTTTTATTTTTGCGTCGACATAGCTGTATAAGGCCTTGTTTTTTGCGGGACAAGTTGTATTTTTTAATAGCACCATTTTTAGGTACATATTATTTATTGATTAACTTTTATTAACTTTTTTTTTGGGGGGGGAATAGAAAAAAATCTGAAATTTCGCCACTCTTTTTTGCGTCCTAAATCTACGCCGTTTACCGTGTGGTATAAATAACACAATAACTTTATTGAGCGGGTTGTTACGATTGCAACGATACCAAATTTGTATAGTTTTACTACTTTTACACAGTAAAAACGCTTTTTTTCAGAATTATTTGTTTTTGTGTCTCCATATTTGAAGAGCCGTAACGTTTTTATTTTTTCGCCGATGCGGTTGTATGAGGGCTTTTAGTGTATGACGACTTGTAGTTTTTATTGGTACCATTTTGGAGTAGATGCGACTTTTTGATCACTTTTTATCACATTTTTTTAAAGTCAGTATTCACAGAAAACAGCAATTTTTCCATAGTTTTTTATTAATTTTTTTACGGCGTTCACCTTGCGGGTTAAATAATGTAATAGATTTATAGTCGGGGTCGTTACGGACGCGGCGATACCAAATATGTGTAACTTTTTAACTTTATTTTGTTTTTTTAATAGTAAAGCATTTTCTAAGGGGAAAAGCTGGGTTTTTCATTTTTTTCACATATTTTTTTTTTAATTAACTTTATTAAACTTTTTTTTCACTTTTTTACTAGTCCCATTAGGGGACTATAATATGCGATTCTGCGATCGCATTTATAATACACTGCAATACTTTTGTATTGCAGTGTATTACTGCCTGTCCGTTTAAAACGGACAGGCATCTGCTAGGTCATGCCTGCGGCATGATCTAGCAGGCATTCACTCCAGGCAGACCTGGGGGCCTTTATTAGACCCCCGGATGCCATTAGAGACACAGACACTCGGCGATCGTATCGCCGGGTGTCGGTGGGAGAGAGAGGGAGCTCCCTCCCTCTCTCCAAAACCACTCAGATGCGGTGCTCGCTATTCAGCACCGCATCTGAGGGGTTAAACGTGTGAGATCGATACTAATATCGATCTCACACGGCAGAGCAGGGACGCTCCCAGCCCTCAGCTGCCTCTAGCAGCCGAGAGCAGGGAGATTTGACGCTCCCTGCTCTGTTTACTTATTCCGATGCCGCAACGTAAAAAGCCTATGGCATCGGAATAAGGCCAGTTAGTGACCGACGTAGAAACACGATGGGCCGGTCACTAACGGGTTAAGGAGTATTTTAAGTTCATAATCGATGAGCCCCCACCAATCATCCAGCATACATTTGGGTACTGCAAATCTATGAGCATTTTAGGTAAATGTTGGGAGATTTTCTTTGTATGAATGATGAACTTAATACCCAAATCTGGAGTAAACCTTGCCTAAAAATGTTGATACCACCAATTGAGAGTTGAAATACCATCCAGATTGTTAACCAGCTTTTTTTTTTAAATTTTTTTCTTTTACTAAGAATAACAGTTTATTTACAAGTGATTTTTGGGGGTCAAATTCTAATTTACAAAAGCTAAAACGAGTTTGACAAGGCTTATGTCTGTGATTTTATGTTACTTTACAGGACTGAACTTATTTGAACAAGAATGGCTTTAAAGTAGATGTCCTACCTTTAACACCATTTTTTATTTTATTTAATCAGAATTATAAATTATGACCTATCCACAGGATAGGTGATAATTTTCTGATCGCCGAGGGCACCACCACTGGGAACCCCATTGATCGTGAGAACAGGGGTGCCGAACCCAGTAAGGAGGAGCTTGAATGGAGCGGTCTGTCTTCCTACCATTTGCAACAAAAAGAGAGGGAACTTTTTATTGCTTGGAAACATAACAATAGAATGCACACGTCTCTCTTTCTCTTTGTGTCTCGTTATTGAGTCCCCTGGCACAGAAAATCTGGAGTAAAATAAGTTTTACCAGGAAAGCTCTCCAATCTTATTACCAGCAATTCACAAACTCCACGTTCTATATCCCTCAGTTAAAGAGGAAATTCTCCTGCCAATTGCAGATAAAGCTACACAAAACGAAATCATATATTGTAAACTTGGCGAGGATGCTGAAACCTGAGCAGCTAAAATGGGTTTTAAGTGTATATTACATTATGGAACAAGGCAATCTCCCCTTTTAAAATGCATTAAGACATTATACACTGTATTATTTGCGTAATAAAAAATCCAATGCATTGAGATGGAATTCATAAAATATTACGTTTGTTTGTAGTCCTTTATACATATACCTGAGAAAAAAAAACATGCTTTATTAGGATATGTTCACACTGAGTTTTTTTCAGGCAGAAAAATCTGCCTCAAAACTTCTTCAGGAATTTTGAGGCAGACTTTGACCTGTCTGCAATCTTTGCCGCGTTTTTTGCGGAGTTTTTCGTGGCCAATGAGCGCCGCGGGTAAAAAAAACGCTTCGAAAACCGCTTTCTCTGTCTCCCGTTAATGTAAATGGGACGTCAGAGATGGAAACGCCTGAAGAAAGAGAATGACACTTCTTTTTCCCGCAAGCGTTTTTTTTCCACTCGTGTGAAAAAACCGCCTCTGCCTACCAATGAAATCAATGGGAAGCGATTTTGGCCAAATTTTTGGCGAGGCTTCCGCGTCAAAAACAGCTCCAAAAAAACTGAGTGTGAACTAGGCCTTAGAAGCATGTTTTTTATTATTTGGATTGTGAATTCTTGTGAGCAGGGATTTGTAACCTTTTTTTTTTTTCCATAGTTTCGGTACAGTAAACCCCTCATTAATCCAGCACTAATCCAACAAAATAGTTTTTAGCTGTCCAGTGTGTAATCCCAGTTTTGGTGCTCACAGAGCTGTCATACAGCCATATGAATAAAGCTTTCGGCCAGTTTAAAACATCCTTAATGAGGACACGACCGCTCCCCTGACATGTCTATTTTAGTAAATACTTGCATTTCCTATGAAATAACAATATGGGAACATCTTTAGGGTATGTGCACACGCAGAGTCAAAAACGTCTCAAAATATGGAGCTGTTTTCAAGGGAAAACAGCCCCTAATTTTCAGAAGTTTTTTGAGCAACTTGCGTATTTCGCAGCGTTTTTCGCAGCGTTTTCTTTGCGTTTTTCACGCCCGTTTTTTTAGCTGTTTTCATTGGAGTCTATGAGAAAACGGCTCCAAAAACGTCCCAAGAAGTGTCCTGCACTTCTTTTGAAGAGCCTTCATTTTACGTGCCGTATTTTGACAGCGACGCGTAAAATGACAGCTTGTCTGCACAGAACATCGTAAGACCCATTGCAAGCAATGGGCAGATGTTTGCCAACGTATTGGAGCCGTCTTTTTAGGCGTAATTCGAGGCGTAAAACGCCTCCATTACGCCTGAAAAATGGTCGTGTGAACATACCCTTACTTTACGCTCTTTGCCGTTCCCGTTATTCCTCATGGAAATGTATGAATAGATTGACAACTGCGTGTTACACTCCCTGTGCCTATCATTTAAATTCCAATACCATTTGACACTATCACTACTGATTTGACAGTGTTAGTGTGTATAGGGACACTTCCCAATGACCAGGAGAATGGTAATATGCAGTCAAATTATTCACATATACACTTCCTGTAGGAAAACCGAGGACGGCACAACGCAGCGTTCCAAGAAAATATTAACGAAAGTTGTCACTTGATGGGGAATGCATTTATTCTCTAAAACAGATATGTCAGGATAGCGGACAGGTCTTCTATAACGACCACAACACTCGGCGCAGTTCTACTAAACCGAACATAAATCACCATACGTAGTGTTCTCTTGTGAGTTTAAGGTAATCGGTCACCAGACAGACGCCCTTAATAAAGATCATCTATGCTTTAGGTATTGTGCTTCAGTGGGTCCTGTTGAAGTTCGGGGTGCTGCTCCAAAGCAGGAGCAGCAAGCTGATTGGCAGAAAGGCCCCACATGGTTATGACTGCAACACTTTACGGCATGCCTCGGCCGGTGCTGTAACTAGCATACAGCACGTGCTTTTAGAATAGTGCCCCATGCTGAACATTGCACTGTTTAGCACAATACCCTGAACATCTTATAGATTATCTTTATTATAAGATGGCATTTTCTACATCACCTAGCTATACTGTCATCTATCTCCACCTTGTAGGCATCAATTACAAAGTAATGGCCATTAGAAATTTAGACTAAAGAACAATGTGGTTTTCTGGCATCAAAATCAATATAAGTTGGATGTCATTTTCTTTGATTTAGAATAGTCAGTACAATTTATTTATTTTTTAGACTTGAATTAATTTTGAGAGACGTCCATTCATTAAGTGCAATGGAAAAGCTGTTAACGTGCATTGCATTCACCGTCACTGTCCAAGAATAATGGGATGGAAGAATGCGCATATATTATGCTTTATTGTTTCCTCGTAATGACCCCTGGGTTTGTGTATTAACAGGTTCATACAATTTTCAATATCAGTTGTCATTTTTGCTGTTTTTTTTTTTTGGACAAACGTAGGGTTTTCGCAGGTTTCCAGATATCACCCCCACCCCATTCTCAGAGTACAAGATGAAGTATATTGCTTTCCATTAAGTCACTCCTGATTACAGAGAAGTGCATGCATGTGCATATATTAGGCTAAGCTTCCATGCTGTGTTATAACCTATGCCCATTTTATCCCGATCTCACACTGAGTGCATTCATTTCAAGAGCCATTAATCACTTGGTTTGACACGTAATAAACCAATGGTGGGGTGATCCTGTGCCATGCGGCATCAACCTACCTGACAGGTAGTGATCTGAGCAGAACATATGTTATACTAAACTTGGATATGTTTATGCAATAGATAATTAAAGGTTAACCTGTCACATTGAACATTCTGTCCTATTTTCAGGCAGGAGCAAAGCAAATTGATATTGAGATATATATATATATTTCTATGTATATTTGTTATACTGAATAGTTTCCCACAAAACTCTATTCATGCTGGCTGCTTTCCATTATCTTCCCGCCATGCGCCGTACATTTACGACACCGACGGCTGAACCTTAACGCAAAGCCTGGTAAATGAGGTAACACACAGCTGACAGCATGCTGCAACGCCCGGGATCAGAGGCAACTCCTATCCCAGACGCTAAACCCCTTAGTCAGACTCAATAGCGACTATTGCATTTCCACCTAGCGCGTTGACAAGTTGTTCTTCACCTGTAATAGCCGCTCTGCTAGAGACCTCGTTGAGAAATTGTGGTAAAACGCACACGCTTTTTAAAATGCGTTTTTAAAAGCAATTAAGAAGGACATCAATACTGCAACAACATTGCAGTGAAAACGCTGTTAGGGGGGATTCACACGAGCGTGTATTCGGTCCGTGCGGGCCGCGTGGTTTTCACGCGGCACGCATGGACCAATACAAGTCTATGGGGCAGTACAGACAGTCCGTGCTTTTTGCGCAGCGTTTGTCTGCTGCGCAAAAAGCGCGACAGGTTCAATAACTCTGCGTATTTCACGCATCACGCACCCATTGAAGTCAATGGGTGCGTGAAAACCACGCAGGTTGCACGGAAGCACTTCCGTGCGAACCGACTGAAACAGCGCACCAGCTGTCAAAAGGATGAATGTAAACAGAAAAGCACCACGTGCTTTTCTGTTTCCGAACATCCAAACGGAGTGCCTTTGCGATGAGCGAAGCCGGACAAGCGAACCGAACTTCACCGGGTTCGGCCGAACTCGTTTTGGCCGAACCCGGCAAAAAAATTATCGGTACGCGACGTCAGGAGATAGTCACTGTCCATGGTGCTGAAAGAGTTAAACTGTTTCAGCACCATGGACAGTGACTACCGATCCCAATAAACATGAACCTGTAAAAAAAAACGAAGTTCTGACTTACCGATAACTCCCGGCGTCTTCTTCCAGTCTGACCTCCCGGGATGACAATTCAGTCCAAGTGACAGCTCCAGCCAGTCACAGGCCAAGCACAGGCTGCAGCGGTCACATGGACTTGCGCGTCATCCAGGGGGGTGGGGCCCGATGTCGAGAGGCGCGTCACCAAGGACGCGTCACCAAGGACGCGTCACCAAGGCAACGGCCGGGAAGTTCTCGGTAAGTACGAACTTTTTCTTTTTTTTCAACAGGTTTTTCGATATTGTGTTCGGCATTCACTGTCGAGGGTGCTGAAAGAGTTAGCTCTTTCAGCACCTTGGACAGTGACGGGCGTCGACTAGCCTCATCTCTATGACGGCGGCTGCGCGAAAATCACGCAGCCGCGCATCATACACGGATGACACACGCAGCTGTCAAATGGTTTTTGCGCGCGCAAAACGCTGCGTTGTTTGCGCGCGCAAAAACACAACGTTCGTCTGTATCTGCCCTTAGGCTGAGTTTACACGGGGGGGGATACGCTGCGTAAAGTTACACAGCGTATCTGCCCTGGTGGCCGCAGGGTATTCCGGACGAAAAACTGCACCAAACTGTGGTGCAGTTTTTCACCCGGACTGTCCGCTGCTGGAAGTTTGCTGTATTTAGCAGGTCGGCCTCCTAGGATGACGTTTCATCCCAGGAGGCCACTGCAGCCAATCACAGGGATTGGCTGCAGCGGTCACATGGGATGAAACGTCATCCCAAGAGGCCGTCCTGGAGGAAGAAACTTCTGGGTACGTATAAGACTTTTATTTTTTTATGAGTTGCATTTTTTTTGCAGCGGAATTGCAGCGAATCCGCCGCAAAAAAACCATAACCGCTATTTGTTATGGCTTTCACCTCCCCATTGAAATCAATGGGGAAAACCCGCAACAATTGAGCAGCGTTTACGCAAATACAAATAACGTGATGCGGAATAAACTTCCGCACCGCAGGTAAATTTGTGAACTGCTTTTACACTCACTATTTATGCAGCGTGTGGATAAGATTTGTTCGATATCATCCACTCTGCTGCTACTGTATTATGCTGCGAATTTTCTGCAGCGAATTCCTTTGCGGATAATCCACAGTATTTGCGAACATGTAAACTGACCTTAAAAACTCCATAAAACGCCCCGTGGAGATCCAGGCTTACTGTGGTATTTCCAATTTTTGTTTAATGGGGGGGCTACAACATATTGCATAGTGTGAACCTGGCCCTTTTTTGGCACTACTAGGCCACTGTAGTTTGACTAAGCAGAGAACATTGCCATCACAGGCTGTAAGTGGGAAGGTGCTGACACCTGGAATAGATTGGGAAAGAACAAATTACATGACTGAACTGGTGAGCTGAAATTATTTGAGCTTTAATTTTGCTTGAGACTTTAAAAAAAGTGTTTTTCTGTGTTTGTGGTTCATGTTCCTTCTACGGGAACCACCGATATGACTGTGTACTTATAGATGGCATATTGATAAGACAAAATGAACTTCAGATAAAGTTAAGTTTGGGCTATTCCTGATGCATTTATGCAAGATGCTGGGAGGGATATATAAACAGCGTAAGGGTATGTTCACACGGCCTATTTACGGACGTAAATCGGGCGTTTTTGCCCCGAATTACGCCCGAAAATAGCGCCTCAATAGCGCTGACAAACATCTGCCCATTGAAAGCAATGGGTAGACGTTTGTCTGTTCACACGAGGCGTATATTTACGCGTCGCTGTCAAAAGATGGCGCGTAAATAGACGCCCGCGTCAAAGAAGTGACCTGTCACTTCTTTGGCCGTAATTAGAGCCGTTATTCATTGACTCCAATGAATAGCAGCGCTAATTACGGCCGTAATTGACGCGGCGTTCAAGCGCCTGCACATGCCGGTACGGCTGAAATTACGGGGATGTTTTCAGGCTGAAACATCCCCGTAATTTCAGCCGTTACGGACCCCCGCCGTGTGAACATACCCTTAGGGTATGTTCACCCGGCCTATTTCAGCCATTTTTCAGGCCATAAACGCCCTGAAAAACAGCTGAAAATATGGGGACTGAACGCCTCCAAAAAACTGCCCATTGATTTCATTGGGAAAAACGGTGTTCCAATCACACGGGGCGTTTTTTACGCGGCCGTTTTTAAATACGGCACGTAAAAAAGGTCTCATAAAAAAGAAGTGCATGTCACATCTTGAGCCGTTTTTGGAGTAGTTTTTCATTTGGTCAATAGAAAAACAGCTTCGAAAACGGCCGTAAAAAACGCCTGATGCATAAAAAAAAACGTCTGGAAATCAGTGGCTGTTTTCCCTTGAAAACAGCTCCGGTATTTTACAGCCATTTTTTGTTAAGCGTGTGATCATACCCTTGAGGTGCATTTACACATAGTGTAAATACTGAAGATTTTCCGCAACTGATTTTGTTGCGGAAAATCCACAGCATAATGCAGTAGCAGCAAAGTGGATAATATTTGAACAAATCTCATCCACATGCTGCGTAAATGATAAGCGAATCAGAATTTGGCCTGCCTCGCGGTTTTTTAATCTGCAGCATGTCAAGTGTATTTGCAGAATCGCTGCTTATTCGTTGCGGGTTCTACCTCCCAATTGAATTCAATGAATAACTGATGTTGCCTTTTCTGCAACGGAAAAGTAGCGATTTCGCTGCAAAAAAAACGCAACTCACAGGCTGCAGCGGTCACATGGGATGAAACGTCATCCTAGGAGGCCGGCATGCAGGATGGCAGAGGGACGCATCGCCGTGGATGTGCAAGTGTCAAATTTATTTATTTTTGGTTCTACCACAATTTGGTGCGTTATTTTTCCCAGAATTCCCTGCAGCGCCCAGGGCGGATACGCTGTGGGCTTTTAGGCCCTGTTCACATGGAGATTTTTGGCGCTGATTTTGACGCAGAAGGAATTTTGAGGTTGTTTTTTTTTTTTTCTGCCTCCAAAAAACTTTGTGTTAACCAGGCGTAATGCAGCGTATCTGCCCTGTGTGATTATAGCCTAAAGGTGATTTTACACAAGATAATTATCGGGCAGACGAGTGTTAATATAACGCTCGTTGCAGATAATTGCCCTGTGTCATCTGCTGGTAGTATAGTTTTAAAAAGGTAAAAGATTATCGTTGTCGGCTGCATGGAGACGCGCTGCCGACATCATAATAATGGATGGGGACGAGCGATCGGAGTAAAGATCGCCCGTCCCCATCCATAGCTCGTTGATCGGCGCTCGCCGCACCGGCTGCTTATCGGCAGGTGTAAAAGGGCCTTTAGGGTGTATTCACATGTGCCGGTTTAATTCCCCACCCATTCATTTCTATTGGCCACGGACACATTATTTCCGTATATTTACGGATGTGTGTCCGGGCCGTAGAAATGATCCGCAAAATATAGAACATGTCCTATTCTTGTCGGTATTTGCGACACAGACTCGCCCATAGAAGTCCAATGGCGCTTTCGCAATTGCTGACAGCACGGATGTGTAAGGCTCCATGCACATGACCGTATTTTTCATCAGTAATTACGGACCCATTCATTTCTATTGGCCACGGACACCTTTCAGTATATTTACGGATGGGTGTCCGTGCTGAAAAAAAATTATAGAACATGTCCCATTCTTGTCAGTAATTACGGCACAGACTCCATAAATACGGACGGCTACGGATGGGCATTCATATATTGCTATGCAACGTGTTGGTTACATAATTTGCAACCTCCCTCCTTTTTTTTTGCGGATCAGTGTATGAGTCAAATATGGACCGTATTTGCGGACAC